>NC_085139.1:143026992-143354418 GCF_024139115.2 Armigeres subalbatus | reverse complement strand
CAATTACGCAAATTGTGTAGTGCAACATTGCAAAAAAAATGTATGGATTTTTGTTTTTGCACGGCCGCCTAAAACTGTAAATTTAATATGAATGCTAAAATAGTGTACATTCGGACAACAAGGAGTGTACAACCATCATGGAAACAGATAGGTAGCTAAAATAGTGTGATTGTTATCCGTTCATCTAATGTGCAAAAATATATAAGTCTATTTTTATTCCCCAATTTATTTGGTAGGCAATCTGTGTTCGACGACCGCTACTGTTCCGAGATCTTCTGTGGTATTCTCGTCTCATCAAATCCACACAGGATATATTTTTATTTTTTATTTTTTTATCTATTGTGATTATTTGACAGGCTCAGGCGTGTATAACACTTAACGGAGCCGAGACTTCATGATTTTTTACAATCGATATCATCTTATTATCAACAGTTAGTAAGGGGAAAGGGTATAGACCAAGATACTCGTGGCGACTCAAGGTTAGATTGCGTAATTTCAGGACGGACTAGGTTGGGATTTAGGTTTGAGGTATTTGAGCTGCTCATCCGGGTATTTGATATCAATAACGATGTGGCGTAGCGTTGTGCTTGAGTTGTGGTTCGTCAGGAGCATCTTCCAGATGGCCATAGTTTCGTATTACACAGAACAATAAGACAAAAACAAAACGAGAAAGAAAAAGATAGGGGAATTAGACTTTTATGTCAGACGAGCAAAGAAAGGCATAGATGTCCTGCATATACTTCACATCGCGATCCCCCAAAACACCCCTTACTTCCCTGTAGGGTTGTTTACCTCCGGCCACAAGGGTATCTAATAGTTGCTCTCTGAAGGCGTCGTTTTCCGAGCAATACCAAACTACGTGATCGATGTCATCGTAACCGGCTCCACACCTACATAGGTTGCTATCAACCAGGTTTATTCTATAGAGGTGTGCGTTTAGTGAATAGTGATTGGACATAAGTCTCGACATCGTGCGAATGAAGCCTCGGCTTAAGTCCTCACCTCTGAACCACGCTCGCGCAGAAACTTTAGGAACTATGGAAAGAGCCACCGTCCAAGTTCATTGTGTGACCAAATCATTTGCCAATTTTGAAGAGTACTCTGACGGACTAATGGGAAAACTCGTTGTTCGAGATTTGTCTATCATAAACTTCACCTTCCTGTGCGCCCACCTTTGCTAGCGAGTCCGCCTTCTCATTGCCATAGATTAGGCAATGGGATGGGACCCATACAAAGGTAATCTTAAATGATCTTTCGACCAAATCACGCATCTGCTCTCTTACAGTTGTAAGAAAGTAAGATGCGTGCTTAACAGGTTTCATCGACCGGAGGATATATTTTTGTTATCTGCTGAAAATCGTCGGTGCGTATTCTTAAAATAACCCTCTGAATGGTAGTTTTCACTGCAACAGTTTTTTCTGTGTACCTATATTATTTACTAGCTGTATGTACCCGGCCTTGCTCGGAATTGCCAGTTTGATTTGCAATTTTATCACAATCGGAAAATGAATAAAACATTTGGTCAACAGGATAAATGTGTTTTCTTATTGATACTTTAACGAGTGTTATGTCTGTGTGTCTGTGCTTCATCTTTTGATTAAAAGAAGGCAGATTTTATTAGAAAACATTGACTGATTTTGAAGAAGGGATCAAACCCATTATCGCCTTATTCCGGGAAAAAGTTTATTTCTAAAGAAAGAAAAACATCCACCGATGAATTATTTCGGGCAAACGTTTATTTTCAAAGAAAGGATCACATCCACGATCCAGAAGGAAACACATGATTCATTGCTTTTCACTGGGCAAACCACGATTACGATGAACGGTTGAATTGATCGATAACTAAACAATACTTCCCCCCCCACACCCTCCCTTTTCCATAACTACTCACTATCGTCATCTCCTTAATATAAAGAATGTGTGTTCCATATTTGGCTGAAATTGGCTAAAGGGGAGAGCAGAAGTTACACTGAGCTGATTGAAAGCTGAACAATACCAGTCTCTCACAACCTTCCCCGTTTCCAGATATCATCCCTAACCCCCCTATCGTCGCCTATCGTCGTGTGTTCCAAATTTGGTTGAAATCGGCCAAGGGGTTCAGAAGTTAAACTAAGTTACTCGTTTTGTAATGAATAGCCCTCCCCCTCATTCCCTATCGTTGTCTCTATAATATAGAGAATGTGTGTTCCAAATTTGGTAGAAATGGGTTCAAAAGTTAAGCTGAAACATACATACAAACATACAAACATTGGGTTTTATATATAATAGATTTCTTCGTCCATTCGTTCGTCCATATCGTGAGTCCGTGTTGATGCTTTGTTTCGTTGGTCATTTATCCAGTTCGTTTTGATGTATGGCTCCGAGAAGAGGGCCAGTCTATCAGTCGCCGCCAGGTAGCCGTATTAGTCAGACGTGTTCCCCATTACACCGTACTACCCGGATACCTATGATTCAATAGTGTAAACAATTTAATTACCATATGCTGTACGGTATACAATAAGATATATTGTTTCTTGATGGTTGCTCATATTGTATCCACACTGTGGATACAATACTTCAACATATTTCGCTAATGTTACAATACTTGTAAATATTTTTGGGACGTTTTAATACATAAGTTTCAATCATTAATAACTTTTAAAAACTTTGTTCATATCGCATATTCACAATATAATAATATTTACCCAATGGCGCCAAATATACATTATGTTTCTTTAAATTTAATTGTCGTATTTTTTCACTATAAGGCCGTTACAAATATTTAATTAACTTTTTGTCCTACTGGTCTCCGAAAGGCTAAGGGGGGGGGATAATAAAAAATAAATAATAAAATGAAAAAAATAAAAAAAAATCCTCGAATTTGTTAAAGAATGTTTTAAAAATCCTCAAAATTATCCGAATTTTATTCAGAAAAATATATAAAGCTCTTTTAGTGGAATGTATTCAACCGTCTAAGACGAATTAAGTACTCTCCATTCAATTCCACCAGTTAATTTTCGTTATCTTTGCAGATACGTATCTGCAAAAATACGTATCTGCAAAGATAACGAAAATTAACTGGTGGAATTAAATGGAGAGTACTTAATTCGTCTTAGACGGTCGAATTTTATTTATTTCGTTGCCCCCTCAAAATATTATTTTTTGGCAAAAAAATCCGAGGGGGGAGACAAAATAGATTTTAAATATTTGTATCGGCCTAATTTAATACTATAAATTAATACTTTAAGGTACATTTTAGGACTGGGCGAAGAGAAAAGTCTCTTTCCCGTCCTTCGAAGAATTGAAACTGTGTTAGTATAGTAGACAAATACAACACATATTATATAATCTACGTCACTATCGTTAGAGCACTTTCGATGCAATCACTTGAAGGACACTTTGCCAACCATGCAGCATTCTGAGAGTTTAAATTTTTGCAGCAGCGTGATTGAAGTGAGAGTTTCAATTTTTACCTAAATTTGTGATAACCGGGCGTGTCCTTGCAGGACTTGTCGACATATCATAAAACCAATATAACACCGATAGAAATGGCATGGTTTGGCAATGATGAATAATTTGTTATAGCTATTAAAGTGGGCCGCAGTTGTATGGAAAAACGCAAACTTCGTCCTATCAAGTGAGATCAAGGTTTTTCTGGATCGTTTTGGGACCCCAATCAACTGTGCAAAATATGGGCTCGATTGGTTGCGACCTCGCATGGCGCACCGCGTTTTAAATTTACATGAAGATTAGTATGGGAAAACGTACTTTTTAACATTTTCGCTCTTAGCGGCTTCAATTTATCATCAATCACGTGATTCAACACGTTAGCATATAGCCTGGAAGATGCCGAAAGACTTTGCCGAAGAAGGTACGCAACTGGAAGCTCTACAAAAAATGTTATTACGTTTCGAAAATTGATTGTTTAAACCATATGCAAGAAAACAATGTTTCTGCCAGCACATCGAAGCGTTATGACTTTTTTTGTGGACGTTCCAGCAATGTGCCTTGTTCAGCAAAGTTTTTCGGCATCCTTTGGGTTATACTTTAACGTAATGTGCCACTTGGTTTACGATGAACTGAAACCTCTATTAGTAGAAATGCAAAAATATAAGTTCTCCCATACTAATTTCCATACAAACTTCAAACGCAATGCGGAAAGTGAGGAAGCAACCAATCGGTCCCAAATTCTGCACAGTTGTTTAGGACCCAGAATGGCTTCGAAAAACCATTGATTTGAAAAAATGACCATGACGCCCCACTCTAATAGCTATTCAAATAGAATCCAGTATTTGCTTGCACGGATAAGTTGATTTCTTGACTATAGTGTATATGAGTATTAGACTGGCCCAGCTTAGTATGGGGAGAAAAAAATGTTGTCGAATTCCACGGGGCACCCCCCAGGATTGTGTCTTTGGGTGAGAAAATCAATCTCTCATAATTTCAGCTCAATCGCTTGTTGCATAAGCTGGCGCAATTGATTTGAAGTTTGTATGGGGATTTCAGTCGAAATGTATAGGAAAATACACCTCCGACACTCATTCGATCTGGAAATTGGTTCTGATTGCTCGATTGAGCTCAGAATTGCAAAAACGGCAGTTGCTATGCTACAGAACAATTTCACAGAACGTTATACGATGATTAAATGAACTTTTACTTAGCTTTCGGCTGATTTATTAGGAGCTGAATTGTGTATTTTTGGATTTATTTATCAAATCGTATAAGCCGAAAACTATATAAAAGTTAATTCTCGCTTAACTTTTCAAAAGGACCTAAGTAACATTTTTTTCATGAATTAATTTGATCAGCGCAATCAACAGAACAACATTTAAGCTATTGATTGCTGTATTAAAATTATTTCATGAAAAAAATATTACTTAGGTCCTTTTGAAAAGTTAAACAAGAATTTAATCATTATACAATGTTCAGTGAAATTGTTCTGTAGCATACCAACTTCCGTTTTTGCAACTCTGAGCTCAATCGAGCAATAATAACCAATTTCCAGATCGACTGAGTAACGGAGGTGTATTTTACTATACATTTCTACTGAAATCCCCATACAAACTTCAAATCAATTGCGCCAGCTTATGCAACAAGCGATTGAGCTGAAATTATGAGAGATTGATTTTCTCACCCAAAGACACAATCCTGGGGGTGCCCCGTGGAATTCGACATCTTTTTGTTTCCTGGGCCAGTCTAATGAGTATAGTGTATCGTGAATAAGTCACCCAAAAGAATTTTTTGAATACACTGAATTCTGTTTTACGTGATTTATATGTTCTCAATTTTGCGCTCTTAACTAACTAGTTACTGACATGTTGTTCATAGTGATGATTAGAAGTTTGCTTTTTCTGTACTTAAAAAAATATGTGTTAAAACAAAATCCTGTGTATTGCAATCCAAAGATGTAATAATAGCAAATTCAAATAACATTCCTTTCACATCATGTGGATTTAATAAAAAAAACTGTTGCGACGTATTACTATGAATGTAAAATCACATAAAATGTATGCTTGTGTCGCATGTGAAAATGTTTATCTCATAATATATTACAATATAATTATTCGAAAAAACTTCTGCTCTCCGCCGTGACTGGAATTGAAAAACGTTTCCACCAGCAATAGTTACATTTTTCATGTTTTGAAATTTTGATGTTGCAATCTCATCTGGCGCTGACACATGATTCGATGTATGGATTTTGTCCTGCATGCCGACGGAACCAACAGCTGAAGCGCCGGGTGATGATCAGAGTACCATGACATCCATAATCCGTTTTGGTTTTGCTCACCAACTTCATCCCCTTTCTCACTCAAACGTGGCCAAACTACCGGAAACCTATTTACCAGTGTAACTGGATGGATGCTCTTGTTATGCACTGGGAAGTGTTTGATAAAATTTATCGTGGCGGTATGATGAATGTTCACTTCTCGGGACTTTTCACAGCGTATGACCGTGATTTATTTTTCATAACAGATGGATGTACGAGAGTGTCAACTCGTCACAGGAGAAAAAGTTCCAGAAGAGTAGTCGTGACGTCAAAATTTCATAGCTCCATCATGTTTGAAGCTTTTTCACTAATAACTAAAAATTAATCGTCCAACGAATAATAATATTTTGTTCCCTCATACAAATTATATTCAACAACAATAAATCAGGTAGCTATAAGAAAACCTGATTAATTCACTTAGTGCTAATTGTGTCTCTACAATGTATGATTCGATTTGGCCAATTTTCAATAGGAAACAATGGGACAGGATTTCGGGTGAATGCAATTTGTTTGAAAAATTTGTTACTGGAGTTATTCTATAGCTTTTACGTACATTTAGGCTGCGAGCCATTCCACTGATTTTAGGTAAAAATGACTTTCCCATCGTGGTTACAATTTTACTCCGAAGCCGACCTATTTCAGTGCCATTTTTTCTCGGGAAAGGTGTTCAACTATCGAACTGTCAAATCTAATAATTCTCTGGAGCAGGGTGATTTTCAACCACGGAGAAATAATCATCGAACTGTCAAATTTTAACGAAAAGTTAAACAATTCGGTGGAATGGGTCACAGCCTTAGTATACGATAAAGACCAAAAGGTAAGGCCTTCGACGTTTGAATACAGACTTTAAAATCATAAACTCTACTTCATGATGTGAGGTCCAGCTTCTAAAGGCTAATTTAGCTATCTAGTTGATCGTTTAATTTTATTCAAGGGACACAAAAAGTTAAATTGACGATTAACTGGTTGTCTTTTATGAAAACTTCTAAAGATGAGTTTGCTTGCTTAGTATAATCCATATTAAATCAAAGCAAAACACATTTGTGATGAGTTACTGCAAGTAATAAATATTTGCTCATCTACTCATACAGTCCGCATGTGGTCCTCTTGCCTAGAGGACTTAAGCAGCTCAATCAGTGATAAGGAATTGGGGTTATATTTGAGAAAGCACATTGAGAAACCAACAACGGATGCACACCGTAACTAGCCACTGGAGCTCATAAATGTTTCAACCAGCCTTGAAAGCACTGGTGATGCTTCTCATCTGCTTTAGGCTGAAAGCCGAACTGCAAACGGTAGAATGAGGATTGATAGTTGCAATCCTTTGCAAATAAACATAGGGCCGGTACACAACAACGGACGGCTTGATTAGGAACACGCATTTACACGCTCGATACATCCGAGGCGTCATCGGGTGCAAGTAACGGCTGTCCCAGGGCTTTCTCTAATGCCCAGACACATTCATCATTCATGAGATAAGGTTTTGATATATGCATGCATGACAGGGTGAACCATTTTCGACAATGTTTTGTTGAAACAATCATTCTACGCTACTGTAAAGTTATATGTTCCTTTAGTTTGCGGCAAGTTTGTATTTTTCTAACGGACCATATCGGTAAAACTAAGCAAGCAAAATACTCTTAATTCTAATGCACGTTACTTATTGATCATATTGACAATCCAATTTTTTTCTGCAGTATCTAGTTCCTTAAAATGTTTTTTTGCCTTTCTCGTACAACAAAGTTGTACTGAAAGGCTATATGATTGCTTCAAAAACGAACTTTTGATAGAAGGCCCGGGGACCCATAGTGTTATATACCGTTCAACTCAGTTCGACGAACTGAGGTGATGTCTGAATGTGTTTTTTTTCTTCCTAAGCAATGGAGGGGGAATCTGCTCAACAGACATCCTGGGTTGACCAGGAAGTGCGGGGTTAGGGATCACCGAGGGAGGCAGGACTACATCCCCGACCCGCTAAACCGTTTCCATTGCCGCCAAGCCCATAGTTCCTTCGGTACAACCAGAAAGTAATGCTTCAAAGGGGGGCCAGTGCTCAACGCACCCTCGAGGTTAGCTGAGTGTCCTTGCAGCACCGAACATCGTAACTCGCTTTTCTAGAAGAACACCATGGTATCGTGCCAGCGCGTTGCCGGCTTTCCAGGTGGCCTTACCACGCCCTATGTCCTCGAAAGGTGGGAAGGGTCGACTTCGCGCCTGCTTCCCTCTGCACGACTGGTATCAAGAATGATGATGCCGCGTGCACCCCAAATTGACCTTTCTGCGATAGGGCCTATTCGCCAGCACACAGAGGGACTTGCCGACGCGAGGCCTACGCCTGCCCCAGCCTCGACGAGGACCCCTTTCCGTCCTCGGGCTCGGAACTGATGTGATGTCTGTATGTGTGTATGTATGTATGTGTGTGTATGTGTGTATGTGTACAAATTTTGTAGACACACTTTTTGGAACTTATCATTATCCGATTTACTCGCAACAAGTTGCATTCGACGGGGAATGCGGTCCCATTATTTGCTATTGAAAATTGGCTCGATCGGACATTGCACTTCGGAATTATTGAAAAATCATTGTTTTTTCCCAAGGATCCTCCCTTGAAAAAAAAAATTCAAAACCAGAAAAAAAAATTTCCGAAAATGGTGGCGATGCATTTTAACTACGGCAAAACCATGCAAAATGATCGAAAAATGTGATCTATTCTCCTAAAAAACATTTTTGACCTTTCTAATGTTATTCTTTCAATATATTTTATAATGAACGAGGAAGGCATCATCACTGCTAGGTGGATTAATCTGGGTTTTTAATTTTAGGTTGATACTTCCGAATCATATGCCGCAAATTGTGATTTCTCTTATTTTTAACCTTTGTATATAATGTTTAAAGGAATAGAACTGAAAAAATCTCTTCACTTGTCGTAAGACAAGCTTGTACAATCCCATTTAATTCCACCACTTGATTGTACCTTGACAGATACGTATTTCGACCTCTACATCAAGGTCGTCTTCAGTGTCTCGTACTTGACTAAGTCGAGTCAAGTAAGAGGCACTGCAGACGACCTTACTGTTGAGGTCAAAATACGTATCTGTCAAGGTACAATCAAGTGGTGGAATTAAATGGGATTGTACAAACTCGTCTTATGACAAGTGAAGACATTCCACTAAAAAGCTCAAACCATTTTTCTTAACTTGAAAAAAACTCTTCAAACTATGAAACATCTTTTAGTCACAAGTTAATCATTTCGAACATTGGAATGCCGTGGTCCACACTAACCTATAGGAAAATGGCACGATCTACTAACGAGCCACTATTGATACGAGCTGCGGCGGAATCATGCACCTAGAGCTGCTAGTAGTACATCATCTGCACTGTATCATAGACAACATGCAGTCAAGCTCCGGTGCATTAACTGAAATCAAAATCCGAGGGCAATATAGCGACCTTTCCTGTTCTCCTTCTCGCCCACTGCCGCTCGAACAAGTCCTTCCCGGATGCGAATTGCTTCTGGTTAAAATCTCGGCTCAGCTCATCCGTAGATGTGTTGATTCATCGCACTTTGCAAACGGCCCAACATACGTGGGCATGCTTTCCCAGCGTTTGTCGGCATGATACGATTCCTACTGCATACTGCATGTAAAGCCTAATTTATGCATTCAAGTTGGTTTCTCAATTAATGATGATTATATGTCAACAAATGCAATTGGGGCTTATTTGCATGGTTTATCAACGAATGATATTGGGCAGTGCCGTAAACGGATGGCAAGAAGAGTTAGATTGGTTAATTTGTTATTTTGACATTGTTTTCGTTTCATAAAGCCTGTTGTTTGCCTGTAAATTTTCCTCTCTTGGTGCTTTCCTGGCATAATGAATTCGACTTTTTTCAAGCGCTTGTATTGGCATTCAGTTGCTCCTTCAACCAACATTCCAAGTGATGCTGGTGAATGAATTATTACATCCCCATGGCAAGAACCGTAGAAGCAATTATATTCCAATCATACAGCTGCAAATATAAACGGTAGGTTGCATTGCAATAACTGTCTAACTTTCCAGGGTTGATTGGCAGCTTATCGCAATCAGAATGTTCAAGAATCGGTGCATTAGTCCTTCGTTGAAATCTAATGCTTTACCTAGCGGATTTGGATACGAAACGCTCAGTGACATATGTTTCCAGTTCTACTTGATCCTGCTCCACCTGGTCTTGGCTGATCCACCCTCACACCGAAGCTATCATAAATCCTTTTCTGTATAAGCTGGTTCCTTTTCAGACACTCTTCCATTAATATCTTTGATACCTGCCACTTTTTAAAATCCGTTTGGTAAAATATGTGTAGAAGGCACTCAAAAAAACGCATCCACATGCATGGCAGATTTTAATACAGTTCTGCATAACGCAGAAACTGTATAAAACTTTGGCTTCTAAAATTTCGGAAGAACCATTGTATAGAAATCTGACAATTTAGTATAATTTAAATGAAGGTTGGATACATGCATACCAAGGTTTCATACAATTGTTAGATATGCTTTTTGGGTGCATGCGTGTATTGGATATATTCCATAAATAAGAGTCTTTCTTCGAAATTCCAGAATATTTACCATCATTACTTTTGTCATATTTACTTACTTGATAATATATAGAAAATGAGCTGCCTTCTCTTGGTGAGCTTACCCCTAATGCAGTATGTATCATCCGCCAACTTAAGCCATCGGTAAAACGACCTTCCACGAAGCCTGCGAAATCTTCCAAGTTGTCGTATCTCTCTATTTCAGCTGCTCTTGATTATCGTTTGGCATACTTATGAACTGGGTATCCAGCCTATCGAAGTCTGCTTGTATTATTAGAGTAACAACATTTAATGTTTAAAATTTTTTTTTTTTTTCGAAAAAGTGATCGGCATCGCAGATTTGCAGCCATAAGCAGCTGGATTAGTCCCAAGGCTAAACATTGAAATTTTTTTTTGAATGGAACACTTTGTGTTGTTTTCATCGGACCTTCTTCTTTTGCTTCTTCTTCTTCTTCTTCTTCTTCTTCTTCTTCTTCTTCTTCTTCTTCTTCTTCTTCTTCTTCTTCTTCTTCTTATGTGCATTACATCCCCCACTGGGACATTGCCGCCTCGCTGATTAGTGTTCATTCAGCACTTCCACAGTTATTAACCGCGAGGTTTCTAAGTTACCATTTTTGCATTCGTATATAATGAGGCTAACACGTTGATGCTTTTATGTCCAGGGAAGTCGAGGCAATGAAACCCCATGAAACAAGCTTTGAGAAACTTTTTAAAGAGGTGTGAAATAGTTACTGCTGGTATTGGCAGTTGAACAATGCTTTGGTTTTCAAAAACTAAAAACTTGTTGGTTCAGATGCCCTTATCTTGATATTCATATGATTTAGAGTGCTGATTTTCTGGGATCTGATGCTCAGAGCATAAGCTTTTAATGGTCGGATTTTTCGAATTCTACGACATAATTCAATAATTCTAAAAGCGCTTAATCTCCACAAGAAATTAACTTCAAGAAAAGATTTAGTTTTGATGTAAGATGCCATAAAGGTAACTAAATACAAATTTGTGATAAATTCTGTTAATTTGAACTAGAGAGTCGTACTATTCTACACTCAGTATCGAACTATCGAAACTATTCTACACAACTGTATCGAACGAAAGATCACAGTGAAATATGCGTTACAATATCCAGCGATTGTCGGCGGAAGGAGTATCGATTGAGTACCGCCAGAAGCTTGACGAACGGATAAGTACAATCAAGGTTAGCGACAACATCAACGATCTATGGGGGTCGATCCATGGAGTGGTGAGCACAACAGCACAAGAAGTAGTAGGCACTCCACAAAGGCGACCCAGGACGGGTTGGTTCGATGTGGAGTGTCAGAGAGTGACAGACGACTAGAACGTTGCCAGAAGCCGGATGTTGGTGTCGGGTACCCGATCGAATAGAGATCGGTACAAGGAAGCAAGAGCAGCCGAGAAACGAACCCACCGCAGCAAGAAGGAAGAATATTAAGTGATCAGCGAGGCGCAAGAAAAAATAGAGCAGAATGATATGCGGAGGTTTTATGAATCTATCAATGGCGTGCGGAGAAAGACAGCGCCATCTCCCATCATGTGCAACGACCAACAAGGGAATTTGCTGACAGATTAAATCGAAGTGGCTACCAGGTGGAAGCAAAACTTTGAGACTTTGTTGAATAGTGGAAGTGACGGTGCATCGGTGAACAGAATAAATATTAGCGACGATGGACAAGCTGTGGAGTCGCCTTCACAAGATAAGGTTAAAAAGGCTGTTAAAGAGCTGAAAAACAATAAGGCTGCGGGGAAGGACCAGCTCCCGGCTGAACTTCTCAAACATGGCAGTGAGCAGCTTTATCAAGTTCTGCACCATATTATGTCGAAAATATAGGAGGACGAAGAAATGCCTGCTAGCTGGTTGGACAAAGGGCACAGACTGGAGTGCGCCAATTATCGTGAAATAATCCTTCTTAATTCGTCCTACAAAATTATGTCCCGTGTTCTGTTCAACAGATTGGGACCGCTTGAAGAGTCCTTCGTCGGCAAATACCAAGCAGGTTTTCGTGAGGGCCGATCAACGACGGATCAAATGTTTACCCTGAGACAAATCCCTGATAAATTTAGGGAGTACAACTTGCAGACTAGGGCAGTTCACATTTTAAAAATGTTCGAAAATTCCAACTCCCATATGTGTATTAGCATCATATTGATAATATAGGAGTCCTGGCAAAATTTCAGGCAATTCGGTGGCCATTTAGGGGTGGCGCGAAGTCAATTTATGTTTATATGGAAATTTGTATGGGAAAAACTGAAAATTTATTGAAATCCCCCTACATCTCTTAAATCGTGATGAATTCAAATACACGTCCCCAACCTCCTTTTCTGGAATATATCTGAGCTCAACCAGTGAGTAACTCATTAATTTTGATTTATATTTCCACAGCTACGTTGAGGCTAATTACACCATTTTAGCCATTTATCCCATATTCACACTGTCAATAGAACCGTTCAATCCACTCATAACTAATGTGTTATCAGGAGGTCTCATTTATGTAGATTCCAAAAAGGGAGGTTGGGAATATTTATTTGAATTCATCACGATTTGACAGTTGTAGAGAGACTTGAATAAATTTTAAGTTTTTCCCATACAAATTTCCATATAAACATAAATTGACTTCGCGCCACCCCTAAATGGCCACCGAATTGCCTGAAATTTTGCCAGGACTCCTATATTATCAAAATGATGCTAATAGACATATGGGAGATGGAATTTTCGAAAAAATTTGAAATTTGAACTGCCCTATTGCAGACACATCATCTGTCACGATTCAGTGAAACGGAATGGATTATTGCAAATTATGCTTGAACATGGTTTTCCGGCGAAACTGATACGGCTGATTCGTATAACGTTGGACGGATCGAACTCAAATGCAAGGGTTGCGGATGAAATATCGACGTCATTTGTTACCTTAGATGGATTCAAGCAGGATGATGCACTCTCGAATCTACTGTTCAATATAGCGATCGAGGGAGCGATTACGATAGCTGGTGTGCAAAGAAGCGGTACCATTATATCAAGATCGAATATGCCCCTGGGATTAGCGGACGATATCGATATTGTCGGGATTGGTCGCCGTGCCGTGGAAGTGGCTTTTGTGCCTTTTAAGAGGGAGACAGCGAAGATTGAACTCATGATCGATGCCAGCAAAACGAAGTATGCTTGAACATGGTTTTCCGGCTAAACTGAAACGGCTGGCAATCAACGTGGGTTCATTAGTGGTGGTGGTAGTGAAATGGTGCTGGATGGTGAAAAATTTGAAGTGGTAGAAGAATGCGTGTATCTTGGACCATTATTGACGTGCGATAATGGTGTTACCCGCGAGGTGAAAAGGCGTATTGCAGCTGCAAATAGGGCTTATTACGGACTTCGTAAGCCGTAAGTCCCGTAGTCTGCAAACGATAACAAAACTCGCGCTGTATACTACTCTGATTCTTCCGGTGGCTTTGTACGGCCATGAAACATGTACGTTAAAGAGGCTGATCGGAGAGCTTTCGGAGTGTAAGGTGCTGCGGACAATACTCGGCGGTAAACTGGAGAACGGTAACTGGCGGCGTTGCATGAATCACGAATTGTACCAGGTGTATAAAGAACTGAATAAGGTACCCCGGGGCAAGTGAAAATACGGGGTAAGTGGGTACTATGACTGCAGATGAATCGATGAACGTTTTTAATGGTAACAATGTTCTAGGAAGATGAAGCAGAACTATAAACGAGTTCACCCGACACAAAAATATTTGGAATCAAAACCATTTGAGGCACCATACTAATGCTATTGCTTGATCATGACTTTAAACTACCGGGAAAATCTATTACTTTTATTTTAATTCAATGGATTTTCAACTAAATAGTCGTTTCTAAATTTATCATTGATGTGGAGAGTGAATGTTTTGAGCAATTAAATAATTGTGTGACATCGAAAACAATTTAAATTTTTTCATTAAAGCCAAAATCTGCTATTTTCATTTGCCCTTGACTTTTAACATACATGGGGCAAGTGGGACATATTTGAACAACACTTTCAATAAAGCTATTTTAATTGTTTTTAGATGGTTGTCTAGTTAAAAATAACTTCGTCTTCATATATCATATGGATCTTAATCAGATGCAGTTTGATTTCGTTGTTAAAAAGAATTGTACAGTTATTAACCAAATGTGTATTTTACATTCTGGAAATCATCTCCCGCGAGAAGAAGAGCAATGGCTATAACTACGCGATATTCGTTTGTTGGCAGTGCAAATAATCTATTTATTCTACAATAGGTCAACAGGATTTGTCTTGCGTTTTGTTATTTTCAAACTTCGCATCAGATTTTCAGATAAATAAAGTGCTTAACACATAAATTGACTATTTTGTTCTGTTACAAATTAAAAACACTGCACATCGCATGAATAAAAGCGTTTCTTCTGAAATTTTGATTTATGTAATAATTTGTATGTTGCAACCAATCTCCATCCATGATCTGCAAATACTCATACTCAAAAATTATATTAACAGTATATCTATATTCCTCCAATTAGTTTCGTTCGACAGTAGAAAACAGAATAGGTCCCACTTGCCCCGTTTGAAGGGGTAAGTGGGTCCTGTAGGTAAATTTATTAATTGCACTACCAATATTTTTGTAATTGAATAAATGGCTTCCAACACCTCTACACTTCAACAATGGAAGCATATAATGGTGTATCAGTGGTTAATGTTCTGAAATAACCAGTTTTCTAAGTATGTATTAACAATTTTGATGAACTAGCATTTTTTTAGGTCCCACTTGCCCCGGGGTACCTTATTATTTAGCATATACAACACGGCAGACTACGGTAGGCTGGTCACGTTGTTCGTATGCTGGAAGAACGTCAAGCGAAGATAATATTCAGTAGAGAACCCGGAAGAGGCCGCAGGCTTCGTGGAAGGCCGCGTACACGATGGCTTTTTGCAGTTGAAGAAGACCGGAGGACGCAGAATGTTCAGGGTGACTGGAAGCGATTGGCCCAGGATCGAGTCCAGTGAAGAAGGATACTCCATTCGGCGTAGATTCATCGAAAAGCTGTAGCCCATCAGGTATCAAGTAAGTACTATTCTACACTCATGTTGAAAATCATTTTAGAGAGGGTTGCTACGAATTTAACAAAATTTGTAGAAAACTGAATTCAAAACATGTTTGCAAAACAAAAAAGATTTTATCTCATATAACAGGCGGCCACTAAAAAGCATTAATAAAAAAATGGCTCGGGAAGAAAACTGCAAAGCAGTTCAGTTCAATCTTATATACGTTATATAAAGAGTTGGCCTTTGTCTTTAAACTTAGATTAATGAATATAAGAATATGGTCCGTGGTCCGCCGTGTGGCGTAGTTTAATCTTGCTGGTATCACACGACCGCTGGACGGCTGCCATTTCCGGATGATGCTTCTGATCCCATTGATGAGTTGCTTCGTGTCTTTGGCCTTCCAATTAGTTTTGGAGCTCAGTAGACCAAAATATCTTTAAAAGTTTTCGAAACATTTTCACGTTTAAAATTGTCCACCTTGTACTTTTCCTACGATCTTTGTTCGCTTAAAAGAATTGTGCAATGCGCGCCACAGTAGGGGAGACTGGGTAGACTTGATCCCCTTTTCTGATTTCCGATGTATCACAGCCAAAAATAATTAAAAATACGCGATTTCCACACAGACTCTCTAAGAAATATAGTATTTAACTTTACTGATGTATGACAGTCCTTAAATTATTGTTGTTATTGATACACCATCGATTTTTTAGAGTGCTGTCAAAACTCTACTTTTAAAATATTCGGGGGGAATTGATCCCTCTCCAAGAACTTGCTTTGATAAAATTAGAAAGGTGCCCTCAGATTTTTTAAATATTTTTCCTTTAAAATACGCGCAATTTTCGAATTGCTGTGCGTATACATGAACGATTTTTGTTATTGAACTCGACAGCACATGCAATTTTAAAATTTGGGGAGACTTGGAATTAAATGTGATAATCCAAATCATGTTCTATCTCGCACCAATTAAACTTTTCGACCACACACACAGCAGATAAAAATTAAGCGTCCTTTTCAAATGTTGGTCTAGAATTGCCCTTAAACATAAACCTGTTTGTGGGATTACAATAGAAAGTTGTCGAATAATTGTGTCCATCAGTGTAGGCTTTAACGAATTATTAACAAGGAAATTATAACCTGAGACGAGACCTGCAAAGGCGGCTTCTTTTTCCTTGTTTTGACACTTGTTCTTCTTTTCATCACAGTTGATCATCGATTCTCAACTGTTTCCTTAAGTGTTTCACCTAAATCCCGGGTAGAATCTTCTGAGCACAATAAAAGTGTTTGTGATTTACGGATTTGTAAACTTATTTTTATAAAGATTTTCCTATCGGAAATAAAACACGTATTCATAACAGTTCAATATTAGGCTGTCCGGCTTTTCTAGAATACTTTTCAAAGTGAAAAAGTACTCGTAAAACAAAATCATTCGGAATACTTTTTGAGGGATACCAATACTTTTACACAAAAAGGTGCTGGTTGCATCTGACAATTCGTGACAGCGCTTGCTGGTTGCAGATGAAGTTACATTTTTTCCTCTTTGCAAGTCCCGTCCCAGATTATAACCAAGGGAATGCCCTTGTCAATCACCCATTGCTTACACGAACATGTCCAGCATCTGTAGCACTTTTTCATAAACTCATTGCTCAGGTTATAGTGATCTCCTTTTTGTGCACAAAAGTTCTATTGTTCTTCTTTTTGCGCACAAAAGTAGAGCGCAAGAACCAACTGCACCAGACAGCGGTCGTAACGAGACTCTGAAATTTTACTGGGTTTGTGAAGAATTTAAATTTTCAATGTTTTTACGTTAAAAACATTAGTTTCAATGGGCTTGAAAAATTGCTGGAGAGTTTCCGATTCGATTGATAATAAAATCTCAAAAATCCATCGAAAGACAAAGGACCTACTAGCGTTTGAAATCTCGCCTGTATCCGAGTCTTAGTCTTAAACCCTTAGACGTAGTTTATATAAAAAAAAACTGGCACGCACGATGTTGATTCCTAATATTTTTCAATACCACTGCTTTCATTTTTGACATAATTCTTATTTAGAGCTTAATGTTTTCAAAGCGACCTTGCTCACCCTGTATATGAGTTTAACGTGGAGTGGACCTGGACATGCCTTAGAATACAATTGAGTTTTTTGAAAAATGGTTTATAACATGTTTGAAAATCAATCTGACAATCATCTAATGCAATCAAATGAGGCGCTATCTAAAGAAAGTAAGCTTTTTTGAAAATAATCTAAATTCGTTCGTTCGTTTGTTCATTTATTTTGTTTACATCTAAACAGATAACACTGAATCAACAATTTGACCCCATAATATACGGTTCAAGGACGCATCTTTCCATCCTCGAATGCGCCCCACGCTCGCCAAGTCGTATTGTACCTAGTCAGCCCACCTTGCTCGCTGCGCTCCACACCGTCTCGTATTTGCCGGATCAGAAGCGAACACCATCTTTGCAGGGTTTTTGTCCGACATTCTTGCAACATGCCCTGTCCATCGTACCCTTCCGGCTTTAGTTACCTTATACTGGCTTCGCCGTAGAGCTGGGCGAGCTCGTGGTTCATTCTTCGCCGCCACACACCGTCTTCGTGCACACCGCCAAAGATGGTCCTAGGCACCCGTCTTTCGAATACTCCGAGTGCTTGCAAGTCCTCCTCGAGCATTGTCCATGTTTCATATATGTAGAGGACTCGGACCGGTCTTATTGGCGTTTTGTACATGACACATTTGGTGCGGTGGTGAATCTTTTTTGACCGCAGTTGCTTCTGGAGCCCGAAGTAGGCCCGACTTCCACAGATGATGCGCCTTTCCATTTCGTAATACTGCTTCCCAGGTGGGCCCTGTCGAGCTCGGTTCCACAAGCATGTACTTTGTCTTTGATGCATTCACTACCAGTCCAACTTTTGTTGCTACATGCTACATGCCACCCACCGAACGGTGAGTCTGCTGAGGCTGTCAGTGGCCCGGCAAAGGCTCTTTTCTAGGGCGGGTTGAATTTTATCCCTCAAACACCAAATCCCACTCAGCTGACCACACGCAGACACAAAGAATACCAATTTAAACTATTTAAATTCAAAACCCAATTCCAAATACTAATTCTAATTTATCAATTCAATCAACTTTAGACCCAAGGAGATATCTGGTATAAATTCCTTATAAATTCAAATCGCTAAGTCGTCAACCTTCATACAAGTGTAGGCCTATTGCTTTTCAACTCCTGTTTAATTATCGACCAATCATTCAGTACAGAGGCCTAACGAGCTGAAAGTGACGTCACTAAATATCTAGTCCTAGCTTTTGGAATCTTAATAGCTAATTCAATTAAAACTATATACAATAGAGAGATCTGACCTTATTCCGTCGAAATTCCACTCCGCATGCATCAACGATTCGGCAAATCATGAAATCCGTTACCATCCCTCGACGAAAGGCTTGGGGGTCACCTACATCCAGGCGCGCACGTTTCCTCTAATGCTTGGCGCCAAAGCTTCAACTCCGGATAGAACGTCTCGTAAAGCTACCGACGATCACCTGCATACAGCGTTGACGATGATGATTGCTTACTACTTACCCTACTCACACAACGAGTCTTGCTTCGCTTCGCTGTTCTCGGAAGCTTTGTGAGAGATTCGTGCGATGACTTACGTATCGTCGATAAATTGCAGGAGCTTTCACGTAGCGAGTCGTGTAGCGTAGGGTATACGAGAGAGGAAGCTTTTAAGGTGATATGCGCAGCCCGGGGGCATCCCTATCTCACACAATAGGTTTGTTTTGCAGCCAACATTGCGCGTACGTATCCCACTGACATTTCTGTATTCTAATGAGAATCGAATCTGATGTTTGTAAACAAAACACATACTATCATGAATTTTACACTGAGATATTGGCTACAAAAACATGGCGTCGTGCCACCCACCTGGATATGCGATGCGGCACTAGGGTGACTCGGTCCAACTAGGGTGACTCCGGACCAAATTGTTCACCGCCAAATCGACCCCACACAAGCACCCGCGATGACCAGTCGTTATTTTACAAAATCTAATAATTTGCCTTATGTTTTTCACCTTTCGTTTGTTTTTAACTACTTTAACTAAGTTATACAATTTTTTAGATAGCTTTAAGATTTTACAAAATGGTTTCCTAAAATCTTTTTCTTGTCTTTAGCAGACTAATCACACCGAACTATACAGGCTGACGAATCGCACGAGAATCAAATTAACCCACAATAGGAATTTGCATATTACATTCTGCTGATTCGTATCTGAATTATACGTTCGCAGTAAAGCCCACCCCCATCTCCTTCTGCCTTATGTCAATCATATCTAAGCATCACGCTTCATCCTTAGTTTCTTTTCTATTTTGAGTGCGGGTATAAAAATCTGTAAACCCTTGAACTTCGTTTAAAAAGGCAAAGTTGCTCTGCTCAGTGGTTGGCTGAATGAGATCCGTGGAGATTCTCGTGAGTTCCCGGAGACAATCTTAAAGCTTAGCTTCGAAAAGCTTCAGTTGCCTCAACTAATTCAGGAAGATAGCGCGTAAGCTGATGATAGAGTGAAAGCTTCATTTTGTTGGAACTTGATTACACTGATGGATTTTGGAAATGTATGGCCATATTATTTGTTACAAGGAAAATTTGAAAAGGCGAAGCTACTAACGTCATTTTATGTTGCAAACCGCGTGGTGAAAAAAATAGCATTTGCAAGAAAGGCAGGCTTTATCTCTGTAGTCTCTGTACTGGCTAATTGCCAAAATTTAACAGAAAACAAGTATCTACAATGTAATTCAGGAACTGTAGACACAAATGATTTTTAGAGAAATCTTATGTTGAATTATGAAAATCTCACTTCACAAACAATTAAATAGTTGAAGAATGTCGATATGTCCATATAGTATGTGTAACCAAAGCTATTTTTTATGAAGAAAAATCAAAACCGGAACAACTGATGGTCCATGTGGCTTGGAAAGTAAATATTAATTACACGTGACGTGCGGAACAAAAAACAGATACCATAAGTGGAGCAGAAATGAAAAATTACATTTTACATGTCCCATTTTCATGCTTCGCTGCCTGTCGCCACTGGAAAAACAATTACGAATCAGAGTACACGTACCAATAGGCGCTGCTGTAGGTTCTGTAGATAAATATACATTTCACTCACGCCACATCGTAACACATGCCATTGACGAGGGATGCAACCGCAGGAATATCATTAATTCATGATTTGTGATAAATTTTGCAATCATATATAGCTTTACTCTCTGTCTCGCCTGAGCATATTTATTTATTGAATGTTTTTTGAGCAAACGTCGTTCGACGGTGATGCAAACCGTCAGATGCACTTGTCGCATGCAATTCCTCATCAGGTCGAGTTTGTTTCAACTACTGCTGCCCGTTGATGTCCGGGTCAGCGTCTGATGGTTCACTTTTGAGTGAGCAGGGCCAGCTCGGAGTAGATTAATGGGATTTTAAAATATGAAACATCTCTCTACAAAGCAAAGTTTCAAAAACAAAATACACGGCAACCCAGGAACAATGAGTCAATGATTGAACAGAATGTTGCGCAGTCTACACACTGCTGTACGTAGTGTTCTCACAATAGGGCCAAACATATTCCTTTAGGCATATGTTTGTGCAACCGAATAGACAAATTACATCCACATAATTAAATATATACATATACTTAAGACGAATCCCCCCTAGTCCAATTTCAAAATTAGTTCAAACTATTTATTGAGATTAGTACCATGGACGACGCGAGGTGAAGAGGCAGGCCCAGCATTTTGTGCATTGTGCCGTAATCAAACATTGCAGTATTTGTTCTTATTTAACCCTTTAGAAGGTAGTGGCAACTATATTGTCACCAACAAATTATGTGTTTTTGTGTTTATTAACAAGAGCTCTACTAATTATTTCCAATGTAGTGGCTATACTTGCTACCTAATAACGTACCTAATGAATTTGAGCCATGAAAAAATGAAATGTCAATTTGGAAACAGTTTTTTTACTAACAGATCGTAATCTTCGAGTGGAGGAAGGATTTTCAGTTATAATTCTCAAAAACACGATAAAGAAATATTTTTTGAACTTACTTTTGAGTTATTTCCCAATGATGTTATTTATATTGAATCTTTTGTGTTACATTATGTCGTGATTAGCATGGAAAAATGCTTTGTCTTTCTTGTACATTCGTTTTTTTGGAATTTTGACGAAATCGCGTTTTTCCAAGGGCTTAGGTATGGTTAACGGTCAATCGCACCCACTATGATCTTATCGATTACGCTGAGAAGTAACAGCGGAGATTGAATGCGTCTCACATCAGCGACTATCCGAACGGGATTAGACAAAGCTCTGGCCCTATCTAAAAATCCTTTGCATCAATGAGCGCCACGCCGTTTTTATGTGATTCGTCACTGAAATCCCCTCCGAAGCCAATGGCCTGCACCAGAATGATCGGAGCAAAATATTGGCATAATAGTGACTACAACGTTCGCACAGACAGCACAGGATCAGCCCTCCGCCAGCAGCCGATCGACTTTGGGAGTCCCTTTAGATCTCAAGCTTCGGATGGCTGACTAGCTGAAACTTCAAGAAGCTGTTCGCCAACTAAAGCTTAAACCAACATTTCAGCTGTCCAATTCAGTGAGTAATTGAGACAGTACAATGTGGGCTTCATTGTCGTGCTGTTAGCAACGTCAATCGACTAGACGCATATGCTGTCTGGGTTCAATTCCCACTTCTTCATCGGCCAGGAAATTCACCCATGCCGGCCTGTCCTGTCTGCAGCAGCGCCCAGCTCCCACTTACAGAGATATATACCGTTGACGGGACTCGTACTTTATTCCTCTGATTCTACCCGTTCCGCAGCCTTTGCTTCTCTACGCTTATCAATCTTCCATCGGCATCTGTAATCAATTCTTTTCGCTGAGCGCGCAGCTCACCCAAATTGTTTTCGCCGGTTTCGATAAAAGCATTCTTCGCCGCCCAGTTCCTTTCTACTCTACCCTTCCGGAACATTATAATTACCAGAGTTCCAAGTTCTTCATCGGACGATTTCTTCTAGTCAGTCTATGTTGATTCGTCACCCGAGCGTTTCTCCCGCCGCTTAATCCGTTTTCAGCCGTCTCCAGTTTCAGCTGATCCATTTCCAGAGCAGTCGAATACTAGTCAAACGCTGCTGGCTGCAGACGGGAGAAGCGGGCGCGGGTGGACTCCCCGGCCGAAGATGGTAGGAAAGCCGCAACAACCGGCGATATACGCCTCCTCTACAATATTCTACGGTTGGAACAAGGATAAATCTGTGGATGCCAGAGAAAGGCGCGACATGTCAGTCACTCACTGAACTGAACAGTTGAAACTTTGGCTCTACAACTCTAAACAACTTCTTCAAGTTTGGAAGAGTAATCCGAATTCGGATATGATATGGAGAAAGGTTAACCATTATCCGACGACAGCATGCATGATTCCGACTGTCACGCTCTACATCATCCTGGAGTCAATGAATTTCAAGTATCCCTCCATTTGGTACTAATTGACCACGGAAAAGCCTTAGATCGTCTGAATCACGAAAAACTGGTGAGCATTCCTAGAAGCAATGGAGGTTCAAACAAAGTCCGGAGTTCTGTACAATGGAATCGCTAAAGTGAGGCAAAGATGGATGCATTATTTTCCTGTTACTGTTGCCCATCGCAATCAAAGAAAGCATGAGCCGCTCCAGCTGCCCACCACCATATAGCAATCGCAATCCTCTCATCAACGTCAACAAGACCAAATCATTGGATGGATCAACTCCAACTCCACGGTAGGCGGGGCAGTGGAGAACGTCGAAAACCTTCAACATCATCGAAGTCAGCCAAGATCTGGCGGCGGACCAAGATCAACATAGATTTTGCAGATCCAATTGATCTAGGCAATGCACCAAACCTTGAATACTCAACTCTAATGTGAAATCTGTGTTGTTGCACGTCAGTTAGACTTAGTGCGTATTAACAGAGATCACGCAGATATGCAAGTTCTCATCAACCGATGTCTACATTTTTCAATTGATGTAATTATTGGACCTTGATAATATCCAGCCCTTTATACACCTGGTACAACTCGTGATTCATGCAACGCCGCCAGATACTGTTCTCCTGTTTACCGCCGAGTATTGTCCACATTGTCGTTATCGCACGTCACTAATGTTCCAAGATACACAAATCTACCACTTTAAAATGTTCCCCATCCAGTACTATTTCGCTACCCATCACCACTAATTAACCCACATTGACAGCGATCATGTACTTCGTTTTGTTGGTATTGATCGTGAGTCCAATCCTCGCTGTCTCACTCTTAAAAGGCACAAAAGCCTCTTCCACGGCTCTCCTAATCGCTCCCTCGAGCGCTATATTGAACAGTAGATTCGAGAGTACATCACCCTGCTTTAATCCATCTAAGGTAACAAATAAAGTCGATATTTCATCCGCAACCCTTACACTTGATTTCGATCCGTCCAACGTTATACAAGGGTGTTCAATAAGTTCGAACACACTTTCAAAAAATGTTTAAAAATTGTAATCAAATTATTGCTGTTCCCGGTTACATTTCATTGAAGTATTGTTTATAAGGAACGTTTGTAACATTTCTTCTGGAATGACCTCTATTTTGTACTTCTTCACGAGCTTCAAACGTTTCTGAAATCCATCGTAAGCGGCACGCACGGTCTGCATGGGCATTTCGTTCCAGATTTTGAGAATTACGTCTTGAACTAGTCCAAGTTACTGACCTTGTATTCGTACAGCTTTAATATATTAAAGGACCAAACAAAAAAGTTAAGAGGGTTCAAATCCGGGAAGCTGAGAGGCCGCAAAGTTTTGTCCAAAAAGTCGATGAAATTGTCCCCATATAAGGCCTAAATCGCATTTTCCGTTTATAAAGGGTTATCGTCCTATTGGAACACGTAGGGCTGATCTCCGTCTTATCACCGGGCCACTGGGGGTATCAAATCTCAGTTTTGTGGTACACCGCAATGATATTGACCTTCAAAAAATGTTGTTTACAATGCCCCAATCCATTTTCACCGCGCGTAGTAAACAAACAACAAGTGACAGAATGTCAACACCACACACATCCGTTAGCGTATATATACCGCTAACGCTGACACCAATACTTATACAGAATATGTACATTGGGCTTACAAATACAATGATCAAACATTTGTATTCGAACTTATTGAACACCCTGTACGAATCAGCCGTATCAGTTTCGCCGGGAAACTATGTTATAGCATAATTTGCCATAATTCATTCCGTTTCACTGAATCATACGTCGACTTATCAATAAACAGATGATGTGTCTGCAAGTTGTACTCCCGGAATTTATCAAGGATTTGTCTCAGGGTAAACATTTGATCCGTCGTTCATCGGCCACTTCAAGCGGTCTCAATCTGATGAACAGAATACGGGACATAATATTGTACGCCGAATTAGGGAGGGTTAATCCTCGACAATTGGCGCACTCCAGTCTGTGCCCTTTCTTAAAAAGAGGGCAAATGAGGCCGTCCAACCAGCTAGCAACCAACCTCGTCTATTTTCGACATAATATGCTGCAAAACTTCACAAAGCTGCTCACTGCCACGTTTGAGAAGTTCAACCGGGATTCTGTTCACCGATGCATCGCCATTTCCACTATTTAACAAAGTCACGAAGTCACGAAGCTTCCATCTGGCAGCCACTTCGGTTTTATATGTCAGCAAATTCCCTTGTCGTTGCACATGACAGGAGAAGGCGCTGCCTTTCCCCGCACGCCATTGACAGACTCTTAAAACTTCCGCATATCATTCTGCTACTTTTTTGACGTAGAACTTACGTCTCTCTTTACTATACCGGGTGTCATTCCAAAATATTCAAATCGACCGCGTTACGCTGTGTTGACAGATTTCAAACGTTAATAGCGTTCGTCTCAATGGACGAATTTCTGCGGTTAGCACCTCAATCGACAGATTTCAAGTATGCCTTTCATGTCCATGCTTGATAAGACCCGAAAAACTTGTTTCAATAGGCATGACACTGTTTTCAATGAGAAACATTGAGATCAAGGGAACCTGTAAATATGGGTACCGCATAATTCTTGCATCATTCCATTACCACGTTCTGATTGGTGCAGACACCAGCGAATGAGCAGCCGCTGGGTCTGCCGAGAAGCCATAAAATACCGCAACGCGATTTTTTCCTTTCATTCTGACCGGGTCAAGCGAAGCAACCGCATCATCGATTGAACAGCACTCACACCTTTTAGCAGGGAATGAAGTCATCGAAGCCACCATCATCAGCCGAAACCTAGCCAGTACAGCAGCAGTCCACCCTACATACCCGACAAAGCAGCAATGCTGAGCAGATACCGGCAGCAGCAGCAGAGTCGAGCCGAGACCGGCCGGCATCGATGATGAGCCAAGACAGGCTGAAGAAAAGCCTCATGATGCAGCATGTATGTCCAAAAAACAAACGGTTCTTCAGAGAGCCAATAATAGAGATCAATATCAAAGCTTTCAATTCCCTTCGGGATAGAAATTGTACTTGGGTGCCAAATCCAACATTCTAGTGATAAAATTTTATGCGTGATTTTCATAAATAGCGTCAAAACTAACAGTGGATAATTTTTCTGATTTAACCGCGAAGTGGACGAAGGACTTCGCTTGATCATGCCATAAGATGTCCAAATCACTCACATAATATTTGGATTAAAAAAACACCGATAACAGCTCAAACATTGATAAACTATCAATCGATTTTTCATCAAATGTTGGATTTTTTGGCATTGTTCAAGAAATATCGATATAAACATTGTTTGATACTGACCGCACACAAAGCGAACGTGACTGACTGATCGTCCCATGTTACCAATTCTAAATCTTATCACCCGAAATCCCATGTCCGGGTGTTTCCTTCCTACTACTAACAATGTTGTCTCAGAAAAGAACACGTACTTCTCACCTGAACTGCAATTCTAAGCTCGCTTGCCCGGCTTATTGGCCTGTATCAAGCGAAAAATCCCGTTAAGAAATAGACGCCAGCAGCGAGCAACAAGCGTAAAAAAGAAGAAGCCCTTCTCGAACGCGTTGATGATGATGACGCTTTGGCTGACGAAGAAGCAGGATACAAGACACTGGCTGATTGGCCCACCAATTTGGAAGCAGAGAAGATTCAAAATAAGGTATAAAAGGAAAGTGCATTCGCTCGCAGAGCATTCAGTTTTTTTTATACCACCACTAGAAATTCGCGGTTATTTGAAAAGATCGTTTTCTTCCTTTTTGGACTTAGTAGAAGCAAACAGCCTTTTTCAAGGCTCTTATAGTTAAAAATAATGTTCTCCTTCAGTCGCTATCGCACGGATTAGGAGGCCCTACATCCCCTGCTGGGCCAACTTGTGGCTTATTTCAGGCAGTCCTTCAGTGGGAAGGTTGCCACTGTCGAGGCTAATATTCCGTGACCGGACAGATACTTTCTGAATTGTTTTTGATGGTTCTTGTTCGAGGTAGATTTGATTTCTGTGTCGGTTTGATGAGAAGAATTTGCCAAGGAATGGTATGCAACGCCGATTATTTATCCAAAATAGTTGATGTGAAAAGTTTGGACATATTATGTATCTTAAAGGCATTGTCAAGTCAAGTCCTACGTCCACTTAGCGGTTATGTCACAGACATTACCTACTGTTCGTTTTTTCCTGCGCTAATCACTTGTTCTTCATATTCTTTCTTCTTCCTGCGGTGGGTTCGTTCTTCGGCTGCTCTTGCTTCCTTGTACCGATCTCTATTCGATCGGGTACCCAACACCAACATCCGGCTTCTGGCAACGTTCTTCTCGTCTGCACTCTCTGACACTCCACATCGAACCAACCCGTCCTGGGTCGCTTCTGCGACCACTTGCCACTTGCCTAGAACTTCTCGTGCTGTTGTGCTCACCGCTCCATGGATCGACTCCCATATATCGTTGATGTTGTCGCTAACGTTGATTGCACTTATCCGTTCATCGAGCTTCTGGCGGTACTCACTACTCAGCCGATACTCCTTCCGCCGACAATCGCTGGATATTGTAACGCATCGTTCGCTGTGATCTTTCGTTCGATACAGTTGACAACCGTGATCGAATTTTACTGACAACGAGGTAGTGATCAGAGTCAATGTTCGGACCTCTGAATATCCACGCATCGATAACATCCGAGAAATGGCGCCCATCCACCAGAACATGGTCTATCTGGTTGTAAACCATTTGGGTGTCTTCAGGTGTGCTTTCGGATATTCTTTCGTGCAAAGTAGGTGCTACTGATGACCATCCCTCTGGCAGCAGCGAAATTTACTAGTTGTAAGCCGTTGTCTTTGGTAGCAGAGTGAAGGCTCTCCCTACTCATTACTACAATACTACTACAATTTTCACGTCATGCTTTGGGTACTCTCCATAAGCTTTATCAAGACATTCATAAAACGTGTCTTTCACGACGTCGGATTTATCGTTTTTCGGTGCGTAAACGTTAATTAGGCTGTAATTGAAGAATATGCTCCGTATTCTCAGCCTCCCTCTAGTACATTCCATTTTTCTTGTTGCTAAAAATGCGCTAGCGAGGCAAAGGCAAATATATTGCCCGCCTGTAAAGCAGTATCACCTATATTTCCATCATTTTTTCTATGTTTTTGGACTGTTTAATGTGTGAAAAACATACGTTTGAGATTAATATCATGTAACGATTGTTTCTTATTGTTGTTTGTTTATTGATAAGAAAGGTTTAGGGACAATCCTCACGGAATCCTAATTTAAAAGTACTCGCGTTTTCAAGGGCACACCACTCAATACGGAAGCAACGCACAACTCTAATTTTTATTATTTCGCGCATGCTGCGACGCAGCAAAGCTAAAATAATAAAAATGACAGTTGTGCATTGCTTCCGTATTGAGCGGTGTGCCCTTGAAAACGCGAGTACTTTTGAATTTGGATTCCGTAAAGATTGTCCTTAATAATGAAATACGATAAATGAAAAGTATAAACCTCTCTCAATCTTATAAAGCCATTTGCATAAATGTATTACAACCTGATGGAAACCATAATCTGAACAGTACCCACCAACAAGCCATGATAGAATATTTCGTTCTCGGAGACTAAAATGTTTTCGTACAGCTTTGTGAAACAAAAATGCAACATCAGCACCCGTGCCCCTCGCAATCGGAGCTTTTCTAAAGAAATTTAACATGAAGTATTATTTTTAGACTCATTGAAATCTTCTGTGTGTCTTACGTTGGCTTTCAACCACCACTCCTATAGGGAGCCTACGTCTTCTAACTTGGATTGTCAACCGGAATTAAAGTTCCCTTTTTTGCATAATGTACCACCATGGATTTCAACAGTTAGATTTCGAAGCACATTGACCCCACAATTTGTGCACCTCATGTGCATGACTCAAAATCCATTGACCCGGCCCTGGGCGTACGTGGATGCCTCGTATTGCCGCAAGGATCTGATTTTGCTATGTATGATACACAGAACAAGGGAAAAGTTGCCTGGCCGAAGGAAAACATTTCATTTGCATTTTTCAGTTGAACAAATGGTGCTAATTAATTTTACGTGGCAGTTCATGCATGCACGTAATGGTTTTTATTCGCGGGTTAAACTTTGATGAGAGAGTTTGATTTGAGGTCATTCAGTGCAGCAGTCACCAATATTTCCTGGTGGTTACCAAATGTTATCTACAATGTGCTCGAGCAAATAGCACACGAACCGCCAACTGAAGCGTAATTTATATCCCCATGCACGAACTATTGATTCCGTGCTTTGCATCATCGAGCTAGAACTAATGTCAACTGATTTTCGGATGACTGGCGATGAGCTATGGAAGGCTCTTAAAAGATAGGCACAAATCAAAACAGAATAGTTCAAACGAATCGGGAAATTACAGCTCACAAAATAAACTTCCGGATCCATACAGGAAATATTTGACCACTAACCTAGCTAGTTTAATATACACAGGGTGGCAATGTCATACACCAGTTTCAAATATTCCATATAGGGTAACTGCTCCTGGACTTCATCTCGTGGCTCCGATGTTCATCTCATCAAAAACAAAGCAATGGAAAGGTATTTAATTTATTTACTGTTTTTACGATTTTTTCCAGCAGTGACCACGCATGTTGACAAAAAGAAGCAACGAAATTGGTACCGTCAACTGGGGGGAAGATGATCATTTTTAATACAAAACATGCAATAACAATGTCTGTTTACATTTTAAATCGAAACTAATATTTTCAAAACATGTACTGCTATACGTTGCAATAATCAACAACTTTAGTTTTCTGAAATGCATTCGCATTTATTAAAATAAATTAAATTATCACACATTTTTTGAGTAATCTGGTTTGGGGTGAAGTTGATCAAGACAGCTCTACTAAAATCATTATGACCTAGTAGTCAAAATACACTAGGTTATTTGTATGAATGTTGAATTTACTACGTAAAGAAGTCTACGAAGTCAATATTTGAAACGAAAATAGCGTCATTTATGACTATTTCTCTTTTTCTTCCACAAAATACATTTTCATGATTATAATCGAAAAACTCGGATTTCTACCTAGCGGTAACATTACTTGAACGGAGAATATTGTTGACTACCGTTTCATAAAAAAATTTGGCACCTTTGACTGACACATCAAATGATCATCTTCACCTCAATGATCATCTTCCCCCCAGTTGACGGTACCGTATTTCTTTGTTTCGCGATGAGATGAATATATGTTCAGTGAGATGGAGATCGGAGCAGTTTCCCTACTTATTTCTACTGCTGTTTCGATAGTTTTCTTCTTCCTCAATGGCTCTACTTGTGCTTTTCAAGTTGGTGTTTCAATATAATTACAAGAGTAATTAATTAAAGACTTTTATATGCCTGCGTTGCATAAATATATGTTCTTGTGTAGCATAATGGATATAGTATCCCCAGCAATTTGATATTTTTTCTAACCGAAACCATCCTAGGTAGGACTTTAACTTTCCTACAATGTTAAAAAACCAAGTTTACGGTGTTCGTGAGTCATGTTGACCCAGCAATATCCCCGACATTCTTCAGCCAAATTTACATGTTAATATGCCCAAAATAATCGCTAATTCATGAATTTTCCGAAACTAACCTCAGACTGATGATCGGTTAATTTATACAATCGCCAGTGGAAGGATCGACAATTGACCAGACCTAAACGGTATACAACGCAAACCCGGTATAGCACCAATAGCAACAATAGGTCAATATTAAAATATTACGATTTAGATATATACAAATCGAATGTTCTAGGCTCTCCAAAACATTCTGGAGTTCAGATCCAAATGGTGTACCATGTCAACTACGCTCAGTACAATATCACTCAGAACAAGGTCAATTGTATTATTTACGATTAAGATATCTGCAACTTGCATGTTGCAACTTATCCAAATCATTTTGGAGATAGATCTAAAAGGTATGAAACGTCAATTACCCTCGGTACAAAACCAGTGGCACCCTATTTGATCCATTTGAATCCTCAGAGGCCATACGTATGATTAACGATTCAGATATGTCTGAATCGTATATTGTAAGTTCTCCAAATCATTCTAGAGTTCAGACCAAAAAGGTCTACTATGTCAGCCACCCTCGTTACAATACCAAGAGCATCCCAATGGGTCCATTAAGATCTCTAGAGGCCATTTAAATATGTCCAAATCGGTTGGTCTTAGTTCTCCAAATTATTATGGACTTAAGACTTATAGGACTACCATGTTTGCTACGCTATATCTATCCAGTATTTTGCGCTTTGTAATGGCTAGGATAGGATGTGACAACTCAATTTTGACTGCCTTGTTGTTTTCTTAGTCGGTTGCATCGACGAGGTGCTTCCAAATTATGTTTAACCGATTCAATCCGGATTTTTTTTCGTCGTATTTCAACAAAAATTTTGGACATTCTGCTTCAAAAACGTATGCAAGCAAACCATGAAAAAGTAGAAATATGGGGTAAAATATTTTTTTTGAGATCTTCTAGGGCTTCCAAACCTTCCTTGAGTTCAGATCTTGATGATCTACATAAACAACAAAGCGTTTTACGGGGCCTCAATCCTTATTTGAAGTTGGCATTGCTACTTGAGACATAATTAAACTATTTTTTATCAAATCGCAGTGTTACCAAAACATAAACGGTACTCCAAACTATTCTTGAGTTCAGATCTTGGAGGTCTACAAGATCAACAGAGCAATTCATAGGTTCCCGAGCTTGTGTAATAGTTGGAGGAGCCCCATGGAACATTATTACAGTAGTATATACAAAATACAAGACTCCCAGAATATCTACGGTACTCCAAACAATTCTTGAGTTCAGATCTTGGAGGCCTACAAGACCAACAGAGTGATTGATAGGTTCCTGAGCTTGTGTGTTAGTTGTAAAACCCCATGGGACGTGATTATGTCAATATATAAAAACATCCACATTCCCAGAATATCTACGGTACTCCAAACCTTTCTTGAGTTCAGATCTTGAAGTTCTACAACACCAACAGAGTGATTCATAGGGTCCTGAGCTTGCACGTTAGTTGGAGCAACCCCTTGTGACATCATTACACCAGAATATGCAAATCACAGCATTCCCAGAGTTCCTGGGGTAATCCAAGTCATTCTTGAGTTCAGATACTGGAGGTCTTCCAGACCAACAGAGTGATTCATTGATTTCCGAGCTTGTGTGTTAGCTGGAGAAGCCTCATGGAACATCATTACACCAGTATATACAAAATACAATATTCCCAGAGTATCTACGGTACTCCAAATCATTCTTGAATTCAGATCTTGGGGGTCTACAAGACCAACAGAGTGATTCAAAGGCAACTCAGCTTATGTGTTAGTTGTAAAAACCCCATGAGACATCATTACACCAGTATATGAAAATTGAAACATTCCAAGAATATCCACGGTACTCCAAACGATTTTTGAGTTCAGATATTGGAGGTCTACGAGGCCAACAGAGTGAATCATGAATCCTGAGCGTGTGTGTCAGTTGTAGAAACCCCATGGGACATCAATATACCAGTATATACAAATCATAACATTCCCGGAATATTTAAGGCGCCATACATGAGTTCAGATATTGGAGGTCTAAAAGACCAACATAGTGATTCATGAATTCTGAAGCTTGTTTGTTAGTTGGAGAACCATCATGGAACATCATTACACCATTATATAAAAATCTTGTTAGTTGGAATTGCTCAAATGGACATCATTACGTACACAATACGTAAGTACGAAAAAAACGTGTTATTGTGATCACAAACATCGCATCCACAATTTTTTCGTTCCTTTTATCATCTACTAGTCGACCCGGCAGACGTTGTCCTGCATAGTAGGCGAAAATGCGCGTTGTTAACTGCCTATACGAATTTCTCTTACAAACCTTTTTTTAGTTTTTCACGATTTACTCAACTTAAGTAATAATTTTCGCATGAGGAAATATCATATAAACCCGTCGGAAACTATAACGAACCTAACTGCTGAAGAAATGAAGAAAATCCGTACAGCCGTTTTCGAGTTATGCGGATACGAACACAGACCATTTCATTTTTATTATATACTAGTCGACCCGGCAGACGTTGTCCTGCATAGTAGGCGAGAATGTGCATTCCGAACTGCCCATGTAATGTTCGCATAGGAATCACAATTTTAGTTACTCATGGTTTGCTCAACTTTACGTGTAATGTTCCCATTAGAAAGTATCATATAAACCCGTCGGAAACTATAATGAATGTTTCTGCTGAAGAAATGAAAAAAATCCATCCAGCCGTTTTCGAGTTATGCGGATACGAACACAGACCATTTCATTTTTATATATAAGAAGAAGACTAGTTGACCCGGCAGACGTTGTCCTGCATAGTAGGCGAAAATGCGCGTTGTAAACTGCCTATGCGAAATTTCCATACGAATCTTAATTTTAGTTTTTCACAATTAAATCAACACTATTCGTAATTTTCGCATGAGGAAATATCATATAAACCAGTCGGGAACGATAACGAACTTATCTGCTGGATGAATGAAGAAAATTCAAATGACATTTTGTCAAATGACACGTGACATTTAGGAAAGTTTTCATTCTCCAGTCTCAGATGTCCTGCATAGTAGGCGAAAATGCGCCTATGCGAAATTTCCATACGAATCTTTATTTCAGTTTTTCACAATTTACTCAACCCTACCCGTGATTTTTGCATGAGAAAATATCATATAAACCCGTCGGAAACGATAACGAACATATCTGCTGAAGAAATGAAGAAAATCCTTCAAGCCGTTTTCGAGTTATGCGGATACGAACACAGACCATTTCATTTTTATTATATAGATAGAAGAAGATAGTGTTATAGAGGGGCCCTCCTTAGCCGTGCGGTAAGACGCGCGGCCACAAAGTATGACCATGCTGAGGGTGGCTGGGTTCGATTCCCGGTGCCGGTCTAGACAATTTTCGGATTGGAAATTGTCTCGACTTCCCTGGTCATAAAAGTATCATCGTGCTAGCCTCATGATATACAAATGCAAAAATGGTAACCTGGCTTAGAAACCTCGCAGTTAATAACTGTGGAAGTGCTTAATGAACACTAAGCTGCGAGGCGGCTCTGTCCCAGTGTGGGGATGTAATGCCAATAAGAAGAAGAAGAAGAAGTGTTATAGAATAAAGCTTGGTACACGGCGTCTCTTGATGACCGGCTGGGCTATACATGTGAATTATTGCTACTCCATAATCGATCAGAATTAGAGTAAGTTGCACCCTGAAGGCGTTGGTACTCTCATACTTACTTGTTTCATACTTATTATACATATTATATATTTTATACGATATGTTTACCCAAGTGTTTACCATTTCTATACGTATTGAAACCACCAAGGGGTATCATGTGATGAGAGTCTAACCAATAAATGAGGATTGCGTACCAAGAACTGAATAAAGCTCGCAATACATTCAATCGACAATATAATTGGTTTCAGTATTGCACGGAAGTGGATGTTACTAAGACTAACATTTATATGTAAGAGTTAAGTAATTTACGTATGAATAATATCACAAAATTTTATTTCAAATGCTTTTCTCCATACTTATCCCAAAATGAATTAAATGTAATAGCTAAATCATGTTGCTAAAAAAATCTCTCTCTCAGTTCCTCTGCAACCATTTGATGTGATTCTGAGAGATCGTCAACAGAAGGCGTTTTTTTTTGTGTCTTTATTAAAGAGACTTTCAGCCCGAGGCTGGCTCGTCTCCGATAAGGCGTTTCAGTAAAACTTTCGAATCGACATGTTAAGCTCTGGTGCACTGCTGCAAACATGCAGCACACTAGGAGTAAACTTTTTGAAAGCAGTGTATCAAAAGGAATCAATAGTTAAGTTTCTCAATAATAATCTTCTTCATCGAAAAAATATTTAGTAGACTAACAGGTAACAGGTCATTGTATTTTTTTTCGAGAAATGCTCTCATTATTGATGAAATTTGTGTAAGGTGGTTATTCACAAATTGAGTGACGAATAATAAAAAAAACTAGAGGTTCATTACAAGAAGTGGCGAAGCGGAGAGGGATGTTGAAAATAGTAATTGTACGTACTATATCGATCTTCCCTAGATGTCCTTCACCATACAATTTTTTGGCGGTAAATTCATGCTAGACCATCGTACATCTTCTTGTTGATCGATTTGAATATAAAGAATTGAACTCATGGACAATTTGTATTGTCGTACATGTTCAACGAATTCTACAATGTGTCTATAATGGTGTAACGAAGTCCAGTAGAGCTATTCCAACTCATAAAAATAGATGGGATGACGTAGATCTTCATGTTGATCGATTTGAGTATTGAGATCTGTACTCATGGACAGTTTGTAGTGTCGTCGATGTTCAACGAGTTCTGTAATGTATCTATAATGGTGTATCGAAGTCCCGTGGAGCTATTTCCACTCATAGAAATAGTGGAGACCTCAAAGATCTTCGTGTTGATCGATTTGAATATTGGAATCTGAGCACAAAGACAGTTTGGAGTGTCGTAGATGTCGAGCGAATTCTGTGGCGTGTCTCTAATAGTGTAACCAAATTCCGTGGAGCTTTTACAACTCATAAAAATAGTTGAGACATCGAAGATCTCTATGTGGATCGTTTTAAACATTCTGATCTGTACTCATGGATAGTTTGGAGTATGATAGATGTTCAACGAATTCTGTTATGTATTTATAATGGTTTAATGAAGTCTCATGGAGCTATTCCAACTCATAAAAATAGTGGGGACATCAAAGATCTTCTAGTTGATCGATTTGTAAATAGGGATCTGAGCTTGTTTGGAGTTTGGAGTGTCGTACATGTTCAACGAATTCTGTGGTGTATATCTTACTGTGAACCGAAATTCCGTGGAGCTATTCCATCTCGTAAAAATAGTTTAGACATCGGAGATCTTCATGTTGATTGTTTTGAATATTAGGATCTGCGCTCAAAGACAGTTTGGAGTGTCGTAGATGTCAAACGAATTCTGTGATGTGTCTATAATGGTGTCACGAAATCCCGTGGAGCTATTCCAACTCATAAAACTAGTGGGGACATCGAAGATCTTCATGTTGATCGATTTGAATATTAAGACCTGTACTCAAGGATAGTTTGGTGTGCCATAGATGTCGAACGAACTCTGGTGTGCCTGTAATGGTGTTACGAGGTATCGCGGAGCTATTCCACCTCATAAAATTAGTGGGGACATCGAGGATCTCTATGTTGATCGATTTGAATATTAGGGTCTGATCTCAGGGAGAGTTTGGAGTGTCGTAGATATCGAAAGAATTCTATGGTGTGTCTGTAATGATGTTACGAGGTATCCTGGAGCTATTCCAACTCATAAAACTAGTGGAGACATCGACGAGCTGCATGTTGATCAGAGCGTTAATGAATAAAGCTTCCAATGAATGATTAAACTTGTTATGATTAAATCATTCAACTCTATGATTAAAGATTATGATTAATGATTTATTAATTTTTGACAATGATTAATGATTATGATTAACGATTAAATTAATTTTTGACAATGATTAACGATTATGATCAATGAATAAAACGTTTGGAGTATGATTAACGATTACCGATCGTGATTAAATGTCGACACAATATGTTTATGATTAATGATTAACGATCAATATGATTAATGATTAATGATTATGAATAATCAAATTAAATGATTTGCATAATAATCAACAATCAAGTAACCTTTCTACCAAATTATGTTTTTAGAAGTACAAAAATTGTGTGATTATGATTAAAGAATAATGAATAAAAGCGATGTATTCAATGATTAAAATTGATGATTAATGAATAAACTCAAAACAGTCATGAATATGATTAGTGATTAATGATTAAATGTAAAAATCTATGATTAACGAGTAGTGATTAATGATTGAATCGTATTTTTTTGTATGATTATGAATTATGAATAATGATTAAATAACCCATTATTCATTAATCATGATTAAATCTATGATTAATCACTAATGCTCTGATGTTGATCGATTTGAACATTAGGATCTGTACTCATGGAGAGTTTGGAGTGTCGTAGATGTCGAACGAATTATGTGGTGTGTCTGTAATGATGTAACGAGGTATCCTGGAGCTATTCCAACTCATAAAACTAGTGGGGACATCGAAGATCTGCATGTTGATCGATTTGAATATTAGGATCTGTACTCAAGGATAGTTTGGAGTGTCGTAGGTGTCGAACGAATTCTGTGGAGTGTCTGTTATGGTGTTACGAGGTATCCTGGAGCTATTCCAACTCATAAAACTAGTGGGGACATCGAAGATTTTCATGTTGAACGATTTGAATACTAAGACCTGTACTCACGGAAAGTTTGAAGTGCCGTAGATGTCGAACGAACTCTGATGTGCCTGTAATGGTGTTACGAGGTATCGCGGAGCTATTCCACCTCATAAAAATAGTGGGACAACGAAGATCTTCATATCGATCGATCTTAATATTAGGATCTGTACTCAAGGAGAGTTTGGAGTGTCGTAGATATCGAACGAATTCTGTGGTGTTTCTGTAATTATGTTACGAGGTATCCTGGAGCTATTCCAACTCATAAAACTAGTGGGGACATCGAAGATCTGCATGTTGATCGATTTGAATATTAGGATCTGTACTCAAGGATAGTTTGGAGTGTCGTAGGTGTCGAACTAATTCTGTGGAGTGTCTGTTATGGTGTTACGAGGTATCCTGGAGCTATTCCAACTCATAAAACTAGTGGGGACATCGAAGATCTGCATGTTGATCGATTTGAACATTAGGATCTGTACTCAAGGAGAGTTTGGAGTGTCGTAGATGTCGAACGAATTCTGTGGTGTGTCTGTAATTATGTTACGAGGTATCCTGGAGCTATTCCAACTCATAAAACTAGTGGGGACATCGAAGATCTGCATGTTGATCGATTTGAATATTAGGATCTGTACTCAAGGATAGTTTGGAGTGTCGTAGGTGTCGAACGAATTCTGTTGTGTGTCTGTAATTATGTTACGAGGTATCCTGGAGCTATTCCAACTCATAAAACTAGTGGGGACATCGAAGATCTGCATGTTGATCGATTTGAATATTAGGATCTGTACTCAAGGAGAGTTTGGAGTGTCGTAGATATCGAACGAATTCTGTGGTGTGTCTGTAATTATGTTACGAGGTATCCTGGAGCTATTCCAACTCATAAAACTAGTGGGGACATCGAAGATCTGCATGTTGATCGATTTGAATATTAGGATCTGTACTCAAGGATAGTTTGGAGTGTCGTAGGTGTCGAACTAATTCTGTGGAGTGTCTGTTATGGTGTTACGAGGTATCCTGGAGCTATTCCAACTCATAAAACTAGTGGGGACATCGAAGATCTGCATGTTGATCGATTTGAACATTAGGATCTGTACTCAAGGAGAGTTTGGAGTGTCGTAGATGTCGAACGAATTATGTGGTGTGTCTTCAATTATATTACGAGGTATCCTGGAGCTATTCCAACTCATAAAACTAGTGGGGACATCGAAGATCTGCATATTGATCGATTTGAATATTGGGATCTGTACTCAAGGATAGTTTGGAGTGTCGTAGGTGTCGAACTAATTCTGTGGAGTGTCTGTTATGGTGTTACGAGGTATCCTGGAGCTATTCCAACTCATAAAACTAGTGGGGACATCAAAGATCTGCATGTTGATCGATTTGAATATTAGGATCTGTACTCAAGGATAGTTTGGAGTGCCGTAAATGCCAAACGAATTATGTGGTGTGTCTGTAATGGTGTAATGAAGAACCGTGGAGCTGTCCCAACTCATAAAAATAGTGGGGACATCGTAGATCTTTTTGTTGACCGATTTGAATATTAAGATCTGAGTTCAAGAACTGTTTGGAGTATCTTAGGTATTGAAAAGATCTGTTATACTGCAGGACAGGTGCGGGATATTATCATAAAGCATTTCAATTTCAATTATTTAATCAGAATGTGGTAAAAAATGGTGTTGATTCCTTAGAACATCAAAATTAGAACTCAAGGATAGTTTGGATGCTCTAGATCATCCTAGTGACCATAACCTGACCTGGGCAATATTTTTCCTGGATGGAACAGTTAATTTTGAACATTTTTGCTGAAGAAAGCAAGGCTCTATCTCTTAAAACTGATTTTCGACAACTGATTTTCGTCTTGGGTCATATATGACCCATCCGGATTGAATCGGTTAAGCAGAATCCGTCAAATAATTTGATATTTAATTTATCATATTCTTTTATCATTCGCCGTAAAAAATGTTACGAACTAACAGAAATAAGTTTTTACGTGGAATAAGATGAGTTTCAGAGTTAAAATGGTTAATTGACCACATAATGCTTCAAATCGAGTGGTTTTAATTAGCATAACCTTTGAGAATCATGTATATATCATTTACAGTCTAGCATCATTTAATTTTATACAAAAAATCAATAAAAAAAACTTTTGCATATTTTTATGAATATCAATTTCATGCACCAGCAACACGGCCAAGTTAACAATAAGCCGATGGAAGTAATCGATTGTCATTTTTACCCAATCAGCAATTGGTTCGATAATGACAGAAAATCGGTACGATTTTTAATGACTTATTGGCACATCCTATCCTAGGGTAACGGTGGCCAAGTGAATGCCTTTTTTGACGTTCAATATTTACATATTTTAATCAAAGTAGGTCCAGAACTCTTGACAAATATTGGCACTCATGAGCTGTGCCACATAAAGCAACAATTTTGTTTATCGAAAGTCAAAAAATGTTTTCTGTAGATTTCTTTATTTTTTATTCGCAACGATTATGTTCTGCTAAGAAATATTTATCTTTGTATATCAGCTGAAGAATTTGAGAACCAGAAGTACAAAACATTGAAAATCCTGATACACAACATCTAATTATCATGAAACTGGGCTGAACTGGGCTTTGACTAATTCTGCCGCTAACCGCAAGTCGAGCTTATCTGGTAAAACGTGCAAATAAGAAAACTGCTTGCAAAGTTTTTGTAATTTTTCTCCTCAAAAATTGTGTATAAGTAATTTTGATCAGCTCTAAACGTCACACACCAAAGATTGTTTGAATATTTAATGGAGCATAGTGGCTACAAAGTGGAAAACTCACTTGCCGTGTTGGAAATCGCAATGTGACTGCTTGCGATTACTTTTTATCTCAATGAGAAAAGTAACCGCAAGTCAGTCACATTCCGTCGAGCAAAACTCCAATTTGTAAAAAAAATATAATGCTCTAATAACAAACATGGTGAAGCATGCAATCTAAACATCGCAGATTTTTATGACATCGTGATGGTAGTCCGTTATAGGCATAATATAAAATCGGTGATGTAGTACCGATATCAAAACTCAACAAGTATTTCTTTCCGCAACATTATGAAAGTATTTTTTTGAAGGAAAACTTATATGCTACACACCTTTGAACAAAAACTTTCCCACAAAGTTTTACTACTATCAAATTTATGCAAATTAATTATTTCAAAATTAAATTAAGGATAAACTGATAATCGTGAAGGTATCCGGAATTTTAAAGAAAGTATTCTTTTCCAAAAAGTATACTGATAGTCCAGAAGGATTTTTATTCCTAGAAAATTTCTAAGTATTTTTATTCCAAGAATGTCTAGAGGCTCAGAAACCAAGAATGTTTAGGCTTTTCAAGAAATTAAATGTTTTGATGGTTTTATGGTTTTCCTTAAGGTTATTAAACATTTCCAGGAAGTACGCAATGGTTTCTTTTAAAAATATTTTTGAATTCCCAAAAGAATGTTTGAAATTCTATATGACTTTCTGTACAAAACAAAGATTGTTGAAATCTGCTAATATGATTAATAACAAGTTTATAAGAAGTCTTAGCTATAAATTCTACCAAGTTTAAATAAATTGTTGGAAGTCCATTATAAAACTATATTCATCCTTAATTCCACATATCTTGCCCGAAATAAAACCCGGAACTTTAGAGCATTCTTGAACGATCATAAGATTTCTAAGTAATTTGTAATTCAATCCATATAAATTTCTGAAAGTAATGATCATTTCTTGAAATTAGTGGCTTTGAATTTCTTTGGTTCATGATAGTAGCTTGCAAGATGTAATTCATGCTTCTTAAGAATCCCGCTACGTCATGTCTGCTACTTGTCATTTTGTCCCAAGGCCCACCCATGTTTTGGCACGTGGACGTGTCTGTAAGCATGACTATCATTGGTTTTTGCTCTCATTGGGAGCCTGCTGAATACCAAATAGTACCAATTTTATTGTAAATGATTCATTAGCTGATGAATGATGATAAAATCATTAAATTGATGATAAAACCATTCTCAGATTTCAAAAATGCGCTCATAGAGCAACCCGCTTGTACTTTTGAAGGACAGCATCGCGACTCATATGAATAACATTCGAAAATAGGTTGATTGTTCTCATCATTTAATTTTATTGGGTAAATGGTAACAAACAACGCGTAAATATAAAGCCCTGAAGTAAATTAGTTTAAAATCCAACTCATTATCTGGGTGAGAAATTAGAATGATTTCACAATAGTTTTGCTTATTAAGTAAAATGGGAAGTAAATATCACCTTAAAAAATCTTTATTATCATAATTCAAAACATATTTGAAATAATATGTTTGTAAGTTTCAAGTTTCGACACGTTATATTGTGAAAAAAGTGAAACGATGGATAGCGTACTTAGTGCAATGTATATTCCTCTATCCATCAATCTTCATTCATCTTCAAATTCAACCTAACTTGCAACCACAACATAAACTTAAATGTGTACACAATTTTCTTCAGCATTTTTCTTCGAAATGATTTGTTTTTGTATTTGAGAGGTGTTCTGAGCACACATATTGAACAAATATGAACATTTCGTATGACATTTTACTAAGGAGTATACTTTTACTAGATGTAACTAACTTGCTGTTACTCTTCCATATGGGACAATTTGACTTGGTATTTTTTCCACTTTTCTAGAACAAACTTCTCGCGTTGAATAGCATAACACATAGTACATGTGGAAATAAAGTGATACATGATAATTACTCAAAATTGCCAAAAATTCAGATGTGCTCGACTTGCGGTTAGCGGCAGTAATTACCATTTATACACGCGTAATTCAAATTTGTTACAATAATAAACATATGAAAACTATAATATAACAGATATCTTGGAGAAAGGGCAAGAATATTCAGAAAGCAAAACAATATGCGAATGGGATTATGGATTACGCAAAGCTGAAGTTCGACCAACCAGTATCTAAACAGACAAAATTCATGATTTCTCAGGTTTTTATAGGGAGAATGTATAAAAAGAGGAAGATTTAATAAACTCTTCGCTACTAATATCAGAGATACGGATAATAAGCAAAATTCTGAATAACTCCTTTCTGGAAACACGCATTCCAAAGATTCGCACAAAGTAAATTAGATGTGTATAGCAGGATTGACTTTCTAATGTTCTCGTTCTAGTGATATTCATATTCTTCAGCTAAAAATTGTTTATTTGAAATCAGATGGAAAATGAAGCGAATGTTGGGAACAATTTAATCAACAAAAGATACTCTTTTACTTTTCAGAAACAAAATTGTTGATTAAAGAAAGAGCAGATGAGTGCCAATATTTTTCATAGAATCGATGCCTACTTTGATAAAAATATGTAAATATTTTCAACCTATTAAATGTCAAATGGCACTCAATCGGCAGCCATTATCAAACGTAAAATACTGGATATCGGATGACCTAAATTGTCTAAATCTAAATACCTATATTGACAGAATGGGTTTCTATTGGTTTTGTTCCAAGTATAGTTGGCGAGGTAGACTATGGTTCTTAACTCCAGAATTATCTGGTGAACTTAAAATATCCGATTTGAACATATCTAAATCATAAATCTTATGAGTAGCCTTCTAAAACCTATTAAGACACAATGGCTGAGGATGATTTCTGGGTGTCTTACCCTAGTAAAGCTATAAGTCTGAACTCAAGCATGGTTTGGATAACTTAGAACATCCGATAACTAAACCGAAAATTATATGCGTGAATTCTAAGTACATATATAGGTATACACAATGGATTGTTATTAGTTCTGTAACGATCATATAGTTGACTTGATGGACGCATTAGCATTGGCGTAACTACAGGGGGGGGGCACTGGGGGCTTCATCCCCACCTAGGATCTAGCTAGCACGCCACCCCCCCCCCCCCTAGAAAATTTGTTACTTTGCATAAGTATTACATACATCTAGTCCTCTGATTACATATGGGGGTATATGCAGAGAATGAATTGTCTTCATTATCCAATCCCTCTCTTCGAAACACTACAACAAGTTGAATCTATTCGCTCAAGTTTTTGAACTTCGAGCGTTTATTATATTATGCGATAGGAATAGAAAGGATATTCCATCATTGCCAGATATTATTTTTAATATTTTGAAATTTCCAACATTTTGATTGAACAAATAAAATTTGAGTAAAATACTGAACTTGGTTTGAACAGATAGAAAAATCCACTGAAATTTACGCTAAAAATAATGCACATAAATGGAACGCTATTATTAGCGTAATTTCAAACGGGATATAGCCTAAATGTATACAACATTTGGCGTGAATCGTCAATATTGCATACAAGTTGTGAGCAATCTTGTTAGGAAGAGGACTATTTCAGCGTAGAATAGCGTAAATTTCCGCATGTCAAGCTACGCGATTTTTATTTTTCATAATTTTCTTCTGTGATTGAATAAATATAAAATATTGGACAAGTTGTCTTTGTTTCAAATGGCATAGAATGCTTACTATTGCTCAGGTTACAGTAGATTTTCTAGCATTTCCTGATTTTGCAACGGACTTTATCAGCACCAATTTTTTTTTTAATTTTCAAGTTTTTTCAGGGTTTTATGAGTAATTGTTATCTAAATCGAATGTATGATCTTTAACTTTCTAACTAAATCTAATCCTAAAAGATGCAGCGCATTTCAATTATCACGGTAGGCTCCTCGAGATTGAAGAAAGGTTCGATAAAACCTAAAACTCTTAGATTTTAAGGAGAGGTAACTAAAAGTTAAATAAGAATGAACTTGTTATTCTTTCGAATGGATTTCAGAAACTTTGCAGACTTATTTTGCTTCTCTAATTCTGCTATTGCCGCTGCTCCAGTGAGAATGTGTCAGTAGGCGTAAAAAATTAAGTTAGGCGACAACTCGTGTAGCTCTCAGACAGTTTAAGGTCACTCCTGACAGAATCCAAGTTTCAAAGTGCTCGCGTTTTCGGGGGCACACCACTCGATACGGAAGCAACGCACAACTGTCATTTTTATTTTTTCACGCATGCTGCGACCAGGGATTGAACTTATCATTTCATTATCATTTAGTATTCAGCCAATAACTCATTCCAGAGGCGAAATTCTGAAAAGTCTTGTATGGCGGCAGTGGCGTAGCCACAGGGGTGGTTTTGGGTATAAACACCCCCCCCCCCTAAAGACAAAATTTTTGGAAGAAAATTTTTTTTTCGAAAAAAAAATGTACAGAATACATAAATGTTACGAAGTGGTGGGAAATTACAAATGTTTGGTGTTGCGTAGGACTCATTGGGGTCGTCCATTAATAAGCCACGTGAAACTTGAGTTCTTTTTTTTTTATTCGAAAGGATTGTGAGGCTTTATAAATCCTCCCTTTTTGTGCTCAATATCACCATGCATTCATATGAGTAAACGTGACGAACAGTTTGCTCTCGAACACGGTTTCCTTCTACCATGTCACGGAACGTCAAACTTGTTTGTGGATGCCAAGTATGATTATATATTTTTTTCAATCGTTCGTTTATTTGAAAAGCTCAAATGATGTGAAGCGTTACGGAGCCGCAATCATGTTTTTCAATACAAATTTTATCTTGATTCTTAAACATATTTTTAGCTTCGAGGAGCCTATAGAACTCGTTTTGTTTATCTGCATTTTAGTGATGATTTTCAATATTTTACGTTATTTTCCTTTAGTTCGCATTCACCAGCAAGGCATTCGTCACAGCCGAGTTCTCGGTCCGTAAATTTTTGCTGATCTCAGTTGAAAAATTGTTTGTTTATTATAGCACTCAAAGAAGCTGCTGTGAACATATGTCGATATTTCAGCCTAAGAACTTTAAAAGAGTTGTGCACAGTCAATGTCGGGGAAATAATTTAAATGTGTTGGTCACCGGCAGTCGAGAATATGGGGTAAGACGGTATAATATGCCCCCCTAAGGTAATACCTTCATAACTTTTTACTTTTCAACGCAATTTATCCAAACTTTGTGTTATTTGGTAGTTTAGGAAGTCGCAAATGCATTGCCCGTGAGTAGTCGTATAAAAATATTACGGATAACACGTAATAAAGCTTTTTTGAAAAGTCGTGAAAAAATGGATTTCAAAAAGTGCCTGGGCAATACGCCCCACCTTAGCCAAAGACGTTTCATAGCCCTTCATTAGTATTTTACCAATCCCATAATAAAAAGGTTAGAAATCCTTATGTGCATGACATTAAAAAACCAACATAAGTCCATTTAATCAGGTTTGAAATACATTTCAATAGTTTCCATATAATTTGGAAGCAACTGCTGCAAGCTCGCCGCGCTTGTGTCCAGTTGGTAAGCGCATATCGTCCTGCATACACTGGTTCGTATTGACCAGTGAAACATATTTTCGAAAAACGTTACAGTTTTGAAGATGGAAGCAATTTTATATCACATTAACCACTGATAAAATTTATTTTGTTACCCAGCTGAGTGCTCCAGTGAAAGTTTGACGGACAGTATGCTTGCGTCGCTCCAGAATGTTGACCAAACAATTATTGAAAGTTACATCAAAACTGTAACTTTTTGTATTTTGCTATTATTTTCATTATGTAATACAAAAGTGCTTCCACATTCACATAGTATGATGGGTTTACAAATATTAAAAGGTATCAACTGATATAGTTTTCTGGAAATCAAAGTGTGGCGTTTTGGCCAGGTGGGCGCATTATACCGTCTTACCCTAATGAATAGCATCAGGCAAAAATCTTCACCAAACCACTCCAAGAATAAGGGCCTATCAAAAAAAGTTAACAGGGGGTTGCTGAGGGATAAATTGAAAATTTATTGATTTCCTTGTTATGTTAATCGAGATGAAGCAGCCTTGAGCTTAAAATCTCGTTAATAAAGACATTATACCAGGCATCCGCATGAACTTCACTTTGACTTGAATGAATATACAATAATAAGACACTGTACATACACACTATTTTCAAAATTGAGTAATTATTTTCTAAGTAGTGTTGATGAGAGCGTAAAGATTTAAAATGCATAAATAGTGCACTCAGGTCAAGACGCATACGCTCTTGTGATCAACATTGGTTGAGACATGAGACGCAAACCAATCTTTTCGGAAAAAAATAAAAAGTTGAAAACAGATCACGTTCCAGAAGAAACGTAGAGTAGAAAACGACAGAAAGATTCCTCTTCAACATTGTTGAGTTTCTTGGGCCATCATCACCTTTCAAAATGGTTAACGTAGAAAAAAGGCAATATAGAACTTTTCAGTGTAAAACAAACTTACTTCTAGAAGGATCGATCGTCTGACCACGTACTTAAAAACCGATCCGGATCATACTTGGGTGTGACTAATATAAAAATAGGAAAACCCATTACGTTTTAAAAACTAGATATGGGATATGGATGGAAGTGGTCCAGTTTTAAATTTTAACCGGTTAGTCCCTCAAACCTTAATAACCGAAACTCCAGATCGTGACCACCAACTCGAACTACATTCAACGATAGATGATGTGACAATATCCTGTGTCGAATACAACATGTGGCATCGAAATCAGCTGAAATCACGTATTCTATCAACGAAAAACACGGATGCGTAACGCGAAACCATTTGCAGAACACTGTTTGTCGATCAGCGTAACGCGGCGGTGTTTTGTAATTCAGTAATCTTCTTCTATATATAAATGAGTTGAGATTTCCTTCTGACGATTTATGAACTTTGATTTGCAATATTTTTTCACTAATCGATTCGTTTTGAGATTCGCATGGTTTGTATACAAAACGTTGGTGAATTTAACTGGAAATGTAAAAAAATCATTCACAATTATTTCTATCAACGAAAAACACGGATGCGTAACGCGAAACCATTTGCAGAACACTGTTTGTCGATCAGCGTAACGCGGCGGTGTTAATATCAATTCAGTAATTTTCCTTATAATTCATGTTTTTTCCCGCGATTTTTATTCACAGGCTCATTTTTGTTGATGTATACAATAAATGCTTAGAATAAATCGTGATTCCAAACCGTATAACAGAACTAGAAAACGCACTTGCATTTTAAAAAAGAAATGGCAATTCAGCGATGGTGTCGCGTTACGAAATGCTGCACGTTATATTTATCATATTCAAAGCGAAAAATCAGAAAATGCATAATCTATCAGAAAGGAAATTTAGTGAGGATAATTTTACAGGTGTAATCAGGTGGTTAATCATATGTCCCCGAAGCTAATTTTCGAATGCAGACCTAATTTCTCGCTGAAAGTCGGCGTCGGTGTCGCGTTACGTTGGAATGTGTCAATTACTAAATATAAATTATATTCAAATTCAATTCCGTGATTATTAACGACGATCTTCAGCTAATGATCGTTCTTAAACACACGAGGAGAAGCCAATATCGAAGAACTCGCGATCAGGTTACTTGTTGTTATTGAGAGGCATAATGGAATTACTTAAAATAAACACACGAGTTAGATTTAAATTCTTTATTTTTTAGTTTGTATAAAAACCATGTTCTAAATAATAATAATAGTAATAATTTATGGAGATGGATGGATATCAATTAACTTTATATTTAGATAGTTTTGAAATATCCATGCTTCATTTTCACGCCAATGACAGAGAAGCTGGGTTTATTTTCTTATTCTACATGATAACGAATTAAGCATAACACAGAGGGTTTACATATATATGTATAAAGTGCACAAAAACTTGAATCATTTTGCTTATAATTACCATCTTTTAGCGGTTGATATCAGAGAGATTTCATAAAATGCAAAATTGGTACTCAAGGCAGAAACTTTCATGTTAAACACAATCAAGGATTTATTTATTCAGCAAATGTTCGCGGCATGAAGAATCAAAATAATATCGAGTTCCGAAAATTCGAGTGTAGTGCACTAATTGAAGCTGTTTTTTCCAAGATCAAATAATTTTTTTTGTTTCCTCTATTCCCATAAACAACTCTGGATTTCTTTTTTTTCATATGGACATAAGAGATTTTATCACCTTGATAATTAAAACAAAGACTCTGTTCTTTACTCAATCCAATTTGTGTAGCTGGTGTGTAATAGAATTCTTTCTTTCTGTAAATCATTTAACAAAACTATATAGAACAAAACGAAAATTTTAGTTCAGAAATCACTGTAGTCCTTTTTAGAACCAGTCCGTAGAAATACTAGTTTTGTGAAACAGAGTAGCTTTATTTGAGAAACTATTCGCCTGATGTGTCAAATGATACGAATGTCACATAAACTAGTGAAAATAATATGTTTAGCTTAAAGCTAATGAATCTCGAAAGTAGGCCTGGATTCATCATATATTCCAAGTGATCTTCCCGGAGAGAAATCTAAGGGGCCATCCACAAAGTACGTCACGCTCCTAGGGGGGAGGGGGGGTTCCGAACAGCGTGACGACTCATACAAAAATTTTAGAGGTTCAATACAAAAAGTGTGAAAAGGGGGGAGGGGGGGGTCGAAAATCGCCAATTTTTGCGTGACGTACTTTATGGATGTTCCCTAATTTAGTCAAACATTCATAAAACATTGTTCTATGACTATTTATTAAATTTTTCAAATCAAGAAATCATTGAGATAATTGTCTACCTTTTCAATGATTTTCTTTTACACCTTACGATATTTCGACAAATGGAATATGGACTTACAAAGAATGGACTGCAATAATTTCAAAATGAAGTTTGGCTTTTTATTTGGAATTAATCAATACGAAAAATTGTCAATTACGTAGAGTCATAATTCTGAAGAAGCGATTAGATGTAAAAAATCAATTTATCTTTAATATAAGACTATTTTTCCATGTTTTCGGTAATATAAAAAGCAAAATTGATAATTTATGAAGCTCATATAATATGCTGTATACTAGTAGAAGGGAATAAATGTAGCTTGAATTTTAGATATGGAATTTATATAGAAACACCAATAGATGTACTCTCCGCTAGTTTTTCTGTACATTTCCTAACTAGTCTGATCCTTCAGATTGCCTACAAATCATCACATCAATCTCAGCCTGTTTAAATGTCTTCTGGATTCGTTTGCTTTCCTGAGTTCCCAGCTTTTTTTTCTATGTGTTTACCAAACAGCATTTCGTCAAATGAAGTGGAAGGTTCCAGTTTCCTTTAGAATGTATTTGCATGAAGGAAACTTGGTGCGTTTGCAAATTAATTGGGTATCATGTGCTTGATCTGATTCTGTTGCTTTTGACACTTTGACTAATTCTAATGACGATGACATTGGATCATGATACAATAAACTCTTCCTCTGAATGCCTAAATTCATTCCAAGCCCAATAGATTGCTTTGGTGAGCTCAATACCAATATCCAAAAAAACGGTTCTCTCTCTAATTCAAAATTTTCTCCGTAATCAAGAGGGAGTTGATTGTATCGAAAAATGAAATTTCCTCATTATAGTCATCATCCAGTGATGTCGACACAATCGTCCTACAACAGATTATTCAATTGAAATACGTGTGAATAGTAGTCCTCGTTTATGGAGCCAAGCACTACAAGAAAAATCCAGAGTTAATTATTCTGTGCATTATACATTCAACGGAAATTGATACATACCCAAGTCCGGCACCCAAGAGTAACGATAATACATTGGTCAGTACGAGCGAATACAGAACTTCCCTGGAGAAGAGCGAATTTTTGCCTACCCGAGTCAAACGCATGGAATATCCTTGTTGCATGCGACGAACGCCGTGTTTGGGATGCTCAAATTTCCAGTCCCTAAAATGGAAAGGAATGATTGTACAGTCGAATTTGTATCGAAAGAAGTCTTATACTCACTTTGGGGGCAGCTGGTCCGGCCGACTGCTCCACTCCCATACCCATTCGTTATCATTTTGAGCCAAAGCGGGAGCTCCTTCCTGCAAACAGAAAAGCATAGATTAGAAATTTAATTTCACAACTACGAAATACTTCCGAGAACAAATCAGTTGGCGAAAGCGTGAACACTGGAGACGCTTTTTACATGGTTTATTTGTGGTTGATATTGGTTTCTATATGTTAAATTTGATTGTCCAATTAAAATACTGCTGGAAAACAATGTGCAAAAGCTGCGTTTTACGAGCGCTGAATAAAATAGTACTATTATTATCAACATTTAGTTTCAGACAGTTTCGCTAAAAAAAGAACAATGTATAGAATAAATTTCTGAAACTTATTCAAAAAGATTAATTTCCGGAAAAAAAACCCACTTTAAAATATTCCTTGGATCTTATAAAAGAAAGATGCATAAATATAAATAAAATGATAAATCAACTGAACAGGCATGAGTAATACTCTTAAGAGCACTTATCATTGTTTACCACTCTGTCTGGAAGCGCAAGCTACTCGTTACAATTAATCGCATTTTCAATAATAGCGGAGTACGTTACTGAACGTTGACCTTCTGTTTTCCATATATGCAAGTGGGTATCATTTTTCCGCGTGTGGCAATTGTCCAGAACTAGGACAGAAAGTTCCAGCGAACAACAAAACAACTGATTGTGTTATCGTATCGTTATATATAGGTACAAGCTCTCCACCACAAATCAGCGTCATGACTATGTCTTTCTTATCCCGGTTATTTGATATTACTTGGGCGGTTTGATTCAATTGTGGTTCGTGCGCCTCGATCTGCTTTGCGTAGGCTTCCAGTCTCAGAAGAAAGTACGAAAATATTGCATGGCCTATCAGGTCTCCAGTTGGAATGACATCAACCTGCAGTGCAACGGAGTAAGATAGAGAGAAAGTCGTTATCAATTTCAATTCACGCCATTAGCCTCGTTTCGGATCAATACCACAGCACAATGAGCGATAGGAAGGATTAAAGTAATTCAAGATTTATTTTTAAATGGCTTCAACAGTTTGATTAATGATAATCGGTTTCTTCAATAAAAACTGTTATGAATTAGCACAAATAATATGAATTGCCGAATCTGTGTTGAAACTCTTGACATTTTTACAGCTGACTGCCCGACAAAATTTATCAACGAGATTTCGATAAGTGAATGCCGAAGATCAGATAAACACATTTTACTTTTTTATAGATGTGGCGCAAATATTATTTGATAAACGGAAACATCATATTCGCATAGACTGAATACTTAACACGTAGCATTAGCCTACGAATAGGACATTACACAACACTCAACAACGCTTTGCGAACGGTTTTCTTCCTACTAAGGCGAGAATTGTACCCACACTCAACAGCACTCAAATGCGCCCAAACGACTGACGCCGCTAAACCACGGTCGTTAAGCCCACTAAAGTTTTATTTTTGCATTATTCTCGAGTTCAATCTAGTCAAGTACAAGACTCTGAAAACAGCCAGAAAGTTGAAGTAGAAATACAACTCTGGAATGTTACAATCAAGTGGTGGGATTAAATGGGATAGTAGTAACTCATCTGATGACAAATGAAGACTTCACACTAAATGCACTAAATAATTTTCTAAGCCCGATTTCAATTTTGAAGGAGAGTTGAAACATGTTTTATTTTTTTCCCTTAGCACTTCCCATGTAAACTCGCCTTAGACAGTTGAAGACATTCCACTAAAAGAGCTTAAATATTTTGTTCCATAAAAAAATCTTTCGGTTGCATTTATTCAGAGATTAAGAGTTAATCTACTGATCTGAATTTTGCTAACTGGTTACGCCATCATATAAGTTGCTTCAAAACATTCGAAAACAAATGGGTGATTCAATTCACATCTGTTTTCGCCAGTACTATACTTGTAAACTGCCGAGAATGTAATTAACCAAATCCCTTCCTTTATTCGATTCATCCCCGCAATCCCGTTCTTAATTCGATCCATTTCATTTGACTGGTGGGGCCAGCAAAAAGAGCAGATTCTGAATCAGGGGTGGCATTGCGCATCTCGACTCGAACGAGTATACTGTCGCACGCAAATACTGTCAATTGAGAGATGCATAATGAGACTGCTGCTAGTCGCATCATTCGAACGGCAAGGGCTAAAAAAAAGTTCCAGAATAATTATGTCTTAATTATGTGTATCATAAAATGAAATAATAAAAGTACATAGATCCCATCATTTCCTCTATTCACATATGTTTGCACTCATTTGTATGTATTATCGTTTTATTTAATTTTTTTCCTGAAACGATGTTCCGTAAATTGCTCCGGAGTGCCATATCCGATATGGCGTGGCTTGCTTTTGCAGCACTTTGTTAACAACTCAGATTTTTGGAAAAAAAATTCAAAAAGTTTCAGCCACGTTGTCAATTGCATCACGTTCAGACGACACTATTAAAATCAAATCATGATTTGAACCCCAATTTCCAATGTGCCCAGAATTACATTAGATGACACAGAACCAATATTATTACACAATTTCTTTAACCAAGTAGTATTATTTTTTTATCACAACAATTCCCGATTATCTCCGTTATTCAATTCCACGCAATCAACGCATTTCCAAAATACCAACAACATGACTCATCGATATTTCCTGCCGCCATAACATTCTCTATCGAATTCATTCGTTCTGACGCCGCGAAAGCTTTAATCAGCTTTGTTTGGAATGGTAATATATTCCGCTCGTAGGAAGCACAACTCAAGGTCACCGTTGTTGCCACACGTGCAGAATACTAAAGAAAACAGCAGCCGGCTTACCCGATTCAAATAGTTTATGTATACACCCCTGAGCTCCTCCTCGGTTGTGGCGAGTTCGGTATTGGGGCTATTCGGCGGAGATTTGGGACTTCCACGGGGCGAATCTCGCCGCGAGCTCGTGAGCGATGTCACCCGGCTCGATTCCTTGGATTCCCGCTGGGCCTCTCGTAGCAGTCTTTGATACTCTTCGACCGAGGTAAAGGGCAACGGAGTTGTGCGGTCGGGACTTTTGGGACCTGTGTTTGTGCTCGATGAAAGTTCGATCCATGATTCTGAAACAGAAAAGATACGAAGAAGTTATTAATAGACAGGCTATTATTCTCCCAGCTTTGGGTCGGGTTGGACTCATCTAGTGTAATCTAGTTGTTAAAATACTTGACTGCGCATATGCATAGCGCGTGCTTTTCAGACGGAAAAAATAGATATTGTATTTGCGGAAATGAAAGATAAGCGAGTGGGCAATATTCAAAACAGAACATGTATTCGATGATCAGTCATAAAATCATTTTAGCCTGTTCAGACATTTAGTATCGCTATAGCTATACATAATCATTTGAAACAGCGTACTGCATGATGAAGCACTAATCTCGCCGCCGGTTCGGTAAAAAATCGCCAATAATACAGTTTGTCAAATTGCTTTTCATTTCTTCATTTTTGATTCGATGAAGATTGAGAAAATTTATTTGAGCAGCACATCTGATCCTATCCCCAATGTCTATTTTAGAGCTGCATTCCAAACGAGTTACATCATTTTTTGGAATTAGGAGTGGTTGGTAAAGAAAAGGACCTTTTAGGCAGCATACTCCCGCCCACAACGTCCTTTTGATATTACAACCGAATTACTTGTTTTCTAGTAACATCTGTAGGTTTCTAGCGTTGTAAAAGAAACAAGTCATTTGATTTGAATGCGGCCAAGTAAATATTAGTCGATGACAACGGGGAAAGAGGCGCTTCCAAAAGAAATCAAATCAAGAAAAAACGACTTCGCCACTAAATTTGGCGCCATACGTACAACAAACACCTTCTTTCAACTGACACAATGTACGCCCAAACAGGAGCGCCAACTTGTTCTGAAAATACTTCACCCAAATAATGACCATTTTCGCGAACACATAGTATCAGCGACCTTAAAACAAGTCAACCTAAATTAGCCACAAAAGTAAATATCACAGGCAAATAGACAAGACACTAAGATAAAAAATCAAATAAATTGAAGATTTTAGATTTTTAGATTTTTGGATTTTAAGATTTTAAGATTTTAAGATTTTAAGATTTTAAGATTTTAAGATTTTAAGATTTTAAGATTTTAAGATTTTAAGATTTTAAGATTTTAAGATTTTAAGATTTTAGATTTTTAGATTTTAGATTTTAGATTTTTAGATTTTCAGATTTTAGATTTTAAGATTTTTAGATTTTAAGATTTTAAGATTTTAGATTTTTAGATTTTAGATTTGATTTCTAGATTTTAGATTTTTAGATTTTTAGATTTTTAGATTTTAGATTTTAGATTTTTAGATTTTAAGATTTTTAGATTTTAGATTTTTAGATTTTAGATTTTTAGATTTTAGATTTTAGATTTTTAGATTTTAAGATTTTAGATTTTAGATTTTTAGATTTTAGATTTTAAGATTTTTAGATTTTTAGATTTTAGATTTTTTGATTTTCAGATTTTTCGATTTTTAGATTTTAAGATTTTTAGATTTTGAATTTTTAGATTTTAGATTTTAGATTTTTAGATTTTTAGATTTTAAGATTTTAGATTTTTAGATTTTAGGTTTTTTGATTTTTAGCTTTTGGATTTTTCGATTTTTAGATTTTTTGATTTTAGATTTTAGATTTTTAGATTTTATTTTTAGATTTTAGATTTTTAGATTTTAGATTTTTAGATTTTTAGATTTTTAGATTTTTAGATTTTAGATTTTAGATTTTAGATTTTAGATTTTTAAGTTTTTAGGTTTTTAGATTTTTAAGATTTTAGGTTTTAAGATTTTAAGGTTTTTAGATTTTAAGATTTTTAAGATTTTAAGATTTTAGATTTTAAGATTTTAGATTTTTAGATTTTTGAATTTAGATTTTTAAGATTTTAGATTTTTAGATTTTAGATTTTGATTTTAAGATTTTAAGATTTTTAGATTTCTAGATTTCTAGATTTTTAGATATTAGATTTTTAGATTCTTAGATTTTTAGATTTTAGATTTTAAGATTTTAGATTTGATTTTAAGATTTTAAGATTTTAAGATTTTTAAGATTTAAGATTTTAAGATTTTAAGATTTTAAGATTTTAAGATTTTAAGATTTTAAGATTTGAAGATTTAAATATTTATTTTAAAGATTTAAAGCTTTTAAGATTTTAAGATTTTAAAATTTTAAGATTTTAAGATTTTAAGATTTTAAGATTTTAAGATTTTTAAGATTTTAAGATTTTAAGATTTTAAGATTTTAAGATTTTTGATTTTAAAGATTTTAAGATTTTAAGATTTTTAGATTTTGAATTTTAGATTTTAAGATTTTGAATTTTAGATTTTAAGATTTTGATTTTAAGATTTTAAATTTTAAGATTTTAAGATTTTAAGATTTTAAGATTTTAAGATTTTAAGATTTTTGAATTTTAAGATTTTAGATTTTAAGATTTTAAGATTTTAAGATTTTAAGATTTTAGAATTTTAAGATTTTTAGATTTTTAAGATTTTAAGATTTTAAGATTTTGAATTTTAAGATTTTTAGATTTTAATTTTAAGATTTTAAGATTTTAAGATTTTTAAGATTTTAAGATTTTGAATTTTAGATTTTTAGATTTTTAGATTTTGAATTTTTAGATTTTTAAGATTTTAAGATTTTAGATTTTAAGATTTTAGATTTTTAGATTTTTAGATTTTAGATTTTAAGATTTTTTAGATTTTTAGATTTTTAGATTTTTAGATTTTTAGATTTTTAGATTTTTTGATTTTAGATTTTGAATTTTTAGATTTTAGATTTTTAGATTTTTAGATTTTTAGATTTTTAGATTTTAGATTTTTAGATTTTTTAGATTTTTAGATTTTTAGATTTTTAGATTTTGAATTTTAGATTTTAGATTTTTTAGATTTTAGATTTTTAGATTTTTAGATTTTGAATTTTAGATTTTTAGATTTTTAGATTTTTAGATTTTTAGATTTTTAGATTTTTAGATTTTTGATTTTGATTTTAGATTTTAGATTTTTTAGATTTTTAGATTTTTAGATTTTTAGATTTTTAGATTTTTAGATTTTTAGATATTTTTGATTTTTAGATTTTCAATTTTTTAGATTTTTAGATTTTTAAATTTTAAGATTTTTAGATTTTCAGATTTTTAGATTTTTAGATTTGTAGATTTTTAGATTTTTAGATTTTTAGATTTCTAGGTTTTTAGATTTTTAGATTTTTGGATTTTTAGATTTTTAGATTTTTAGGTTTTTGAATTTTTAGTTTTTTTTTAGATTTATAGATTTTTAAATTTTAGATTTGATTTTTAGATTTTTAGATTTTCTAATTTTTAGATTTTTAGATTTTTAGATTTTTGAATTTTTAGATTTTTAGATTTTTAGATTTTTAGATTTTAAGATTTTTAGATTTTATATTTTTAGATTTTGATTTTTTAGATTTTAGATTTTTAGATTTTAGATTTTTAGATTTTTAGAATTTTTAGATTTTTAGATTTTTAGATTTTTAGATTTTTAGATTTTGAATTTTTAGATTTTAGATTCTTAAATTTTTAGATTTTTGAATTTTAGATTTTTAGATTTTTAGATTATTAGATTTTTAGATTTTTAAATTCTTTGATTTTAGATTTTTAGATTTTAGATTTTAGATTTTGGATTTTTAGATTTTAGATTTTTAGATTTTAGATTTTTAGATTTTTTAGATTTTCAGATTTTTAGATTTTGGATTTTTAGATCTTTAGATTTTTAGATTTTTATTACTTTAGATTTTTAGATTTTAGATTTTAGATTTTTAGATTTTTTGATTTTTGTTTTTGATTTTTAGATCTTAAGATTTTTAGATTTTTGAATTTTTAGATTTTAGATTTTTAGATTTTTAAATTTTTCGATTTTTAGATTTTTTGAATTTTAGATTTTTGATTTTGATTTTAGATTTTTAGATTTTAGATTTTAGATTTTTAGATTTTTGAATTTTTTAGATTTTGAATTTTAGATTTTTAGAATTTTAGATTTTTAGATTTTTAGATTTTTAGATTTTAGATTTTAAATTTTTGAATTTTTTAGATTTTTAATTTTAGATTTTAGATTTTTAGATTTTTAGATTTTTTAGATTTTTTGATTTTACATTTTTAGATTTTTAGATATTTGAATTTTTAGATTTTTAGATTTTCAGATTTTTAGATTTTCAGATTTTTAGATTTTAACATTTTTAAACATTTAGATTTTAACAATTTAAAATTTTTAGATTTTGAGATTTTTTTAGATCTTTAGATTTTAACAATTTTAGATCTTCAGATTTTTAAATTTCTAGATTTTTTGATTTTTGGAATTTTAGATTTTAACATTTTTAGATTTTAGATTTTTAAATTTTCAGATTTTTAGGTTTTTAGAATTTAAGATTTAATATTTTTGGATCTCTTGATTTTAGATTTTTAGATTTTTAGATTCTTAGATTTTTGAACTTTTAGATTTTTAGATTTTAGATTTTAGATTTTTAGATTATTGAATTTTTAGATTTTTAAATTCTTTGATTTTAGATTTTAGATTTTTAGATTTTTAGATTTTTAGATTTTTAGATTTTTAGATTTTTAGATTTTTAGATTTTTAGATTTTTAGATTTTTAGATTTTTTAATTTTTTGATTTTTTGATTTTTTGATTTTTTGATTTTTAGATTTTTAGATTTTTAATTTTTAGATTTTTAGATTTTTAGGTTTTTAAATTTTTGAATTTTTTGATTTTTTGATTTTTTGATTTTTAGATTTTTGGATTTTTAGATTTTTAGATTTTAAGATTTTTAGATTTTTAGATTTTTAGATTTTTGGATTTTTGGATTTTTGAATTCTTAAATTTTTAGATTTCTAAATTTTTAGATTTTTAGATTATTAGATTTTTAGATTTTTAAATTCTTTGATCTTTAGATTTTTAGATTTTTAGATTTTTAGATTTTTAGATTTTTAGATTTTTAGATTTTTAGATTTTTAGATTTTTAGATTTTTAGATTTTTAGATTTTTAGATTTTTAGATTTTTAGATTTTTAGATTTTTAGATTTTTAGATTTTTAGATTTTGAATTTTTAGATTTTTAGATTTTTAGATTTTAGATTTTAGATTTTTAGATTTTAGATTTTTGAATTTTTAGATTTTTTAGATTTTTAGATTTTTAGATTTTAGATTTTTGGATTTTTAGATTTTGAATTCTTAAATTTTAGATTTTTAGAATTTTTAGATTTTTAGATTATTAGATTCTTAGATTTTTAAATTCTTTGATTTTTGAATTTTAGATTTCTAGATTTTTGGAATTTTTAGATTTTAGATTTTTAGATTTTTAGATTTTAGATTTTTAGATTTTTGAATTTTTAGATTTTTAGAATTTTTAGATTTTAGAATTTTTAGATTTTAAGATTTTAGATTTTTTAGATTTTAGATTTTTAGAATTTTTAGATTTTTAGATTTTTGGATCTTTAGATTTTTAGATTTTGAATTTTTAAGATTTTTAGATTTTTAGATTTTTAGATTTTTAGATTTTGGATTTTTGGATTTTTGAATTCTTAAATTTTTAATTTTTAGATTTTTAAACTTTTGGATTTTTAAATTTTTGGATTTTCAGATTTTTAGATTTTTAGAAATGTTGATTTTTGGATTCTTAGATTATTAGATAAAATTTTTAGATTTTTAATTTTTTAGATTTTTGAATCTTTAGATTTTTAGATTTTTAGATTTTTAGATTTTTAGATTTTTAGATTTTTAGATTTTTAGATTTCTAGATTTCTAGATTTTTAGATTATTAAATTTTAAGATTTTTAGATTTTTAGATTTTTAGATTTTTAGATTTTTAGATTTTTAGATTATTAGATTTTTAGATTTTTGGATTTTTGGATTTTTGAATTCTTAAATTTTTAGATTTTTAGATTTTTAGATTTTTAGATTTTTAGATTATTAGATTTTTAGATTTTTAAATTCTTTGATTTTTAGATTTTTAGATTTTTAGATTTTTAGATTTTTAGATTTTTGGATTTTTAGATTTTTAGATTTTTAGATTTTTAGATTTTTAGATTTTTAGATTTTTAGATTTTTGGATTTTTGGATTTTTGAATTCTTAAATTTTTAGATTTTTAGATTTTTAGATTTTTAGATTTTTAGATTTTTAGATTTTTAGATTCTTTGATTTTTCGATTTTTTAATTTTAGATTTTAGATTTTAATTTTTGGATTTTTAGATTTTTAGATTTTTGAATTTTTAGATTTTGAATTTTTAGATTTTAGATTTTAGATTTTTAATTTTTTGATTTTTAGATTTTTAGATTTTAATTTTTGAATTTTGAGATTTTTTTAGATTTTTAGATTTTTAGATTTTTGGATTTTTAGATTTTAGATTTTTAGATTTTTATTTTAATTTTTAGATTTTTAAATTTTTGATTTTAGATTTTTAGATTTTTTAGATTTTTAGATTTTAGAATTTTAGATTTTTAGATTTTAGATTTTTAGATTTTTAATTTTTTAGATTTTTAGATTTTAGATTTTAGATTTTTTTAATTTTTAGATTTTTGATTTTAGATTTTAGATTTTTAAATTTTTTAGATTTTTAGATTTTAGATTTTTTAGATTTTTAGATTTTTGAATTTTTAGATTTTTAGAATTTTTGAATTTTTAGATTTTAGATTTTAGATTTTTAGATTTTTGAATTTTTGATTTTTAGATTTTTGAATTTTGATTTTAGATTTTTAGATTTTTAATTTTTTAATTTTAGATTTTTTAGATTTTTAGATTTTTAGATTTTTGATTTTTAGATTTTAGATTTTTTTAGATTTTAGATTTTTAGATTTTGATTTTAGATTTTTAGATTTTGATTTTAGAATTTTGAATTTTAGATTTTAGATTTTTAGATTTTAGATTTTTAGATTTTTAGATTTTAGATTTTAGATTTTAGATTTTTGATTTTTAGATTTTAGATTTTTAGATTTTTAGATTTTTAGATTTTTAAATTTTTAAATTTTTAGATTTTTAGATTTTTAGATTTTTAGATTTTTTGATTTTTAGATTTTTAGATTTTTAGATTTTTAGATTTTTAGATTTTTAGATTTTTAGATTTTTAGATTCTTAGATTTTAGATTCAAGATTTTAGATTCTAGATTTTTAGATTTTTAGGTTTTTTGATTTTTAGATTCTTAGATTTTTAGATTTTTAGATTTTTAGATTTTTAGATTTTTAGATTTTTAGATTTTTCGATTTTTAGATTTTAGATTTTGATTTTTGAATTTTTAGATTTTTAGATTTTTTTAATTTTTAGATTTTTAGATTTTAGAATTTTTAGATTTTGAATTTTTAGTTTTTAGATTTTTAGATTTTTAGATTTTTAGAATTTTGAATTTTTAGATTTTTAGATTTTAGATTTTTAGATTTTTAGATTTTTGAATTTTAGATTTTTAGATTTTAGATTTTTAGATTTTGAATTTTTAATTTTTAGATTTTAGATTTTTAGATTTTAGATTTTTAGATTTTTAGATTTTAGATTTTTGATTTTTAGATTTTTGAATTTTGAATTTTTAGATTTTAGATTTTTAGATTTTAGAATTTTAGATTTTTAGATTTTAGATTTTTAGATTTTTAGATTTTTAGATTTTAGATTTTAGATTTTAGATTTTTAGATTTTAGAATTTTTAGATTTTTAGATTTTAGATTTTTGAATTTTAGATTTTTAGATTTTTTAGATTTTTAGATTTTAGATTTTTAGATTTTTAGATTTTTAGAGTTTAATAAATTTAGATTTTTAAATTTTAAGATTTTTAGATTTTTAAATTTTAGATTTTAAGATTTTTGGATTTATTGATTTTTTAGATTTTAGAATTTTTAGATTTTAGATTTTAATTTTGAATTTTTAGATTTTAGAATTTTAGATTTTTAGATTTTTAGAATTTTTAGATTTTTAGATTTTTAGATTTTTAGATTTTTTTTAGATTTTAGAATTTTAGATTTTGATTTTTAGATTTTAGATTTTAGATTTTTAGATTTTAGATTTTTAGATTTTGATTTTAGATTTTTAGATTTTGATTTTTAGATTTTTAGATTTTAGATTTTTAGATTTTTTAAATTTTAGATTTTAGATTTTAGATTTTTAGATTTTTAGATTTTTTAAATTTTAATTTTTTAGATTTTTAGATTTTTAGATTTTTAGATTTTTAGATTTTTGGGTTTTTAGATTTTTAGATTTTAAATTTTAGATTTTAGATTTTAGATTTTAGATTTTTGATTTTAGATTTTTAGATTTTTAGATTTTAGATTTTTAGATTTTTAGATTTTTAGATTTTTAGATTTTTAGATTTTTAGATTTTTAGATTTTTAGATTTTTAGATTTTTAGATTTTTAGATTTTTAGATTTTTAGATTTTTAGATTTTTAGATTTTTAGATTTTTAGATTTTTAGATTTTTAGATTTTAGATTTTAGATTTTTAGATTTTTAGATTTTAGATTTTTAGATTTTTAGATTTTTAGATTTTTAGATTTTTAGATTTTTTAGATTTTAGATTTTTAGATATTTAGATTTTTAGATTTTTAGATTTTTAGATTTTTAGATTTTTAGATTTTTAGATTTTTAGATTTTTAGATTTTTAGATTTTTAGATTTTTAGATTTTTAGATTTTTAGATTTTTAGATTTTTAGATTTTTAGATTTTTAGATTTTTAGATTTTTAGATTTTCAGATGATAATGATGAAATAAACTTTTATGAATCTGTTAGGAAAAAAACATTTTTGGTCAAATTTGTGCTTTAGAGGAAATTCACTTTAGATACCTTGCAATGTGCCAGATGTGGTCAACTTTTATTAGCTTTTTGCGCATAGAAGTGAGCAGAGCACCATGCTGTCACTGCATTTAATTCGTTCGATTTTGTTTTACACATATAGGTACTCACAGATATGCACAAATTGCAATTAAGTCGAAATCTGGCAATTTGCCTTCCTTGTCATTTATTAAATCTTCATTCATGGGGGAGCGTAGAAGCGTGCTGCACTGCGATTCAATAATAAACTAAGAATAACACTTGAAAGTGCATTTGTTTTCTACATTGTCCTATCACGCGAAGTCAAGATAGGCGCGTGAAATTCTTTGTATAGGTCAAAGTAATTTGATCCCTCAATCACAGTCTCCACGATTGCTGATGCCTTCCCTCTTACCGTTTGTTTACATTCAGTGAATCCAAGGCCAAAGTACCGGTCTGGGAACTTGATGCCGGATATGTTATTAAATTCCTATATTGTGTTACTTGCATTCTGTCACCCGCCTACGTGTACATCATACGAATCTGAGCCTGAATACACTGAAGTGTAGATAGCCATCTCAGCTTTTCATGAGGTAAGGTGCTGCGCAGTTTATGTGTTAGTTTATTTGCATACCTGTCTCGGCATTTTACGGCTTCTCAAAATAGTCGCTTCTTTCTTATATGTTAGGATTACTTTATTTTTAGAAAGCTGGTCGTGAACAACTTGCGATACAAATAAATTATCTTCATGCCTTTCTTGTACGCAAAAGCTTTAGGAGCACTCTAAAACGAACTTTTGAAAAAAGGCTCAGAGCCCCATAGGATTACATACCAAACGAGACAGCTCGAAGATTGTCAACGATATGTCAGTTTGTTGGTGAGCTATATTGTTCGTATGTTAAATTATCATAATATACATAACAATTCGTGTTTTCTATTGTAAAACTGAAACTTAAAACAGGCTCTATAGAATGGGACCGCAGTTCTGGTCATCAAAAGGAAAATAGTTTTTCTAATTTATTTAGATAATTCATTTTTTGTTATTGTTTTTTGTTAAAAAAAACTGCAAATAACTAAGTGAAGTGAACATAACTAGACATATTATAAAATTGTAATCAATAAAACAAGGTGATTTTATATTACTTTTCACATCGATATAGTATACTCAAAAAGTACAGAGAAATTTTATAAACAGGAGACCCTTCATATGTTGTTACCCTATTCAAATTTTCAACGAACATTTATCCACGTCCTACCCACCTCAATCAGTTTATTTTTACAATGCTCAACATTTATAGAAAATTGCGTTGTATCTGGCCACTTTCACCGATGAACTACACCCGATTTATGATTATTGCTGTCTAGCAGGTAGTTTCTACAACTGTTGTTTTGTTCCGTCGTAGTGGGTGTTTAAAATAGCTATGTGCATCGTACCGGCAAGTTGTAAATAGCTCAACGATTGGTTAGCCAGCTCATTCATTCATGCAAGCTACTGAAAATATCAAAGACTTGCTACTTTGAACCTGACCTGGGGAAGGCAAATCCCTAGAGTTCAATGAATTTCTATTTCAAGCATATAATACTACGCTTTCTAGTTGTACTTTTACTGTATTAGTTATCACAGACAACAGAAGTAGATTTTTTTACATCGCTTTTGTTAGGGCAAAATTTAGTTATTAACTTACATAGATATTCCTACGGTTTTCAATAATTTTTGTCATGCAAATGGCACAATTACTATTCCAATTAATTGCATATTATTCGGCACCTTGGCCGTACGAAAATCATTTTTTTTATAGGAGACTCGAAGACCCAAAGTATCATATACCAATCGACTCAACTCGATGAACTGAACAAATGTCTTCCCATCTGTGTTTGAGTTTGTATTGTTTTTAGTGAGAATTGCGAAACCTTATTGAGAACAAAGATTTTACTACACAATTATTTTCCTGGTTGTTTAAAAAAAAACAATTCGATCTAGTCTCAAAATTCTTGAAGCTTCGAATAACTTCTTCAGATGTCAATTAAATTCAGAATTTTCAATAAGCTTCTATCGCTTGAGCATCTAACAGATCATTTTTTTAATACAAAGCAGATATAAAAAGATATAAAAAGTGACAACTAAGGAAGAGGTTGAAAATTGTTAATTTTCTTGTGACGTATCTAGTGGATCCTTCCATATTACTACACATTTCCAGCATAATAAAGTTGCAATTAGCTTCAATCGTTCTTCTACCTTTGTATTCTTGTCACATCTAGCTCCAATATGCTTGTAATATAAACTAACGAAAATCATGTGTGATGATGAGCCTATATTATTTTGACGTTCCTCGAATGATGTGCCCCTATCATCAAAACCACATGCTTTCCTATAAATGTGAATATAATTGACGTACGAATGCGCTGATAAGGCAGTGGTCGCCAAAACACGTCGCAGTAGATTTGCGCCAACCAGATTTAATAAACATTTATTAATTTCCATATAATTGTTTCGGGGGTGCAATCAACGACTACAGACGAATACCAATTTGGGGATAGAGCATTTTATGCTTATAGAAATGGAAAACAAATGAGCTTTTACGAAATTGCAACTGGTTCACGATGAAATCATAATAGTTATTGCATGTAGTCGGGTTCCTATGTGATTTTGATAGTAAAATAAATGTATTTGTTCTTACATGTACAAATGTACATTCTTAATTACTGAGATAAAAGTTTTCGATTCGAATAGTGATGCTGCTATAAGTAATTTGTTCCTTAAATTCTGTGGTTTGGTTGAGCAAAATCCCGATAATATAAGGAATGATTAACGGATATTCAAAAAACAAATTATCTATCTGCCTGAATGTATAATTAAAATACAAATCTTATTTTTGAATAAATTATTATTATTGCTTTTCTAGCGGAATTATCTTTGTATTATTAGTTTCTTTATTGTTGTGATTAATTCGCCATCAAATTGTTTAAGTCATCATATACTTTTGATAATTAAAATCGTATACAATTGATGTTTTATAAATTATTTTTATGAAACCTATGTTTTATTTTGTTGCATTCTGTCTCAATCAAAATGTAGAGCCAAATCTCATATATGCATTCATAACCATAGCTATTAGAAGGGTGTTTGACACGCCATACTCTATCACTTGAACGAATGATGATCACTAGTCACATAGTAACATGTGTGAGGTATGAATTACTGCACGAGGCAGTTACTTTTACTTTATTCAACTAGCGTTCCATGCATCGTTAGTTGCGGAGGTGATAACTACTCGTTATGAACTTTCATTGCATTGCGTCAATTGAGGTTTGTTCTCGTCAAAGAGGTGAGCGAAACCCCATCTATGGAATAACCGCGCCGCATTCTGCTGTTCCTGTTTTTAAAATTAAAATACAGTAATTATGGTTATTTTTAACTGATGAACAAATATGAAAAATGATTGGTATACGAAATAATACAACCAAAATTAAACTTCTGCACTTTTCACCCAAGCTTCTACGACATGCCGTACATTCACATTACAGCTACATATTGCACAATCTGATGACCACACCTGCACCCAGAGGATTCATAATACGTTGAAGACCGATACAGAGCTAACGACAATTATGTGGTGACCATGTCATCGTGTCATACCTGGAAACGAAAATGCCGATAACAACCTCTACCGCGTCGCGGTCGCTCTACCGCGTCTGAGAACTGAGGACATACCCAACTGTGTGAACTATGACATCTGCAACAATCACAACTCAGTTGAACACCTTCTGTGGTTTTGCCAGATACTGTGGCATTTGTGAACCCGATATGGTTAATGATAACTTGTTCATTTGTTCATTTATTCAAATAGTCCAACGGACAATAAATGTCTAAATGAATAAAATTAAATGAATTGGACCAATTGAAAACGGCCAGCGGTATGGAAAAAAAATCGAGTCACCGATAGCAAAACACGTCAACTGGGTAAGTGAAAGTCAAACATGTCGAAGAAGTAGTTGAAGCGCCGGTTGATAGATCGAATTGCCTCGTGTAGTGCATAGTTGCTAGTCTGTAGTTCTATATTCATAACAGGCGCTGACGAAGCGGTCTTTCAGGAGCTTACACATGTAACTGCGGCAATAGTGTTGGACAATCGATGTAGCCCGTAAGCAGCTTTTCAGCAAACAAAGCTTACTAATCAAACGACAGCTTTCCTGATCGATATGGCCTGGAAAGGGCACAAAAAACAGCAAATTTTCGTTATTGATGCTAATTCTTTTATCTCTTATATCAATCAAGTCCATATAAAGTTTAGCTTTTCAACTTATGGCTTCTGCCTTACGTGGTTCCAATTTCAAGGAATAAGTGACATGATCTGTAGCATAGTGGATCACAAAACTCGTCGACAGTTTCAAAAATAAATGTAAAAATAATGTGCTGAGTACTAGAAAGCGATCGGGTAGGCCTGGTGACAACAGCAGAAAAACATCATCACTGAATATCAAGTTCGAGAATAATAGTTATTTCATGAAAATCATTGTTGTTCGCGGTTATCTACAAAAATAAAAAAAAGACTAAAATTTTTTAAAACTTTTGAGATTCTTTTTTAATTTCGCATTAGTATCGATTATTGCGTTTGTTATGATTGAAAGAAGTTTATGTCTCTCGTTTATCGTCGATCATTATCATTATCGTTCAGAGAATTCTATAATCTTTGACTGCATTACCTTCCATTAAACATAAAACAGGAATCTGTACGTATGTTTATCTGCTGAAACCGACCATTAACGTGATCGTACCAGCCATTTTTATGAATGTATGGCAATAGCTCTATTTATGAGTTGTTCCAAGAGAAACCTTTTTTTATTGTCTTTATTAAGGACACTTTCAGCCCTAGGCTGGCACGTTTCCCGAAAGAGAAACCAACTTTTTGTGAAGCTAAAATATGTCTGTGTTCTTCTTTATATGCACCCGAATAAACGACGAATAAACAGTTAAAAGTAAGAACGTAGATGTGACTCATATTTTGAACACTCAAGCACATTTCTTACTTCAGACCCAGACAACACAAGATCGTGTATGATGTCACATAAGATGCTAAAGTGGAGGCCATATAGGTACATCCCCATACAACATGTACGTATATCGCCTCCACTTTAGCATCTTATGTTGCATCATATACGATTTTGTGTTGATTGGGGAGGTCTTTATGGCACATGAATTAAAATATTTTAATTGATCCATTGTTTCCATCGGATAGCGAAAGAATAGAACTTTGGGGTAAATATATTTAATTGATTGTAACTATCAATACTCAATGATTTTATTCTGTTAAAATTTGTCTCAAATGTCGAACACGAATAATATAAATATTCTCAAAATTCTGAATGCACTAAAATGCAAAATTTCATCGATATCTCATATCTCTCAGGGGCCCTCCTTAGCCGTGCGGTAAGACGCGCAGCTACAAAGCAAAACCATGCTGAGGGTGGCTGGGTTCGATTCCCGGTGCCGGTTTAGGCAATTTTCGGATTGGAAATTGTCTCGACTTCCCTGGGCATAAAAGTATCATCGTGCTAGCCTCATGATATACGAATGCAAAAATGGTAACCTGGCTTAGAAACCTCGCAGTTAATAACTGTGGAAGTGCTTAATGAACACTAAGATGCGAGGCGGCTCTGTCCCAGTGTGGGGATGTAATGCCAATAAGAAGAAGATCTCATTGCTCTACAGTTATCATGTCCTTGAATTGTACACCTGCCGATAAAGTTCGTTCATTTATGCAATAGTAACAAAATATTCCAGGTAAAGCTACATGTGACGAATGTTCGGAATATGAGTCTGTTGGGATTTGAGTCAAGAAGGTAGGTATACGAGAAAGGCACAAAACATGCAGACATGATCAAAATAAAGCAACTTCTGAATAAGTTCGCCAGTATGGATGCATCGATGTGCACTCTCGTGTGTTGTGTGTACTCGTTGGCTATTTTTTCAAATTCCTTGTGTGGAAGTCTGCCACACGGCTTTGAATTTCACGATGCCAAACTATTTCATCCTCTGCTGATTCGTAAAACCGGTTTAAGAGCGAATGATAATCTATATAAATATATGTGTTATCGTTGTGTCAGTAAACTTACGTGTTTACACACAACAGTGCCGCATATAAGTAGCATTCATTGCTAATCGATATAATATTTCGTGCATCAAACGACACTTTTGATGACAATCGCCATCATAGAAGAGTTGTCGAACAAAGTTATACCTTTATCTTTATATCCTTTTCGTAAGAAAAACTACAAAATGGCTCAGATGAAGCGTAGCACCAAATCACCAAGCGGGTGAGGCAAAACGGACCTTCTGAAAACAAACTGCAAATGGATTTACTCGTCTAGCCTGCTTCATCCGGAAGAAGCGTTTAGTGTCAACTACCAAAACAAGCAACCCGTCATGAATAAGCTCTCAAAATATAGCTTATGACCATCAAGCACCAGGTGTGATATGTAAGTAGGAGTGCTTCGCGACAGTTTGTGCATCAGTCGCTTGGTAGTGCTCCTTCAACAGAACAAATATCAACTTTACCACCGTACCGCCAAGTAATATCAACAAACCTAACCTAATAAAATACTAGATAACAACTAGAGCCAATATTTGGTTGGCCTTTTATTCATTTTATATAGTATGAAGTCAACATCCTCAATAGAACGTAGTCGATTGTTTCTTTTCGCGCCCGATGTTTGAAGTAAACAGTTGATGCACCAGCAGGGTGATCCTGTGGCTACCGCTGTCACTACGAGTGTTATCGTTTGCTTGTGCTGATATAAGAACAAACAACACAAATATGATTTAGTATTGTAAGTTTTCTCTAAATGCTGAGCTGAAATCAAACTATCGGAACAGAAATAATGAAGCTAAAGTACATCATATATCAGTTGACCATTTAGAATGCTCAATCAAAGTTAATTGCCTATCTTCCTGGTAGGAGAAAAGGCTTCATAAATCAACACGCCCTCACCCCACCCGATATTTGACTAACCTACAATGTACTACGCGCCTCCACATACTGTCACAAATCACTGCACAAATTTAGTTTAAAAAATGTATTGGAGGTAATCACTTCTTTCGGAATGAAAAATTTATCTTCTCTATATATAAAAATGAGTTTACATTTCCTTTAAGACACTATAACTCGTGAACGGATGGATCGATTTGCATGATTCCCTAACTAATCGATTAGTCTTGGGATCAGCTGTGTTTGTACATACTGAGAGTTGATCAATTTGACGGGGAAAGTTGGAAAATTGTCAAAAAGCAACGGTTTCATGAGTTTTGGAGAAAGCCACCAAGCTCGAACTGAAGTCGATCTAGAATGCGACGCTGCTATATCAACAAAATTATTGACAGATGGAAAATAAAACTCGAGCGAGATCGGGCAGGTACACCTAGTTTACAATGAAACTCTAATATAATAATAGAAATTTCGAATTATTTTTAATTGGATTACCTTTGGAGAGTTTCCTGAAATTTACATGATCTGTAAAACACCTCAATTTTTAATACTTTTTAAAGTTATTAGATAAATCGAATAAAATTGCTATACCAAATTTCAAGGACATTCGCAAAATTGATTTAGGATTTCAAACGAATTACCGCAACATTGATTAATGAATAACTTACGATAATTATTAAATATTCATTTTAGTTTTATGAACTTGTAATTCTTGACAAGTAATGATCCACCCTAGCGATGACACGCTCTCGATGAATGTCCTCGTTCAACGAGTTTTGCAATACGCAACAAACTCACTGTAGCGTCGTTGGTAATTGAGTGCAGAGTTAATTAGGGTTTAGAAAATCTCTGACTCTTTGTTTATGAATTTTTCGTAACTACTGTGACCGTATTCGCATCGTACCATATTGCTATTATAGTCTGCGATAGCACGCTTCATCTCAGCCACGAAACAAAGAAGAAGAATATTGTGCGAATCTAACGCTCAGTCGTGGATTTTTTTAGTTGAGACGAATAAAAATTCTGAGTATAGTGCTGCTGTTTACGAATTGGCAGCGATTTTATTTCCGGCGATATATACTCGTAATGCAAAATAATATTGTGACACGTTTCACATATTTGCATTCTTTATACGCATTAATGTGGAACGGACGAAAAGATTCATCACTTCAAGTGTTGGTTTTTATTCACAATCATTCTTCAGAGAGTAGGATAATAAAATGTATTTTGTGTTGCTGTTGATTCACAGATATGTTTGATGTGCATAATAATTAAAGGATAATATCTTGCCAGTGAAGTAAACTTTCCTAGAGAAATAAGGAATGTTCTGTACACCCAAAAAACAAATCTGACAATTATTGTATAAAATCTGGGCATACACAATTCTGTAAGCTTTTTATACAAATATTGTATTAAAATAATACAAATTTGTATTATTTCAATACAACAGTTGTATTAAAATCTTCCGAAATTGTATATGCCCAATTTTTATACAGTTTCTGTAAGGTTCTTATGCAGAACTGTATTAAAATCTGCCATCCGCTGGTTGGGTGATATAAATCAAAATGTTCTAATAAATAAAATTTAGTAAAGAAATTAAAATTTATGAAGTTAATACAAAATTTCCAAAACAACTTAGGGACCGTCCAAACACCACAAAACCATACAAGGGAGAGGGAGAGTTTGTCAAAAAAAAACAAGATAAACCCCATAGGGGAGTGGGGTATCTGACAACCGAACCACGTGGTTTTTATTATATTATTGCTTGTTGATGCAAAAAGTTCTCAACAAACCGCATTAAGTTGAGGTTTAAAATATACTCAGCGTTGAAATACTGTACACAAGGAGAATCTCGTGATTCCTAAGAGAATACTAGGTAAGTGATTTCTAAAATAATTCAGTGATAAATATAACATTGAGAAAGCTCCAACAGCAACAGATATGCATTCCGGTACATTAAAATTTTGAAGAAACGTTTCATTTTTTGAAGTTTAGAAGAAGAAAAAATAAAATTACTACAGATACGTTTCTGTAACACAGAAGCAATTTGTAGTACGACGTAGAAAATATTAAAACAATTTATAAATTAGTGAAACTCACACACTAAACAGTACAGGTCGATATATATCACTGCTGAGACTCCTTCTACATGTTTTTTGCTGGGAAAACTTTCAATCGTATAAACCAAATGTGAATAGGTATCAAGCTAGCTATCAAGCTATATTCTTCTTATTTATTCCATAAGACATGGTAAGATGGTTTTGAGAAATCCCGGGTCATCCAAACCGTCCTTGAGTTTAGAACTTGCGTTCTACAGCCACCCTCTACACTTTTTGGTCGCTTCAAGTTTGGATATGTATTCAACCATATTCACACCCAAAAAACAAATCTAACAATTATTGTATAAAATCTGGGCATATACAATTCTGTAAGCTTTTTATACAAATATTGTATTAAAATAATACAAATCTGTATTATTTTAATACAATATTTGTATAAAAAGCTTACAGAATTGTATATATAATCTACAGTTTCTGTAAGGTTCTTATGCAGAACTGTATTAAAATCTGCCATCCCCTGGTTGGGTGATAATATATTCATGGTCAGATGGTTTTGGGATATCTTGGATGTTCGAAACCGTACTTGAGTTCAGAACTTGCGTTCTACACCCACAGCAGCTTGATGTATGTGATTATTACGGTTAAATATATCGGCACCAACATTTCAAAAGGGCGAAATTGCTTTTGTAAACAAGAGCTGCTCACGTTGCTGGTGAGCTAATTGGAGCCCACCCAGGTAATCCAGCACCACTGATGGAAGCAGCGAACCCTCTTCTTTCATTAAATTGTGCTGGATTGCGTGGGTGGACATAAATTAGGAAAAGCTTCAACTCGGTAGTTGATAATCCTGGGAATTCATCTCTAGGCGTGTCTCTCATCTTCTGTCGAAGGATCGGACCACTGCAAACCCAGCCAAATCAGACAAATAACGTGTTTTTAGTCTGTACAAAGTGCTGCCATTGGTAATAGCGAAGAAAGTACAAAACCATTGCGACGTCAAAAACCTGATGACTGACAAATAGAAAGGTTTTCGACGCAACTCATTCAGAAGCAAAGAAACCTGAGCGTGGCGTACATCGACTATAAGAAGACATACGACTCAGAACCTCACTCGTACCTCCTTAAAGTAGTGCAGTTCTACATGATAGATGTTAACGTCATCAGGCTAATACAGCACGCTTTGGAGAAAAGGAATCTCAGCATCAGAAGGGACATATTCCAAGATGATACCTTTAGTCCTCTATGGTTTTGCCTTGTCATGAACCCTCTTAGCAGAGCGCTCAACCAAGACAACTATAGCTATCATTTTTTTTAATTTGAAGAGGCATACAATCATTACCCACACATAATGGACAATATGAAGCTGATTGCGGAATCTGTAAAGAAGCTGAAGCAATTTCTGAGGCTTGTAACGGTATTCAACAACGACATCCGGATGGAGCTTAGAATCAGTTAATGTCGACCCGTACATCTATACCGGGGTCACCTGGCGGATGCCGACAGTATCAGTGTCAATAAAAAGTAGGAGATTCAAAACATGGTTGACGGCGAAACTCACAAGTTACTAGGTTTCCTGAAACTGAAGAGAATTCGCCAAAGCATGATTAAGAAAGAGCTGCAAGAAAAGTTCTTGTACAGTATTAACAGTATTTTAAAAAGCTTCTTGTCGGTCGGCAATAAAATGCGGACAACGTTTTCTGTGACCTTATTGACAAATAGTTTGGGTGTGCTGACCTACATTTTCACGGTGTTGAAGCGAACCAAGAATAACTTGGAAGCGTTAGGTTGGAACGAGTAATACGAATGGCGTTCAAAAAACATTGCATGTGCCATCCAAACTGTCCATTGAATGACCTTGCCACATGAGTAGGTGGAAGAGGCGTCACCAATTATAAACACCATGTGTTTCCCAGATAAAGCACCTGAAGAGGGTAAGTCAACAATTGGAATCATCCGGAAAACTCTTCTGAAATCCTTAGGAGAGCTGAAACTATCTCATAAGTCATAACTTTTATAGCATCCAGAAGATTGTGATTCTTGGAACTTGCAGCATCGTAAGAATGTTCCTGAACCACCAGAATTAATACAACCATCGGTTGCAAACGCTGTTATGAGATTTTAGGACAGCCGGCGAATGAGATTTCTAGACCCCAGATTCCTCAGTTATTAATTGAAAGCTTTTCTATGCCAATGAATGTATGAGATTGAGTATGTATATTGTGTGGGAAGTACAATGGATACACTATGCCCATGATCGGAGCATTTTCCCGCCCTAAAACACCCTAGGCCGGACCGAAAATAGAACTCACCATCTCCGGATTGGCAATCTAACTCGCAAGGCAAACTGGAAATCTGGGGAATTTTATCCTATATCAAATTTAAAACTGGGCAAAGTCTATCGAAACATTGATACATCTTTTCACGAGTGTTTACATGTTTCAAACTAAAGAGTCGAACCGAAAGCCACACACTTAACCAACCACAGTGTAAACTGGTGACTACCGATAAACCAGTTGAAAATTGAGAAGATGTATTAGTGAACGATCAGTTCAACAATGTTTACAAATAATCCACCTCCCCCATGATACGTACAAACAAATCATAAACTGGGCTACGGTACCTCAAAGCTAAACAGAGAGCAAGAAAAACTATGTTTTCATTTTTACCGTGTGTTGCATGTTTGTAGAAAGCAGATATATGATCGATTGTAGGAGGAATCAGAGAGCAAAAGAAATAAAAAAAAAACTACCGGTTAGCCTTGACGAAATTGTTCGCGGTTTTTTTTGTTCGAATAGTTGTAATTTAATGTTGATACTGAACACGTTTCCCTGCTTTCTGATCTTTACTTAACACTTAATAGATTATATTGCCACGTATAGATAGTTCAAAGGAATTGAGCAAGCTAACTAACTTGAACATCTAAACCTATCATTGTCACCTGACAACTGTGGCAGTTTTGTTTGACGATCAGTGCCAAAGTAAACTACGCGATCAAATAAAAAAGATATTCCACATTTCTTACAACAAACTGTAAATAAATCCATTCCAGACTTCGAATACTTCGATTAAAGGTAGCCTCACACCTCGGGAATTTGATCCGCGGATTTTTTCCCATGCATTTTTGCATATGCGTTGTTTTCGGGATTTGGACACGGAAAATCAAAATCCCAGCCCCCTTTAAAAAACACGGGAACCAAATTCCGGCGAAAAATGTTCACGAAGTGTAAGGCAGCCTTAAGTTGGATCATTTTGCCTAACTTTTGTTTTTGGCTAATCTTCACACAATGCCGAGGTGATGAGCTAAACAAAGCATAATTAGAATAATCGATTTGAATGTTTACTGGTCATTTATGGTATGCATTATTTTACACTCTTCTCCATTATTTTATGTACTATCGTTAGTATACATGTATTCGCGCAGTGCGTCTTGCATTGAACTTATGATTGCATGACTGCATGCTCTGTTTACTAAATGTTTCAATTCCGCTTTGAAGATAGTTTCTTTGCAATGATGTTTTGCTTCGTTCAGGGTAAAATCATCGCTTGTGGATCCAATTGTAGCTAAATTGTATCCTTGATAAAACAAATCCAATAGAATAAATTCAAGCCTACTTCAGAGATAGTTTCAACATTAAGCAAATTAAAAGTTAATCAAAATAATTTCATTTTGTGTTTTTGCATTGTTGTTTTTGGAAAATGAAATAACTAGGTTAACTTTTTCTTCGATACTTCAAACATGCAGAAAGCAGATTTCAATAACTTGAAGCTTGTTTGAAGATAAATAAATTTTGTGTACGGTTCGTTTTTCACTTCACTGAAGGTACTATTTTTGGCATAAGACAAAATTTCAAATTTCTTTGATATTTCTGGTGAAACATAAACAATTGGAGGCATCCGGTTAAGGCAACGCATCAAGTACTAATTGAGTAAATTGGCTTATATTGGAATAAATCTAGCTGGTCATACCATAATGTCGGCCGCTATGAAATGACGCATTTTTATACTTCCAAAAATAGCAAACGATGTCAACGACACTGTTCGCTCGGACTGGTTTGTTTAACTTGAATTCAGTACACCATCCAATGCTGAGTTGGCACTCCTATCACTCGTACGACGAACAGTTGTTACTGTTTCGAATCGACTTTGTTCTGCAACGCTTCCATCGTATCGGTTGCTCGATGGAAGCACCAAAACCTAGGAAAATATTCCTAGGCCATGGGTAGCGAGGGTGGGTCTTTGTAGTCTGCCAAAGCTTTTTTCTTCTGGTTGCGTATTTGCTTGACCGATATCATGGTAGTTTGTTGGTTTGTACTTGTTTGCTGAAACTCACACGTCGTTGTTCACCATTGAATTACGCGTATTATTATTTATCATATTTTTAAACCTTCCAAAGCAACGTAACTTGCAATATATTAAACGCGCTATTTTTCACTATCACAAATTTACGTTTTACATTACGTCCTAACATAAGCATGAGTAATGAATTTTGGATGAAAGCACTGCAAATACTGTAATTTAATCCCTGTACCAACTCTATATCTTGTGCATAGGTACATGAGCTGTAGGCTGACGTATTGCGTCTTATTTTGATGATTTGTGATATGTATACAATAGGGATTTCTTCGGCTGAATCATGAAATGGCAAGTTAGCTGTATATATTTTCCACAGACGCTTTCATGATTCATCGGGAAATTCCGTTCAATTTCCTTGTTACACCTACCTCCCAACAAATCCTCACTGTATCTTGCGGTTGCTGACATCTTGTTCGGTTCACTGGTTAAATTAATGGACTTGAACATCCTCTGTCCTTTCGTTCTTTGTCTGGAATGCAGAAATGTATCCCGTATTGCTCCTAGGGATTCCTCTGTGCTCCGATGCACGTAAACAAGCGAAAAATCAATCCTCTCGCTTCACTATATTTGTAAACAAAGGTTCCGAAAGTGTACGTGAGTTTCCACTGAAGTAGCCGGATCCCTGTCGCCTGGCTACGAAATGAAGCAGTAGCGGACTAAAGCGGAACGTTGAATAAACAAAGCACAGACACAGGTGCAATAAATACCGCTTGACGCGCAATTTGTTGCGTGACGCATACAATCACACCGAATGTTTTCCTCCGATCCACTTTCTCACGCACTTCGTTTTTCTACGACTTTTTATTAAAATAATAATTTGCGGTTCCTCAACGAATACTGCTTCAGATAATTTCCACGAATTGATCGGTGAAATAAGAAAACTTTGTGTTTTCTTTAATTCGGCTTGTTGACGATACCAATGTATTTCTAAATCTTGACTTTATTCTTGATTTTTTAAATTCACAATAAATCAAACGATTTTCTTCTTCGAACTATTTTTACGCTATAAAATTAATCTAGAACTCTTGAAACGACCCGCGTCCTCACAGTTCAAATGATATTTTACTATTGTTGCGTTTTCACCTCTGCCAGCTGGTCACAGCTTGCTGCGCATTAGTATATAGCACGTAGCAAAATGATTCGATTTCGAGTAATCTTGTTTTTCGTTCAACGATGACGATGGGGATGGGCGACTGTACAAATAATAACAAAACTGAACAACATACTATCCCAGCTGCACGTCATACACTTTTACCAGCCGTTCCAGTATACCATGGACTGCGCATCACACAACTACCAACGCTAATTCCTGTTTTTTCTCCACTGTTTATATGCCCACGACGAGACTCGCGAAAACACGACTTCACTGTGTGCCATTCAACTTTGTTTTGATGCCCGTTTATCGTTTGTCCAGTTCTTTGTTTGGGGTTTGAATTCTTGCGTACGTGACAATGATAACTCATGCGCTTGTCACCAGAACACTGTGCTCGGGAAGAATGTTGTACAACATATTGGCCTGTGGGAAAGTGCTGTGCTTTTCCATATCATTAGCGACATCTGACTGCAATAAAGCGAACGATTATGAGCTTTATTGCAAAAGCTCATTGAAAATTAAACTGTAGGTTCTGATTGAGCTTTAATACCGACCCTTCAAGTAGTTCTAATCACTTCCGATCTATAATAAACTCAATTTTATTATCAGTTTGCTGTTTGCGTTTGTACAGCAAATCTATCATGGAAACGTGTGTCTGTTCAGGGGTTAGTACACTCCGGCGTCCAGAAAAAAAGGCGATTTCCAAGATTTTTTCAACAGAATTGCGGGCCAAAACAGATTCGTTGAAATGTTATAAGTATACCTAGGTAAGGGAGGTATTTTGGACCACTTTAGGAGATGGTCGAACAATTTTACGAATAAAAGTTGGATTTTGTAATAATGCTGGATCATTTCCCTATGCAACTAAAAAGTGGTGAATGCTAGGTAGAATTTGTAGGTAAAAATGTTGTAAATCCCACCGAAAGAGCCAAACTATCATATATTTTGAAGATATGTAAGATTTAATTTTGGATTACCTGATTTTATTGTGGACCACTCGGATAATTTGGTAGGGGGAAAGACGGCTTTGGCAGGTTTTGTTCTATCATTGTCAGGGGGGTTTTTGTCAACCAAATTTTATGAAATTTGGTCACAATATTCTTTGATCTGCAAAGAAAGTTTAGGCCAAATTTGAACATAGTCATAAAAAAAACCCTGCCAATAACAGAACAAAACCTGCCAAAGCCGTCATTACCCCTATTGCTTGCAAAGTTATATTACTATTAGATTAAATAAGTGATCTCCAGCATTTTCTGCGTTATCATCCTTAAAGTCCTTGTTAAGCAATACATTTTTATAAGCCTTTTAAAGCTTAGAACAATGTCTACCAGCTAAGGTTATAAAAGCTAATATCAAATTCAGTACCACTCGGTGCAGCATCATCAAAGCAAAATAAACGTGCGGTCCATGGCCGTGATGTATGCACCTGATCACTCCAACCCAGTCATATTGTTTATGTAGTTTGCCAGATTTGTTCCATTTGCGTCATTGATAGTAGTGTGTTTTCCGGTTCTTCCTGGTTCCTTGCACATTCTATTCAAAACGATCGTATGGAAATAATGAAAACAGTTACATGTTGGTTTAATAGACATTTTTCTAGGGCTTACATTAATGAACGGTAATTCATAAATGCGGTATGAATAGTAATTTATGAATGGTTTGATACTAGAGAAACAAATGGTTGGTAAAAACAAAAGCTTAAGATAACACTGAATCAACAATTTGACGCCACAATACAGCTTAAGAGATCTAGAATTTTAAAAGAAGATATGTCGAAAATATGCTCGGTTCCATGAAAAATGAACCTATTTTGGACATGCCTCACTCTACTGTTTTTAAACTAACAATGTTTTGTTCGAGATATGAAACTGCTTCAATTAGGTTTTAATAAGTCAACAACATCATTCACATGTTTTAAATCTATGTACAAATAAATTACAGCTTTTGAAAGTTGACTTCAATTTTACAATGTCGTCTTGGTTTTGTCTAATCCAACCAGAATGGTTAAATAATGCCTGACAATATTTTTCATAATTGCTATATTTTATAAGAAATAAATATAGTAGATACCTTATGGATAGATTTTTTGCAATAAAATTTAAATGCTGCATGTTACATTTAGTTTTGTGTGCAATAATCAAAAGAGAAAGAAAGCAAAGAGAGACTCTCTTTTGCACATACGACCTATTCTCAAAGCAATCTAGAAAAAATAGTATTTTTATACGTAGTCAATCTAAGGTGTTCTTGTTTATAAATAATAAATAATAACAACAAATCACTTGTTTCAGACAATTAATGTCAACATTATTTACAGCAGCCGCAATTATGGTGAACGTGGAAGGCTGGATAAATGTATAGCAAGCAGGGTTCGTAATGCTTACTCAATCTCAGGAGCACAGGATGCTCCCTCACTAAAATTTTCGGGGAAAAATCGCTTTTCGGGAAAGAAAAACAGCATGGATAGTGATAACCATATTTCGCTCACTTCGATTGCCGCCAATCGTTGATTTGCTTTTTTTTTTTTCATATTCGAGTCTTTTCGTGGCATCATCAATGCAAATTGTAGGAGCTTATGTGGAACAAATAACTTAATACTTTCATACAGATAGCGTGCTGGAGCGTGCGACTAGAGTACGCGCATCCCTACGGCTATTATTGTTACTATTCTGGGTTCGAATCCCGCCGCGGCCATACAATTTTGTAATTGTTCTGTGATAATTCTCGCGAAAAGTGAGTGAGAGATAAAAGTGATTAAACGAAAAAGGATTTTCATCTAATAAGCCTTTGTGTGTGTACAATGTAACCCCCACTAGCTGGCAGTGATGTTATGGAAGGAAGCTGTCTGTTTTACAAAATTTTCAGTCAGATTTAGTCCGGGAGTTAGTTGGTGCTAGCTCTACTGCAGCTTCAGTGACCCATTTCAGACTGTCTGGTATTTCATGACACAATAAGCCCCGCCTGTTCATGCTACCATTATCAGATGGATAATGGATCCATAAAAATGAAGGCCGATACAAATATTCAAAAACTATTCTGTCACCCCCCCCTCGGATTTTTTTGCCCAAAAATAATATTTTGAGGGGGCAACAAAATAAAATTCAAATAATTTTGAGAATTTTCAAAACATTCTTTAACAAATCCGAGGAGTTTTATGATTTTTTCCATTTTATAATTCATTTTTTATTACCCCCCTCCCCTTGACCTTCCGGAGACCAATAGGACAAAATGGTAATTAAATATTTGTAACGGCCCAAATTCATTGTATAAATGTAATGAAACAATCTCACCAAGTCAATTCTTTTTGTGTATTGTAACTGAGGCAGAGAAGAACACTTCCAGGACTGGCTTGTCGATGAGTGACCTTAGTTGCCTTTAACATATATGGCTAAGGGGACCTCTATCCCGTAGTTGGCCAGGGTGTGGTTTTCGTCAAGTTGACAGCGTCTCTGGATGTGGAAGTTTTAAACACTTCAATCACTCCGAATTTTAACGATCCGATTTTCACGCAAAAATGAACCAAAGCAGCTGAAACTTTCTTGATTCGCACAAGTCACTTTAAAGATATTTCACAATCCTAAATTTAATTACTGGAAATTTTACACTACAGACAAAACAAATAATCATGATGCTCATTATTCTTCTGGGTGCTGCCATCAGTCGGAACGGAAAAAATCAGGCAGTGGAAATTTTGGCATCCGCCTGTCGCACGTGGCACACTACGATTTTCAAATTGATATCTTAATCCGTTGCTCCCAAAAAAAAGTCGGTAATACGGCAGACATTTCATCGAGTTTGATAACATGGTTCAATGAAAAAAGATTCTCATTTGGCCCGAAAAACGCTTGCTTTGGTCTCATTGAAACGAAAAGTCGAAACAAAGAATTAAATAAAAAGCAAGAAGGCAAGAATTAAATACCTATGTTTATTCTGCAAGTTTTACACTAAAATTTTGTTTGTCCTGCATTGGACAACTCTTTGACAATAAAATCGATATTTTTCCCTTTTCTCCGTGGAATTCCGTGGAATAAAGCGTTAAGGTCTATTTACATAACCAAAAGATATGCGGACTGTTTTGAATATGATGCATGCCCTTTTTGGAACATAGAATAGAATGTGTTCACAGCAGTTGTTCTTATTCATCCGAGAAATCCCTAAAATAAGGCCTTAGGGTCTACACACGTAAACAAAGATCATTCGGACTGTTTCAAATATAGTGCATGCCCTTTGTGGATTATAAAAAAGAATGTGTTCACAGCAGATGTTCTTAGTCATCTGAGAAATCCCTGAAGTAAAGCCTTGGGGTCTACACGCATAACCAACGATCATTCGGGTGAATAATGTAAATGCCCTTTGTTGATTATAGAAAATAATGTATTCACAACAGATGTTCTTAGTCATCAATATGTTATTAACGCATTCTGTTCTATGTGCCACAAAAGGCATGTTCCACATTGAAAACTGATCGATAGATCTCTGGTTACGCGTGCAGACCTTATCGCTTGACATCAGGAAATTTTTGGATAACCATACCCACATGCCATGCACGTATTTTATTCTGTGTACCACAGAGGGCATGTTCCATATTTGAAATTTAACAATAGATCTCTGGTTATGCGAGTAGAGAGAATTATTGGATGACCATACCCACATGCTATGAACGCATTCTATTATATGTACCACAAAGGGCATGTTGCATATTTAAAACTGGTAAATAGATCTCTGGTTACGCGTGTAGACCATAACGCTTGACTTCAGGAAATTTTTGGATGACCGTACCCACATGTCATGCAATTTTTGGATGACCATACCCACTAGGGTTTTTAGTACCGTCTCTTTTTGGCGAGTCCCGGTACTACGGTACTGAACCCCTCAGTACCGGGAGTACCGGGAAAATACAGGTACTGGAAGATTTTTTTTTTCGGAAATCATTAAAATCAATAAAAAGTCAGGATTTAATGGTAACGATTCGAACTTTATTCATTGCTTTGTATGTATTCAACACTTGTCTTGGGGCTTGTCCTTATCCTTGAAATATGCTTTCAAAACGCACAGCATATTCAATGTTTCGTCAGACATACGGGATCGTATTTTAGTAGCGAAGCTTCCAGAAACAGAGAAAGCTCTTTCTGAGTCTACAGAAGTAGGGCGAACTGTTGCTAGTGAATCATGAAGCATTGACAAGTATTTTCCTTTAAGCTTTTTCTGAGTTGTTGTAAGTTAACTCTTGTCTTACAATCTTTACGAATCCTGATCCAGTAATCGAACTTACACTCTTGCCTCAAGCGGGGACGATTTGGAAAAATACTGATGAAGTGTGACGATTTTTTTGGGATGTGACGATGTCGTTGCGGTTTGATTGTCTTGAGGTACGTCATCGGACGCCTGACGTTTGTCCTAATTGATTGTCGCTGTCGTCACTGGCGAAACATCTTTTGCTGGCAAGGTATATGGCACTAAATGTCAACGAAGGAAAAATTAGAACGTTTTGACAGATAGGTAGCCAACATGTTTGGGGACGATAACAAAGGGAAACGCAGCGACAATCGTCCTCTATAGTTTATTAACTCTATTGTCAAGTGTTTGAAATTTTAGTAAAAAAAATTAATATCTTTCTTTCTAGCTGCTGCATTCAAAAAAATGTGGTTTTAGCCATCGGAAGTTTTAAGTTAACCAAAACTTTTTCCTTAGTACCGAAAATACCGGTACTTTAATTAAGCCAGTACCGGTATTTCGGTACCGGTACCGGTACTCCCGGTACTAAAACCCTAATACCCACGTGCCATGAACGCATTCTATTCTGTGTACCACCAAGGGCATGTTGCATATTTGTAACTGGTCGATAGACATCTTTTTACATGTTTAGACCTTAAGGCCTGACTTCAGGGATGACCATGAACATATGCCACGAACGTATTCTATACTTTGTTCCCCTTTTTTACAATCTGATAAGGCACAAACAAATATAATATACTTTTTGAAAGTCGCGTAACTTTGTGAACATCGTGCAAATAAAAATCGTGTAACTTCCAAAAAATCGTGCAAATCAAATGACAAATGACAATTTCAAAAGAATTGTGTAGAATAAAATTGTTTGAATAAAATAGGGTATAATCAGAATTCAGTGTATGCAAGATATAAAGAAGGCCCGATTTTAACATGTTTATATTTTGTCTGCCCCTGATTTTCTATACACTCGATTTTATGACAGTGTTGATAATCGCGAAGAAACGATTCAATTTTGCAACATTTTTTTGTACAGAAATAATACTAAAAATAACGATTTTTATCGTCTGCTATTGAATTATTTCAAGAATTTGGAAGCATAAAGAAGAAGAAGAATTATTCCAAATAGTTTGGATGTTTATACAAATATAAAAAATACCGTATTTTTTCCAGCGCTAAGCTTTTAATTACATTATATTTGTGGTGTTTTGACCTCTTTAAAGAACAATACATTATCACCATTAGGTGGATTAATCTTTTCTTTGCTTCCTGGCAGCAAGCGTAGAATAAAGAGATGACAGCTGTTCTTCATTATTGGAAGTGGTGCTTTTGAAAACGTGAAGTAGAATAAAATTGGATTCCGAAAGGGTCATTTGGCCGAAAGGATCGTTTGGTCGAAAGGGTCATTTGGCCGAAAGAGTCATTTGACCTGAAGGGTCGTTTGACCGAAAGGGTAATTTGGCCGAAAGGGTAATTTGGCCGAAAGGGTCGTTTAGCCGAAAGGGTCGTTTGGCCAAAAGGGCCATTTTGCCGGATTGGACATTTGGCCGAATAGTTCATTTGAATTTAGAAATTGGGAATGAGAAGAGCGACGTCTCACTGTAAAAAGTGAGTAGTGAGACGTCTCACTACCCACTTCGCACCACTCACTTCTCACAGTGAAAAGATCTCACTTTTCACTCCTCATGTATCATTTCTCACTGTCAAAAGTGAGAAGCGCGAAGTGAGTAATGGAACGTCTCTCTACTCACTCCTCATTTATCACTTCTCGCTGTAAAAATTGAGAAGCGCGAAGTAAGTAGTGAGACGTCTCACTTCTGACTCCTTATTTTTTTACAGTTAGAAGTGAGAAATGAGAAATGAGAATTGAGACCTCTCCCTTCTTACTCCTAATTTCTCACTTTTTAAATGACCTATTTGGCTAAATGTCTTATTCGGCCAAATGTCCTATTCTGCCAAATGACCCTTTTGGCCTAATGCCATTTCGGCCAAATGAGCATTACGGTCAAACGGCCAAACGACCCTTTTGGCCAAATGACTTCCGGCCTAATGGTCTGATATATTTTTGTGCGTTTTTGGCAAACTTGAATGTTGCGATAGGGTCTTCTAAAAGTTTTCCTTATAGTTCTGCTCTAGGGATACTAATAATAGAATTCGTTCACGCTATATGTTCTTTGTCATCTAATAAATCCTTGGAGTTAAGACCTTTAGGTACACATGTGTTACCAAAGATCAGTTAGCCTTTGGTGTCAGAACGCAAATCCCAGGAAAGTGTGGTTCCTACCGTTGGGAGCAGCTACGAATGCAGCTTGTATGGGTTGCAGTAGCAAAAATTTCTGGTGTATTGCTGAATAGCGCATTGTTGGAAGGGTTGTTGATGGTTTTTTTCACTTAAAAAAATAAACATAGACCAAATAATAGTTCCATAGCAAACTACACAAATCAAGAATGTCATGTCAATTTTTAAAAGATTGCAGATTTTATCAGTTTATTATATTTTTCTTGTATTTCTCCACTCCATGCAAAACGAGTTTGAAAATATCAATGGAAACTTACTCAAGTTGGAATAAAAACCGACAAGGAACTCTTATTCGAAAAGGGACAAAAAGGTTAATATGGTCAAAAAAATGTCAGCGCAACCAGCATTTATCCAAAATGAAATCTATATATATAAAACCAATCTATGTATGTATGTTCGCTAACTACTTCTGAACCACTTGGCCGATTTCAACCAAATTTGGTACAGACATTCTCTATCCTCAGAGGAAGTTAACAAAGGGTGGGATGGTCATGTAGAAAGGGGAGGGGTGGTGGGAGGGTTTTGTTCAGAAAACGAACAATTCTGTGTAACTTTCAACTCCCAGGACCGATTTCAACCAAATTTGGTACAGACATTCTCTATCCTCAGAGGAAGTTAACAAAGGGGTGGGGTGGTCATGTAGAGAAGGGGGCGGGGTGGTGGGAGGGGTTTTGTTCAGAAAACGAACAATTCTGTGTAACTTTCAACTCCCAGGACCGATTTCAACCAAATTTGGTACACACATTCTCTATCCTCAGGGGAAGTTAACAAAGGGGTGGGATGGTCATTTGGAAAAGGGGGAGGGGTAGTGGAAGGGGTTTTGTTCAGAAAACGAACAGTTCTATGTAACTTTCAACTTCAGGACCGATTTCAACCAAAATGTGTACACATATTCACTACGAGGAGCTGATCATATGGAAGGGGATTTGGGAAAGGGAGAGGGGTCTGGAGGGAGGGGTTTTGTTCAGAAAATGGGCAATTCAAAGTAAATTATTAACCCTGTACCGATTTCAACCAAATTTGGTACACATTCTACATCATAAGGAAAAGATAACAAAGGGATGGATGGTCATTGGAAAAAAGGGGAGGGTATAGGGGAGGTGTTGTCTTTGGAAAACGAGCAACTCAGTGTAACTCCCAACCCCAGGACCGATTTCAATCAAATTTTGTACACATATTCACTATGAGGAGCTGATCGTACGGGGAGGAAATTTGGATAAGGGGGTAGGGGTCTGAAGGGAGGGGTATTGTTCAGAAAACGGGCAATTTAGTGTAACTTCTGAACCCTGTACCGATTTCAACCAAATTTGGTACACACATTTTCTATCCCTAGGAGAAGATAACAAAGGGGGTGAAATGGCCGTTGAGAAAAGAGGAAGGGTAAAGGGAAAGCGGTTGTCTTTAGAAAACGGGCAATTCAGTGTAACTCCTGACCCCAGGACCAATTCTAAGCAGATTAAATGATTAAATCATTCAACTCTATGATTAAAGATTATGATTAATGAATTATAATTTTTGAAAATGATGACTGATAATGATTAATGATTAAATTCATTTTTGACAATAATTAACGATTATGAATAATAGATGAAAAACCGTTGGATTATGATTAACGATTACCGATCGTGATTAAATGTTGACACACTATGTGTATGGTTAATGATTAACGATCGATATGATTAATGATTGATGATTATGAATGATCAAATTGCATAGTGATCCATAATCGAGTAACCTTTATTCAAATTTTAAAAAGGTATGATAATTATATGATAATGATTCAAGATTAATAAATAAAAGCAAGGTATGCAATGATCCAATGTTCCAGCATAACTTCTGTACCCTTGCCCGATTTCAACCAAATTTGGAACAAACATTCTTTTCTTAAGAAGGCGAAGATGACAGGGATCGATCAACTCAACACTTCATCGAAATCATGGTTTGCCCAGAGAAAAGCAATGATTAAAGTGTTTTCCTTCTGGACGGTAAATGTGATCATTTCTTTAAAATAGACGTTTTTCCGGAATAAAGGCATCGGTGTATGTTTTTCCTTCTTTAGAAATAGACGTTTGCCCGGAATAAAGCGATTTTGGGTTTGATCCCATTTTCAAAATCAGTCAATGTTTTCAAATGTAATCTACCTTCTTTTAATCAAATGATGAAATATCAATAAGAAAACACAATTATCCTTTTGACCTATTCCAATTCCGATGGTGAAAAAAACTGCGAATTAAACTGGCAACTCCGAGCAAGGCCGGGTACATAAAGCTAGTAAAAAATAAAATACATAACAAATAATCAAACTTATAAAAATCTATTTGTTAATAATTATTAAGAAAAATTAAAAAGAGAATCTACTTGGACAACACTTTCTGTTTTTGTTCATAGCCTTTATTATCAAGTCGCTTTTCAACCTGTCGTACACGATTGGAATCATCGATGCTTCGTACATCATTATAGAAATCTTCACATATTAACCATGTACTTTTTGCTGAAGTGCAGCTGAGTAATAAATGCTGAGGATGAGAATAGGGATTCTGCCCATAAAGATCTTCTCCCTATTCAATTATTCATGTTTCCAATTTGACGAGAAGCATGCATCCACGGAACGCCAGAAAATTTGTTTCTCACGTCATCCTACACCAAATAAAAAACGGCATCCCGCAGTCATGCTCCATACATTTCGTTAGCCGTGCATCCCTGTATAGAAAGGTGACAACCGAAAAGTCGGTATGTGTGATACTGTTCAACAGGCAGACAATTTGAATAAAATAATCGTAAATGTTATAGGTTTTATTAGTAATCGTTTAGCCAAATCGAGAGCTCCTAAATGGACTGAGCTGTTGGATTACGACGAACGGCGTCACGAAGGAAACCCCAACTGTACCGTCCGGCAAGCCTGTCTCTGGACCGCACTATAGAGGATTTCATTAGGCTTTAGTGGGCATAAATAAGTTCTCATGTATATGACAAAATTGATTTAAAAATTTCAAAACTCTATCTTTGATTTCAATATACATAATGATGAGTTTATCTTCTTGTTGACGATCCTAAAACTCGTCGTGTCTTCAAATTTAGTACTTTTATGGGTCATCCATTAAGTACATCACGCTCGAGGAGGGGATAGTGAGTTCAGAAGCGTGACGATCCAGGTAAGGATTAGACTTTCAACACAGAAGTCGGGAAATGGGAGTTGAAAATCAACAGTTTTTGCGTGCAATACTTTATAATTATAGATCCTTTTAAGTATTTCCAAAGCTTCCTGAAAAGATACTTTATTGAACCAATAATCTAGTTGGCCAATAGGTGGCATTGCTTTCGATTTAGTCAGACAGAACATATTTCAACAGAGCGTGTTAGAAGTACAACACTGTTAACATTGCAAAAAATTCATGAGCCTGAACATAAGCTGGATGATTATTCAATTCATAGTCGCTACTCCTTGATTAACCAGAACGATTGAAATTGCGAAATGAAATAGTAGATGAAGTTTGGAAACAGAATTAGGAAAAACATTGCTTGAAGAAACACACATTTTTTTATTCGTAATAAATGGCATATCTACCGTATAGATCATCTTCTTTTTTAGTTGACATAACAACCCTCTTTTAGAGACTTTTTTTTCACAATTTTTGCATTCGTATATCACCATGAGGTGAACACAATAATAATCTTATGCCCAAGAAAGTTGAGAAAATTTCCATCCCTTGCCCAGTCATCTGCAGCATGATCTTGCTATTTGACTGCGCGATCTGAAAATGTTAGCAAATAAGCTCATCGTTCATCTGTACCGAATACCAGAAGTTATCGTGTTCAAATTGGGGACGAAAAAGTCACTAGTTCGAATCACTCTAGTAAATAGGTATTATAAATGTTCAATTTTTTTCATAGTTAAAATATGAGGTTTAATATTCAGTTTTTCTGTCCCACTATTGTCCCATAGTGGACCGGCAGCAGCAGTAACACAATTTTATCTTGCACCCAGTGGAAAGGCTTGGATAAGCTGAAATTTATAACGATCTGTCTTATCCACAGTTTAAAGCGGACGCAACGAGCACAAAGCTCAAACAGGAAGGCACTAAAAAGGTGAAAACCATCATCACGCCATCATTATCTCTCTCAGCTTTATTGCCGCTGGTTTTCACGGCCTTTTTGGATGAATTAGTAATCCTTGGCAATGGAAACTTAATATTTTTAGCTGTAACTGCAACATGCATTCTATGATTCAATTTGATTCAAATTGAATCAAAGTTTACTTATGCATATTAATAAAAAAAATCTACTATAGAAAGAAATAATTTGAGTATGATGTAATTTATGGTTAAAATGACGTTTTAAATATAACATAGTAGGTACGTGACACAAAACCTAGTACGAGGAAATAAAAAACCGTAGAATGTAATTTGTTCTGAAAATCGAGCAAGACTTAAACAGGGGAGGGGTCGCGTTTCTTGTTTTGAAAAACCTTCAAATGTCAAATTTGGTTCCATTTGCTTGATTAGATCTCGTTATGCTTTTAAGTAGATCAAGTTATGTAGAAATTTGTGCTTCATTTGTATGGGAGCCCTCCTACCAGAGAGGGTAGGGGTCTGGTATAATATCCTGTGCTCAGATGATACTGTAATGCCTCATAATATAAAAGTTCGGCAGTAAAACCATTTTTTGTTTTTCAGAAAAGAAAATCAATGCCCATTTAATTCTAGAAATTTAAATTTATTTCAATAATATCACAACGATTACCAATGCCCAATTTATTTTGAAAATTTTAAGGCTCAAATTACCGTCATCCAGTCATTGACGAGAAAGACAGTCACGTGCTCGTACCACCCCCCAGTAATAAAACCATCCACCGAGGAAAAAAAGCAGTCTCCAGCTGGATGGGGGAAGTATTTTTGTTTCCAAACTACATCATTCAATAGCGAAGACATAACTATATCAGGTGGATGCTTCATTTGGTTGTATTTCGCTTTAGTTTTCAAAAAAACTGCCTTTTGCAACATTTTTTCCCAAGAGGGGAAATCGACGATTTACTCTCATGCTCTCTTATATATGAGAGCTTATATATACAGAGCTACTGGTTCAATCAATTATTGTTTGTTTTTGCTCTGTAGAATCAAACTGTCAAAATCTGTTCATAATTTGCAGGCACCCTGTAAATAGAGGAATATTTCGGAATAACGAACAGTTCAAACATACTTTTGGATTAAAGTTAAGTAAAAACTTGCGAATAACCATTTTGAATCGTAAGTTTAAGGGACGATTCAAATATGACGTCCACAACTTTTTGAGATTTCTAGACACCCCCATCCCCCCTCTGTCACGCTTTTTTGTATACCTAATACATGTAGTGTCACAAAATCTTAGACCTCCCCCCCTCAAACCTGTGACATCTTTGTTGAACGACCCCGTACTGGTGTATTTGCACGTAACTTAAGATCAATGCAAAATTTCGGCTAAAACTTGAATTTTCAGATAAAAAATTTTAAGAGGTAAGGTAACCCGGGGCAAGTGAAAATACGGGTACTATGGCTGCCAATGAATCGATGAACGTTTTTTTTGGTAACAATGTCCTAGAAAGAAGAAGCAGAAATATCAACGAATTCACCCGAAATAAAATATTTGGAGTCAAAACCATTTGAGACATCATACTAATGCTAATGCTTCATCATGACTATATTTACTTTTATTTTAAAATTCAATGGATTTCCAACAAAATAGTCGCTTTTAAATTTATCATTGATGTGGAAAATGTTGAGCAATTTAGTAATTGTGTGACATCGAAACCGATTTAAAAGTTTTCTCTTTTTTAAAAAGAGAATGTTGTTTCAAATGAGAGCACGGTAATAATGAATAAAATACATTTCTGTACGCTAAACGTGTTCAGAAAGCTCACCCATTTTAATGCACTTATCCTTAACCGAACTGTTTCCCATTGTTTCCTATTATTGGCTCAAAAGTAATGACCAAAATATGTTCAATTTGTGTTCAATTCTCAAGGCAACATTACCGCTAGGTGAAATCACCAGTCTTTTGGTAAACTTCTTTTTTGCCGAATTTCATTTGATTTGCTCAATAATAATGGAAAGTTCAAAAGCGCGTTACACTTTAATAATGTCACTTTAATTGAAATTTGGCGTCAAATACAATTTACTTGTTTACATTTTGAGGTGGAGAGTCTCAACGAACTTGAACAGAACTCGACGAAGGGCAGGTGGACGCAACGTATAGTCCAGATTGTGTGGGCCTTGATTAGCAGACCTCATGAAGAGCTAAACTTTGGTTTGGCATGGATGCTCCAGATGGTACCTCGACACGTTCTTCCGCCTATCCGCAATGCGCAGAATTCCCAACGTTTCACCCATTTTCCGAATGCTATTTGGCCGAAGTCCACTAGGCCGAAAGTTGTTTGGCCGAATATACGACCATTTGGCTAAAAAGGTCATTTGGCCGAATAGGTTATTTGGCCGAGTATAACATTTGACCAAATAGGTTATTTGGCCGAACAGATCATTTGAATGAACATGTCATTTGGCCGAGCAGCATATTTGGCCGAATAGGTCGTTTGAAAAATGGCCAGATGGTTTTCAACCTAATGATTTGTTCGGCCTAGTGGCATTTGGCCAAACGGCTTTCGGCCGAATAAGTTTCCCCCCATTGCTCTATGCGACGAACATAAAATTACTGTTTTTAACGAAGGGAAACAAAAAAATCTACGATGATTCAACTCAGCCATGAGCGTTTAGGTGCTGAATTGGGGATGTCAAAACTTACGATTGATTTAAATCGTGTGTAAGTTTTGATATTTTGAAGTTTTCCCCACACTGCGTCGGAGCAGAATAGATTCACCGCGTGGGGCTGTCCGAGTAGTCTGCGAACAAGGCGGGAGCTGAATGACTCAATGGTTAAGCAGTAACCCGAATGGATCAAGGGCATGGGAAACCGGTGAATCAGAATAGGCTAGGATCACCACCGGCAAGTGGTTGAGTAAATCAGTATTATTATTTTGCATACAGGGGTTTGGTCGGTAGCTGATCGGTACTTTGAATGTCAAATTTCTTGTTTTGGTTTGCTTGTTCTCAAGTATGAAAATTGGCTGTGATGAACAACATGAACGAGGCACCTTTGAACCGAAAGCTACTTCCAGCCGGACCCAGTCAACACAAAATCGTATATGATGCAACATAAGATGCTAAAGTGGAGGAGATAAGCTTATCCCTTGAAAAAGGTCCAATGCACGGGACCGAAACGTCGGGCTATGCCAAACTTATTTATCATCAGACTAAGGCCGGAGTGGCCTGTGCTTCACATAAAAGACTTCTCCATTCAGCTCGGTTCATGGCTGCACTTCGCCAACCACGCAGTCTGCGGAGGGTCCGCAAGTCGTCCTCCACCTGATCGATCCACCTTGCCCGCTGTGCACCTCGCCTTCTTGTTCCCGTCGGATCGTTGTCGAGAACCATTTTCACCGGGTTTCTGTCCGACATTCTGGCTACGTGCCCGGCCCATCGCAGTCGTCCGACTTTCGCGGTGTGAACGATGGATGGTTCTCCCAACAGCTGATGCAACTCGTGGTTCATTCGCCTCCTCCACGTACCGTCCGCCATCTGCAACCCACCATAGATGGTACGCAACACTTTCCTTTCGAAAACTCCCAGTGCGCGTTGGTCCTCCACGAGCATCGTCCAGGTCTCGTGTCCGTAGAGAACTACCGGTCTTATAAGCGTTTTGTAGATAGTAAGTTTGGTACGGCGGCGAACTCTATTCGATCGGAGCGTCTTGCGGAGTCAAAGTGCGTACGATCTCCAGCCACTATGCGTCTCCGAATTTCTCTGCTGGTATCGTTATCGGCGGTCACCAGTGAGCCCAAGTACACGAATTCTTCAACCACCTCGATTTCGTCACCACCGATACAAACTCGTGGTGGGTGGCTCACATTAACCTCTCTTGAGCCTCTTCCTATCATGTACTTCGTCTTCGACGTGTTGATGACTAGTCCAATCCGTTTAGCTTCGCTTTTCAGTCTGATGTAGGCTTCCTCCATCCTCTCAAAGTTACGTGCCATGATATCAATGTCGTCGGCGAAACCAAATAACTGGACGGACTTCGTGAAAATCGTACCACTCGTGTCAATCCCTGCCCTTCGTATTACTCCCTCCAAAGCGATGTTGACTAGCAGACACGAAAGACCATCACCTTGCCGTAACCCTCTACGGGTTTCGAAGGGACTCGAGAATGCCCCTGAAACTCGAACTACGCACATCACCCGATCCATCGTCGCCTTGATCAACTGTATCAGTTTATCCGGAAATCCGTTTTCGTGCATTAGCTGCCATAGCTGGTCCCGATCGATTGTATCATATGCGGCTTTGAAGTCGATAAATAGATGATGTGTGGGCACGTTGTATTCGCGGCATTTCTGCAATACCTGACGTATGGCGAACACCTGGTCTGTGGTAGAGCGTTCACCCATAAATCCCGCCTGGTACTGCCCCACGAACTCTCTTGCAATTGGTGTTAGTCGACGGCATAAAATTTGGGAGAGTACCTTGTAGGCGGCGTTCAGCAATGTGATTGCGCGGTAGTTGCTACAATCCAGCTTATCGCCCTTTTTGTAGATGGGACACACGACACCTTCCATCCACTCCTGCGGCAGAACCTCATCCTCCCAAACCTTGGTAATCACCCAGTGCAGCGCTCTAGCCAGTGCTTCACCACCGTGTTTAAACAGCTCTCCTGGTAGTTGGTCAACTCCAGGGGCTTTGTTGTTTTTCAGCCGGCCGATCTCCTCCTGGATTTCCTGGAGATTCGGAGCCGGAAGTCGCATGTCCTGCGCGCGTGCTCCTAGGTTCATTACCATACCGCCACCGTTGTCTGCCATATCGCCATTTAGGTGCTCTTCGTAGTGCTGCCGCCACCTTTGGATCACCTCACGCTCGTTCGTAAGAAGGTTCCCGTTTATGTCCTTACCAGGGATGGGAAAAATCAAATTTTCAAAAAATCGAGGATGATCAAACTTACCCGCGATCTTACTTTTAAATTATCAAGTGATAAAAACTCGCCAGCGATTAGGAATCGTTTGAAAATCGTATCTTGATTTGAAGCGTTTACCGTTACATTTAGAACTATTTTTCCTTACTATCATCAAACCATAACGCCAAATAGAAGATATAACGGGACTGTTGACAATTAGCTGATATTAGTAAAGATTAATGTTTGAATGAAAATTCTGTGTTTACTATCGTTTGAGTGCAACATTTGAGAAGTTGTCACCGGCGACAACTCGCCTACTGTTTTCACGTGAAAAGTTTTCACATGAAAATTCCAATCATTATCGTTTGATAATGATTCAGCACAACACTGGTCCTTACACATATCGGGCTGTGGCACGTGGCCCTTACGTGAACGGTTCAACTTCTCATAGAACTTTCGTGCGTTATTAGCGCGGTACAGTTCCTCCGTCTCTTCACGGTCTCGATCTTCCTGCTGGCGCTTTTTCCTCCGGAAAATCGAGTTTTGTCTGTTCCGCGCCCGTTTGTATCGTGCCTCGTTCGCCCTCGTGCGGTGTTGCAGCAATCTCGCCCATGCTGCATTCTTCTCCTCTCAACTAACTGCTCACATTCGCCGTCATACCAGTCGTTTCTCTGATCCGGAGCCACCGTGCCTAGTGCAGCGGTTGCGGTGCTTCCAATGGCGGATCGAATATCTCTCCAGCCATCTTCAAGAGATGCTGCGCCTAGCTGCTCTTCCGTTGGGAGTGCCACTTCCAGCTGCTGCGCGTAGTCTTGGGCTAGTCTACCGTCTTGTAGCCGCCCAATGTTAAGCCGCGGCGGACGACTCCGACGCGTGTTGATCACCGTCGAGAGTTTTGAGCGCAGACATACTGCGACGAGGTAGTGGTCGGATTCAATATTCGCACTGCGGTAAGTGCGTACGTTCGTGATGTCGGAGAAGAATTTACCGTCGATTAGAACGTGGTCGATTTGGTTTTCCGTTACTTGATTAGGTGATTTCCATGTGGCCTTGTGGATATTCTTACGGGGAAGAAAGTGCTTCGGACTACCATTCCGCGGGAGGCTGCGAAGTTTATGCATCGTTGGCCGTTGTCGTTCGATACGGTATGCAGACTATCCGGTCCGATGACCGGTCTATACATTTCCTTTCCTACCTGAGCGTTCATGTCACCGATGACGATTTTGACGTCCCGCAGTGGGCATCCATCGTATGTCTGCTCCAGCTGCGCATAGAACGCTTCTTTCTCGTCGTCGGATCTCCCTTCGTGTGGGCAGTGCACGTTGATGATACTATAGTTGAAGAAACGGCCTTTTATCCTCAGCTTGCACATCCTTGCGTTGATTGGCTGCCACCCAATCACGCGTTGGCGCATCTTTCCCAGCACTATGAAGCCGGTTCCCAGCTCGTTGGTGGTGCCACAGCTTTGGTAGAAGGTAGCCGCTCGATGCCCGCTTTTCCACACTTTCTGTCCTGTCCAGCAGACTTCCTGCAGCGCTACGACATCGAAGTTGCGGGGATGTAATTCATCGTAGATTATCCTATCGCAACCTGCGAAGCCTAGCGACTTGCAGTTCCATGTTCCAAGCTTCCAATCGTGATCCTTTATTCGTCGCCCAGGTCGTTGCCGATTGTATCGAGTCGTATTATCTTCTATGTCGTTCGTAATAGTTGTTTTTAAAGGCGGCTTATTGGGCCTGCGCAAACCTCCTGTCTCGTCGGAGGGCCGTCGTGTCAGGGCTGTTTAGCGTCCCACCTAACACCAGGACTTGGGCTTGTGCGCTTTGAGCGGCACACGGTCGCTTTGGCGGAGCCTACTTGCGGATACATGCAGCTTTTTATAGAGGTTTAACAGGGCCCACTGTCAAACCCCACCACATCCTAGGCAGGCGCCACAACTCGCAGATGGCCTGGGGAGGGATCGTCAAGCCCTTGGACATAGTCCCTGCTGCCCACCTATGCCAAACTAGCCGTCTTAATTAAATTAGACTGAGAAAGCCAACGTCAATCTCCTACAATTTGGCATCTTATGTAATATAATATACGATCTTGTGTTGACTGGGGAATCTTTGGACCAACCACGACACTCTTCCGATCACCGTTGAAGTGCTTAGTAAGGGTATGCGATAACACACTTTTTCCTAACGAAACGAAACGAAATTTTAAATATCTATGATGATTCGAAACGAAATATAGATTTACTTTCAGGACTTCGAAATGATTCGAAATCAAGGTCAGTTTAATTCGAAATTTTACGAAACGAAACGAAATTTGAATTTTTTCCGCGGAATTTTTATTAAATTGGTATTACATTATGTACGGAGTTTCGACTTCACTTTTCATAGTAAAATAACTGTTTTGCGCCCGACAGAGTTATTATAACAGAAGAAGCAGCCTGTGAAAAATCGCCGCTTTCCCGTTTATATACCATTGAAGCAATACCGCAGCATTTTTGACGCTTTCAATGGAATACATCGTGGAGCGTGTCCTCCCGAAAGTTAAGAATTATGTGATATAGCATGAAGCCTTTTTTCATATTGACTAATCAGGTTGGTTTTATGGTATTGAGCTTCCTCGAAATTAGAAAATATAGACATAGATTTTATTTTTTATCCAGTGGGATACACAGCCGTATCCAAAACCAAAACTGTTTGTATGACGCTGATGAACTGGCAGCAAGGCCAACTTCCGACGAGATTCACATGGAAAAATAAAATAAATATGCAGGTATTATCTATCACAAAATCGAGCTTGTTTTATCGCTGACAATGTCGCTGGCACCAAATTGAAGTTCGGAAGTCGAGTTCCAACGCTCTTCCGACAATGGTACACAGAAAAAAAATTCCGTGGTAGAAACTACTATTTTGTAGACTACAGAGCTTTAAATCTACTATCAAATTTCAGTTAATATGTTACGATGGTATCAGAGAATTTCACCACTGTTTCAGTTCATTTGACAACATTCCACATGGGTCACAGTTGATTTTTACTGCGCGAATGCAAAATCAAACGGGTTTGTTATCTGCTGAAAATCGTCGGTGCATATTCTTATAATAACCCTCGGAATGGTAGTTTCGAATGCAATATTTTTTTGCATAACTCAAATTTTGTTTTGACGATAATGATGTCGGAAGTAAGTTCGGGGCTGTACACTAATACAGTGTACACTAATTACGTAAGCAACTTTTCAGGTTAAGAAAATTATTTTGAGCTTTTTAGTGGAATGTCTTCACTTGTCAAAAGACGGGAGGTCGTGGGTTCAATCCCAGGTCCGTTCCATTCTCCTACTTTGTATCTTTCTCTTTATTTCTCATGTTCTAGCAATCGCTAGAACTGGAAATGGACTTCCATACCGTTTCCATTACTATTCCTATACCTTCAACTTGAGTATTCTATCAGTAATCTGCTAGAATTGGAAATGAACTATAGAGCTCGTTTCCTACATCCAATTAGATAGAAATTCCATCAGTTACCTTCTCCTATCTATCACATTGGCAGCTCGTTAACCAAGAAGGACCTCTGCCTCTCCAACCTAACCCAGGAATTCCAAAAAATTCCGCATGAACTCGTGGCAAGTGCAGAGGTATATTCGGCTTGCAGTGGGCGAGTGATTGCATCATCATTTCCTCCCCCTTCCCTACATTGACTTGCATTCTGACGTGGCAGGCGCCAGTATGACCTAACAAATGAGATCACCAGTACTTGTACATTGAAGATGTGTGCTAGTCCCAAGCAAACATCTGTTGGTTCCCTGTGCAAGAACAGCTGATCTGGTCATAGTGGAGTAGCAACTACGAGCAGTCAATCAAGCTCAAGCTCAAGCTCAAGCTCCCATTGAATTCCACCACTTAATTATATCTTGACAGATACGTATTTCGACCTCAACAGTAAGGCCGTCTTCAGTGTCTCGTACTTGACTCGACTGACCCCCTTCCCCCCATGCAAGATTTTTCCCATACAACTCATTTTTTATTTATATGGAGTGTAAGAAAATGGCAGACCCTCCTACCCCCATAAGTGCTTACGTAATTAGTGTACGACCCCTTCGGAAGTAAAACGTTGGAAGTCGGAATTCAATTTACTGCTGGCGACACATTAATAGCATACATTTTCCCCCTAAAAGAATCCTGTAAACCTTTCTAAAATGCACAATATGTATTTCACAAATGTGACCGCAAAGTTTATACGGCATCAGTTTATAGATATGAAATAATTTTCCTTTCTCATACAAAAAGATGTATCAAAAGGCTATCATTCCTTCCAAATTCATACTTTTTATGGGAGGCTCGACCCATAGTCTTATATACAATCAGCTCGACGGTCAGAGCTACTGACTGGTTTTTCCTTGTATATTTGTTATTGCATATGAGACATGCAAACAATTCCATCATCAATCGACTTCAATTAAAAGACAGGAACATCGTCTTCGACCAGAGGTCGTACAGACTGGACACTTAACAAATATACAACGGACAGAACACACCCAGTGGACCGGTGGAGAATTTTTCGATCACGAAAAATTTCCTCCTTACCGGGGCGGGAATCGAACCCACGCTCATGCGTCTAAACGATGTCGCGAAGCGCACGGCCACGAAGCCCACCTTAAGTGCAAGAGACATTAGTTATAGTCAGTATGAGCTGAAAGCAATCATGAGGAAAAAACTTTCAGCAATTTTGCAAATTTCATGCGAAGATCTAGAAATGCCCACAAATCTGCAATGCTCCGTACATATTGTGCAAATAATCAAAGAAGAGCTTAGCTTAACTTGATTAACTGTACACATCGTATTTGCAAATCATGATTGGCCGTGAAACAGCGAATATACACAGCTCACTTATTGTATAATCTACTTTGGATAAAAAAAAAGTTATACACCTGGTTGTAATATGTAGTAAGCGTCTCAAGCAAAGGCGAGCAAAGGCGTAGGATTGCCAATCCGGAGATGGTTTGATTCTCGCATAGCGTATCCATTGTACTTGCCACACAAGATACTCATGCAATGGAGGGCAATGGAGGCCAAGTTTCAGTTAGAATGTAGAATTATTGAAGAAGATGAAGTAAGCGTTAATAAAAAATGAACATATAGCATACAGTTTTGAAAGTAGTTTTATGATTTAGTGCAGCGGCGCAGCCAACATTTTTTATAATATAAAGTATGGTTTAGGTTTAAATTTGATTCGAAATTCCGCGGAATTCTGTTAAATTTCGTTAGAAGCTAATTTTTTCTAGCGAAATTTTTGTAATTTTACGAAACGAAACGAAATTAAGAAATCAGATTTCGCCATGCTCGAATTTTTCGAAATACCGCATATGCTTAGTGCTTAGGACTTGAGCTGATCTATGAATATGCTGACCAGCACTGCAGTGTTGAGTAGAATAGATCCACCGCCGGGGACTATCTGAGTAGATTGTGAGCACATTGAGAGCAAAATGGCTCAAAAAAGGAGTGCATGGTACAATGAAAAGACCTAAATAGTTCAAAACTTACTGGCACAAACTAGGGCCGAAGGGCTCAAAAGTTAGTCAGAACTTCGAAGAGAGGCACTGTGTAGTATGTCGTTTTGGGTGGAGTGTGCTAAGTACTAAAATTAGAAGCATTAGTACTAGAACGCTAGTGGCACTGCAGCCATTAATAATATTTTATCAAATTATGCTTCTATAAGCTGAACATGGCTGTTTACTATGTACCATGTTGAAGTAAATGTTTCATTTTAAAAATACTGTATCGCTCATAAAAAAAACTACTCTTCCGTTCATTTTTTGTCACAACGAAAAATACGCGCCAGATAGTCATTTGGGTATTGTTAGTCACGGCTGGAGGCGTTCCCTACTGTAGCACTCTTCCGGTAGGTCGATAGGCAACTACTATAGCACGTGTACTGTACTGTACATAAAAAATTCCCTTTTTGTAAGAAAAAACAAAAATGGTTTCATATCAAATTCGTCGAACTGATTCGATTAGTATATAACACTATGGGTCGAGCCTTCTAGTTGATTCAAAAGTATAAGATTGCTAAGGTCGTTCCTGTTAGCGTGACTAACATCTAGGTTACATCGACCTGGCAGCCAAAGTACCGGTACTACAACTGTCAAGCCACATCGATGTTGGCAATGAAACCAAGCAAGCACTACAACATGATACATAAATTATGGCAAATTGAAGCTTATTGAAGCATAATGTGGCAAAATAATTTAAATGACTACAGCGCGTGCCACCAGCGTTCTAGTACTTTATGCCTCTACTGGCTTTCTATAAGAATATTGTTTTTGAAGAGAACATATAGCCCTTCAATACACTCAGTGTACGAGAAAGGCAAAAACACGCACTTTGGAGAGCAGCCATGGAGCAATGCTAGCAATTTCTGAGATAAACGTGCCCAAGGGTGCTGAGATTTTGCCTAAAACTATTGATCTGTATCGTAGAAATCGGAAAACTCGGTGATAATTAGTTCAACAACAGTGTTTGGTCGTTGTCTTGGAGTTGCGTAAGTCGGATAAAGTCTCAAACAAATTGTTCAAATGTACTTCAATACATAAAGAATTATGTATTTTTGCCATTTAGTGTTACGTGTCATCCTTAAAATTAAACAAAAACCAAATAAAATATGGATATCGGTAAACGACTCCGTAAATCATAAAGTCAGAAACATTTAGGAAACAACAGTGCAAAAAGAAAACAAAATCAGGTTCCCAAACACTTTGTTCGATGGCCTTCTTGCAGTACACACCAGTTAAGCATCTTTCAACCTTGTTGGAGAACTTGTTACTTCAAGACGAAGCGGACAACCTCCGTCCAGTCCACCCGCCCTGCGCCGAGGTATCGTCACTGGACCTCTAAATCTCACCAAACCGAAATCGGAACAGTCTCTCACGATGGCCTGTGACCGAGCATGCACATCCCGTTGCCGCAGTGATGCTGGCGGCTAAACTGACTTTCGTTTTGCGCCTTCTGTTGTTGCTATTGACTGGCGGAAAATTCTCATGCACTTGGCTTGGGTGCCCGATTCTCGACGGACGATAAAGAAAAGGAAGTTAACGAATGAACGAAACGTGGTCGGACGGTGGGCTTTCATGCAGTAATTTTCTTTGAATTTTAGATAAATAACACTAATTCAGTACTTTTCTGTTATGCTGCTTCCTCATATGATGTATTTTTTCGCATATTCTGCGTTAAATTGGGAAAATATAAGGCTTGAATTTTCAATCTTTTTATCTTGAAACATGCCCAAGGAAAAACTAATAGCTGTTAGATTCATAGAATTTGCATCACAGACTTTGGAAAATGTTCATTTTAACGCTTATCCCCCAATAGTTTAGAGACCTTAGAGTGAAGGTGATGTAGAAATCTGGAGCTGGCATACCACAATACAAAAAGTATCGTATAAACCGTAAAGTGGCGGAGACGACAATCAACGTTGTTAGCAAACAGAAAACAACCCGGGGTTTTGATTGACGACAAACTCAACTTCAGCTAACCCATTTATCGCGTTTGCAAGCAAGCCTCGACAGCAATTGTGGCGCTTTCGAGAATGACGGCCAACAACTAGGGGGTGCTCTAACAAGCAAAGGTTGTTGTTGTGGCAGTATCGATACTCAGGTGCTTCAAGAGGACCTCTTCAGGGACTTTTGACGAGAGTAACCGAGTCACGGTTGGAAAAGCTCAAGGGATTTACAGGCGTCCTGTCAATTAAATATGCCCGCTACCAGTTGTTACCGTGGACTTCAATAAATATTGTTAGTTGTTAATTATTTTGTTAGTACAGTCTCTACATGTTGATGTTTTATATCTCAATATCTCCCCCTATGTCGATGGTTTCCTCAGTCCCTTCAATCTTTATACATTTGGGCTTTCTACATCGCGATAACCTCCCTATCTCGATAGGTTATGATAGCATTATGTTCAGGACATAAGGAGAGTATGTCGATATGTTCAAATTTTTAGGCTATTAGACCATCTTTGGACAATAACAAACACGTCAACAACAGGAAACGACATTTGTTTAGTTGTCGTTTGTCGAGCTTTTGTGGATCTAGAACCCATTTCAATTTGCCATCCATTCCTCAATCTCTCCCTATCTCGATGGTCCCTTCAATATAGAGATGTGGAGAGGCGACTGTAATAGTTGAAACAAGTTTCAAGGGGGCCGGTAGTTCTGGATTGCTTCTTTTTCCATTATTTTTCTTCGTCCACAGGTCATTCAAATTTATATGCATTAAAAATAGCCATTGATGTTTTGACGCATGTAAAAACTAACGTCAAGCCCACTGCGCATTCCTTTGGCGAACATGTGCCCATGCTGAGCCTCCTGACTAGTGGGTGATCAAGAGTAGCGGCAAGCATCAGCCCCGGCAGAAGCAGCATTAAAACACAGAGACGGTTTCGGTTCGTATGAGGAGCTGAGCTCCTTCGCGATCGACGACGGGCAGTATGCAACGTATTCGGGATGAATGCCTACAACTAGAGGACCGTGGTGACCGGATGGTGCGGTGGTAAAGGAAGGCCGCGGCAGTTGTGTAGTGTGAAGAGAGAAACCTACGGTGCGGTGTATCATTTAGCATGTTTTCTTTCCGTTTTAATGTTGCTCCTTTTTTATTATTATTTTCTCGATTCTCATTCTTCACTTCACACAACACTAATATTCAATTTAAAATGTTTTAACAGACGGGACCACACACATACAGGCACGCGCGAAACCGGCTCACAAGTCGTCAGAGGTGATCGAAGCGATGATCATTCTCCCGGCTGCTGCCTTGGCCGCGTAAGCCTTTGGGATCTGGGTATCTTTTTTTTTGCTTTCGTGGCTTGATTCCTCTTGAAGGCAGCTTGTTAGCAAGAAGAATAAAAACAGCAAGAAAAAGTGATGACGGTCGTTTGGATGATGACGATGATCATGAGGTGTATGTTTAGGCAACCAACAGGCGGTCAGAAGCATAAGCCAAGAAAGCTGAATGCGCAGAAGTAGGAGTAGAGGCGCGATCGTTTTAAGCATTTGAACTACGCGGCTGCGATGAGTGCATGTTTTTGCACGCTTGGGAAGAATCACACAATATTGTTATGAATTTATTTCAAATTAGCCCATTGGAAATTCAATTTATTGGGCTCGCGTTGTCAACTATTTTCCTTTGTGTTGTGTTTCCCAAGAGTGCCTATGCCAAGAGCGTGCAGAAGAGCGACGAACGACTCTTCACAAGATATAAATAAGCTTTCGGTATCTGGAGACGGTTGTTTGATGATCTTGGGTATGTGAACCAAAACAGTTATTGGTAAGGTGGACGGCAAAACCAAACAACGGTAGGCGATGCGCGCAGGAAATCGAGAGTGCGGAATGCGAGATTATAAACGCGCTTTATGTGAGCTCAAGATAACGAGAAAGGCATTGGAAGCAGCTTTAATTTATTGAAAAGCGTTTTCGGAAAATGGGATTTTTATCTTTGGATGTGAACGAGCAGCTTTCACGTTTTGTTCATACTTTTGGTGGAAAGGATTTAGTAGTTACAATGTTTGCAGAAGTGGGTTCGAGGGACTACGTTGATTCCGTGCACAACAATGTCTGCCTTTTGTAGTGAAAATATACCAATATTGTAGTTCTTAGTTTCAAGCAGAAAGTGATGCAAGAGTATAATTTGAAATTCAAAATATGTACACACATCATGATTTGGAAATATTATTGCTGCTGAATTAAATCATTTTTTTGCTTTTTTGAACTTCTAAGTATAAGAGAAAGCTTGCTATGTAGCATCCACAAAGCATGTTGTAGCAGCAAACATTGACAGTTTTAAAAAATGTTACATGCATATTGTACTCAAATAGGCAAATTTTGGGCATAATTAGATGTGTTGTAACTATGTCAAATATTATCCGATTTAGACAATTCCGGGATGCCTGAACTAGAAATTTAATGTAGTTTCACCATATGTTCATCGAACCGACCATGGCCATCGGATACCGGAGATATTCCGGGTTTTTCGAAGGTGGGTTCAGAACCGTAAATTTGTGGTGGGTATTAAGATAAGTGGTGGTTAGAAACAGAATAATATTAGTAACCACAAATAAAGTAGGGCTCTTTCTGATTGGAACCATATGTTGAAATTCGAAATCGGACCAGTATCAAGTGAGATATGGCCATTTGTTTAGAATCGGTGCCGATCGGGAGTTTTAAAAGGGACCAGGCCACAAATTCATTTGAATCAAGCTTTTTGACCGATCTTCCATTATGATTACATTCCAGAAGTCTTCTGTCACGTCTAGAATGAAAAACCAACCAAAAAGACGGATTCTGAAGTCGCTGGGGTACCCCCGGGGAACCCGTAGAGGGGACATTTCAGTTTTGGCACCAAAGTTAGCCATTCGACGGTTCGTTTTTCACGGTTTTCTATCAGGAAGCGAGGTATGAGTATAAAATGGACCATTGATGGCTATGACCGCTTCCGGGATCTACGGATTGTCCCCGGGGAACCCGTAGAAGGGGACATTCCAGTTTTAGCGCCAAAACTGGTCGTTCGACGGATCGTTTTTCATGGTTTTCTATCGGGAAGCGAGGAATGCGTATAAAATGGACAATTGATGGCTTTGACCGCTTCCGGGACCTACGGATTGTCCTCGGGGAACCCGTAGAAGGGGACATTTCTGTTTTAGCGCCAAAACTGGTTAATCGACGGTTCGTCTTTCATGGTTTTCTATAAAGAAGTGAGGTATGCGTATAAAATGGACAATTGATGGCTTTGACCGCTTCCGGGACCTACTAATTGTCCTCGGGGAACCGTCGAATGACCAGTTTTGGCGCTAAAACTGGAATGTCTTCTTCTACAGGATCCCCCGGGTACAATCCGTAGGTCCCGGAAGCGGTCAAAGCCGTCAATGGTCCTTTTTATACTCATACCTTGCTTCCTGATAGAAAACCATGAAAAACGAACCGTCGAACGACCAGTTTTGGTGCTAAAACAGAAGTGTCCCCATATACGGGTTCCCCGGGGACAATGCGTAGGTCCCAGAAGCGGTCAAAGCCGTCAATCGTCCATTTTATACTCATACCTCGCTTCCTGATATAAAACCATGAGAACGATCCGTCGAACGACCAGTTTTGGCGCTAAAACTGGAATGTCCCCTTCCACGGGTTCCCCGGGGACAATCCGTAGGTCCCGGAAGCGGTCAAAGCCGTCAATGGTCCATTTCATACTCATACCTCACATCCCGTTTTCGTGTTCAAGCGTAATCTTAAAAGTTACATAGTTAATAACTCTGTGAATTTGATAGAGGTCTAATAATTTTTGATGTTAATAATACTATCTATTAAGCATATATAGTTTTAGGATTTTAGTGAAGTAAGAACAACACCTATTAAAGAACACAAGTTCAGTAGGCAGAGTTCGCAATAACATCTATATTCCCCTCAAGAAATGAAATAAAAATGAAAAAAATAAAAATAAAAATGAAAAAAAACCATGAAAAACGAACCGTCGAATGACCAGTTTTGGCGCTAAAAGAGAAGTGTCCCCTTCTACGGGTTCCTCGAGGACAATGCGTAGGTCTCGGAAGCGGTCAAAGTCATCAATTGTCCATTTTATACTCATACCTCACTTCCTGATAGAAAACCATGAAAAACGAACCGTTGAATGACCAGTTTTGGCGCTAAAACAGAAATGTCCCCATCTACGGGTTCCCCGGGGACAATCCGTAGGTCCCGGAAGCGGTCAAAGCCATCAATTGTCCATTTTAGACGCATTCCTCGCTTCCCGATAGAAAACCATGAAAAACGATCCGTCGAATGACCAGTTTTGGCGCTAAAACTGGAATGTCCCCTTCTACGTGTTCCCCGAGGACAATTAGTAGGTCCCGGAAGCGGCCGTAAATTGTCCATTTTATACGTATACCTCGCTTCCTGATAGAAAACCATGAAAAACGAATCGTCGAATGACCAGTTTTGGCGCTAAAACTGGAATGTCCCCTTCTATGGGTTCCCCGAGGACAATCCGTAGGTCCCGGAAGCGGTAAAAGCCGTCAATGGTCCATTTTATACGCATATCTCGCTTCCTGATAGAAAACCATGAGAAACGAACCGTCGAATGACCAGTTTTGGCGCTAAAACAGAAATGTCCCTTTCTATGGGTTCCCCAGGCACAATCCGTAGGTCCCGGAAGCGGTCAAAGCCGTCAATGGTCCATTTTATACTCATACCTCGCTTCCTGATAGAAAACCATGAAAAACGATCCGTCGAACGACCAGTTTTGGCGCTAAAACTGGAATGTCCCCTTCTACGGGTTCCCCGGGGACAATCCGTAGGTCCCGGAAGCGGTCATAGCCATCAATGGTCCATTTTATACTCATACCTCGCTTCCTGATAGAAAACCGTGAAAAACGAACCGTCGAATGGCTAACTTTGGTGCCAAAACTGAAATGTCCCCTCTACGGGTTCCCCGGGGTTACCCCAGCGACTTCAGAATCCGTCTTTTTGGTTGGTTTTTCATTCTAGACGTGACAGAAGACTTCTGGAATGTAATCATAATGGAAGATCGGTCAAAAAGCTTGATTCAAATGAATTTGTGGCCTGGTCCCTTTTAAAACTCCCGATCGGCACCGATTCTAAACAAATAGCCATATCTCACTTGATACTGGTCCGATTTCGAATTTCAACATATGGTTCCAATCAGAAAGAGCCCTACTTTATTTGTGGTTACTAATATTATTCTGTTTCTAACCACCACTTATCCTAATACCCACCACAAATTTACGGTTCTGAACCTACCTTCGAAAAACCCGGAATATGTCCGGTATCCGATGGCCATGGTCGGTTCCATGAACATATGGTGAAACTACATTAAATTTCTAGTTCAGGCATCCCTGAATTGTCCAAATCGGATAATATTTGACATAGTTACAACACATCTAATTATGCCCAAAATTTGCCTATCCCAGTTATTTTGGACATCCCCTGTATGTTCCCAAAGTTGGCGATGATTGAGAGTAATGGGTACGTCATTTTTTTTGTGACGTAATTTATGGACTTCCCTTTTAATGCCATGCCATGAAAAGGACAAATTCATGAAACCGATTCCAAAGGTGTGAGAAAGGTAAAGCTTTTTCCGTTATTTTCTTCTTATTTCTTATGGGATGAACTCCAGGAAGACTTTCAGCATGAATCTCAAGGGGAACTACTATAGGCATCTCAGAAATTACCAGATCTTCCCAAAAGAAATTCGGAGGAATTCTTCCGAAATAAACCATAGCCATGGGAAGGACAGCTGGAAGTATTCCAAAAGGGCTGGTGATATTTTCAAAAGGAACTGCTGGAAGAATTTCTAATAATTACCGTGGGGGAAAGTAGGTTCAATGTAATAAATTTATAAACAATTTGTCTTGTCCTGTTCATATACTTAATCTTGACAGTACGCTTTTTGGCCAATAAATGGAGAGTAGGCTTTGAAATTAAAACAACAAAAAACGAAAACAAATCACCCAGAAAACTTGTAACTTTTGATGCCACTTTGTTCGCGTGCTGACTAGAATTCTTTCAAAAGTGACTTTATTAAAAATGTAAATAACAAAAAATAAAGCAAAATCAGTGGGAAATAAATCATAGGAATCGCTTCTCAAGGTGCGTATTGAACTATCGATCGGCTGTAATTTAAATATTTAGTCAAAAATAAGCTGTACGGATTTTGATCGATTGATTCGAAATCCGTTCACGGTGGACAGATTTTGATTCAGGGGGTGTTGACTTTGTTCATTGTTTCAACATGTTTTTCGTACGTCAACAAAAATGCAGCATAGCAAAATTAAGTTCATCCAAGTGAATCTACATGTAGATTCTTGGTGTACCAAGCAAAGGGAGCGTCAGCTGTACTTTGCAAAAGATTTCTCGCTTAACTTTTCAAAAGGACCTAAGTAACATTTTTTTCATGATTTAATTTGAATAGCGCAATCAACATAACAACATGAAAGCTATTGATTGCACTATTCAAATTAATTCATGAAAAAAATGTTACTTAGGTCCTTTTGAAAAGTTAAGCGAGATTTGCTTAGAGTAAACTGGATATCGCGTAGGATCTTGGGTATTCCTACAATTGGGTTAAAAACCAAAGGGCGAAGGCTTCCAGTCCTAAGTTGGCAAATGTTCATGTGATCAAAAAAAAACATTTTTACCGCATTTGACCTAGCCAAGGTCCCATCGTCTTTTCGGATCCCAGCAAACCAGAAACTTTACCAGTACATGGTGAAAGCAAAGCCATTGAATATTAGATAATAGAATATTTGTTTTGATTAAAATTGACATTAGATGATTGAAAAAAAATTACCAGATATTGGTCCAAAGTTGTATTTTTTCCTATAGTTTTGAAAGCGACTCCAACCAACTTATTTACTTAACAATTTACAGAGCCTAGTAGTGCCTACAATTTACCGACAGACTCACTCCCTAATGGGATTTTTCTTAATTTCTTAAAAGGTCCAATGTCGATTTCGGTCACCAACCAATCCACTCAAGAGTTGAGTTTTTTTATGCGAACTAATCCAATGGTTTCTTCAAACCATTGACATACTCCAGTGTTGGATTTTTCTTGATCTTAGTCTCAAAAAAATGTTAGTTTTGCTGAAAAAGTCTATTTTTGACTAAATATTTAAGCGCTTTACTAGCTTCCAATGTTTGTTTGTGTTGGTTCGATTTCGATTTGGGCCATTAACTAATCCATTCCAGAGACGGGTAAGAAACAGGGTTATAGTGATACATGAAAGGGTTATAGTGAAAGGAAAGGAAAGGAAAGTGTTGCGTACCATCTATGGTGGGGTGCAGATGGCGGACGGTACGTGGAGGAGGCGAATGAACCACGAGTTGCATCAGCTGTTGGGAGAACTAGGTCTTCCATTCCCGGAAACTCCCGATTCCCGGGATTTATGTATCAGTTTCCCGGGAAATGAACATACTAAAATATTTTGTAATAATTGTCTTATTTTTTTTAAATTTGATGATAACGGATTCTGGGGTATCAATTACATTTTTTACTAGCATCATCTCACTATTTATTTCACTTTTGAAGTTTAAGAATGAAAGTTTTAACTGAAAATGTTACAGTTGAGTGTTGAAAAGAGGCGAGACAAAGAACCAGTTTGTATCTATCGTTCGTTTATTCAGTAGGTTCAAACGTCAGTAAGCGTTGTGAAGTCGAATTACAAATTTCGTGTCTGTGGTGAAACAGCAGAGCTACCAATGTTCGCAGATATTCAGGCAATAGCAGTGACCGCTTTAGCAGGTTTGTACTATTATTGTCAAAGGTTTTTAAGACCTTCAATCCTTTTTTATTCAATTCCCGAACAAACTCAAATTCCGATGACTCGTTTGTATTTTGAAATATTTCATTTGAATATTTTATAATATTAGTGGGCTAACAGATCTTGATGGAAAACAGATTTTAGGTCTTTAGTATGCGATCATTACAACTGTCTTACAACAAATACTCGCAAAACTTTTGCAATTTGATGCGTTTTAGGTGCTGTTCGGCATTTTGACTGCAAAGTTTGACTGAAAAAAATAGTCAGGATAGTCAGGATCATTAAAGTACGACAATCAAGCACTCGCCTGAAAGCTCTTTTTTATTTCGAATGGAAGAATTCTCATTTCAAATATTTTATTCATCTGCTTTAAATACAAAATGTGTTCAAGTGGACGTACATGCATAAAAATGGTTTATCCTCCAAGTTGACCAGAAGATTCTATGCACTAAAAAAAGTCGTCAAGTATAAGAATAGTTTATGTTAGGAAAATTTTGGCGATAATAGATGAGAATCTTTCGAATCTTTCGCCGTCGTTGTCCAAAAACTGAAAAAAAATGCGGATACAGCCTGAAAAAGTTAAAAAAAAAATATGCAAAAGTAGCACATAGTGGAGCTCATCAGGACACTGCAGATCATACCCTTGAGCCAGAGCAGATGCTGATACTTATGACATGGTGAAAACGTTCAGAAGGAGTAAACACTTTTCGAACTGAACAAAAAGCTTTTATCCCGGGAAATCCCGGGAAATTATTATTGCATTTCCCGTTTCCCGGGAAGTTGATTCCCGGGAAAAATGGAAGCCCTAGGGAGAACCATCCATCGTTCACACCGCGAAAATCGGAAGACTGCGGTGGGCCGGGCACGTAGCCAGAATGTCGGACAGTAATCCGGTGAAAATGGTTCTCGACAACGATCCGACGGGAACAAGAAGACGAGGTGCACAGCGGGCAAGGTGGATCGATCAGGTGGAGGACGATTTGCGGACCCTCCGCAGACTGCGTGGTTGGCGAAGTGCAGCCTTGGACCGAGCTGAATGGAGAAGACTTTTATGTGCAGCACAGGTCTAGTAGTGCGTAGCCTTCTCTTTGATTTGCGTAAGTGTATTAAAATTTCAAGAGCTTTCTAATTGCAGTCTAATTAATAATTGGGGAATTATTTATAAAGTGCATTATGATCAAACTTTATGATTTTCATCCCCGTCACTTTAATCCAATCCCTAATAGCATGACTCTGTTAAGTTCCCAAACTATTTTGCATATAGTCAAAAAATACCTCGAAATTTCGAACATTCTTGGTAGGATTCCCTTCAATCTACAATTCCTGAATTTCAAATTGTTATCCAAATGAAAAATATTGTACATTATTTTCTTGGTAGAAAAGGGGCGCCCAATGTATGTTTGGCCAAGGGCGCTGAGATTCCACGCTACGGCTCTGATTGTACTAATAAATTTTATTATTTATTTGTTTTTTAGACGCATCTTACCATTGTATATGCACTTTTTGGAACTAAGCGTTGACCGATTTAGAAGCAACAAGTTGCATTCTACCGGGAATTCAGTCTTATTGTTTGCCATTTAAAATTGGTCCTTTTAGGCATTGCCTTTTAAAGTTGTTGACAAATTATCATTTATTTTCATAAGGACCCCTCATTGAGAAGAAATTTAAAAAAAAAATATTCAAAAAATAAATTCAAGAAAAACGCGAAATTTGAAAAAAATATTTTTTCTGCCTGCGATGTATATAAATGAATGCAATATATGTAAATTGAAGGAAAAAGTTAAATCCAACTTCCTAAAGTGCTATTTTTGACCTTTCTTGAGTGATTGTTTTCGTTACCCTCTTCAATGCATGAGAAAGGCATCATCACTGCCAGGTGGATAATTCTATGTTTTTTATATTGTTTCATGACAATTTAAACTAACGAAGACATTGTTGTTTAATGAGCATGAGCATGAGCATTATGACCGCACAATTTGTAGTTGCTACTCCGTGATTGACTAGAACTTGCGAAATTGTACAGAGAACAAAATAAATGGGGCTTGGGACTAGCTACCCATTCTCAATGTACACGTTTCGGGAGCTCAAATATTTAATGTCAATAGCGGCGTTGTCCACGTCCTTATGGTCATATAAGAAAGAAGGATAGTTAGTTCAACTTTTTCCCCCCTTTCTACCACTTTTTTTTCTTCTTTTCAACTTCAATGGGAAATTATTCTTCTGAAAAATACATAATTAATATTATATCGTCGGGTCAAGTACGAGACACTGAAGACGGCCTTACTGTTGAGGTCGAAATACGTATCTGTCAAGATACAATTAAGTGGTAGAATTCAATGAGATTGCATAAACTCGTCTTATGACAGGTGAAAACATTCCACTAAAAAGCTCAAAATAATTTTCTTATCAATTTGGTAGTGATATAATATACAATATTATTGTGTTCGACTGTACGTACATACATGTTGTGAATTCTGGCGAATGGTCTTTTCGGGCGTTTGGTTTTTACGGGTAAATGGAACTCGGTCATCTGTTACATTCGGGCGTTTGTCATTCGGACATTTGTGATAGAATCTATTTTGAATCTTGACATTTTTTATGGAGCAGATGCATCTGATTTGGAATGGTACATTAAATTTGTGAGATAATTCATGGTGTTTATCAACCTCCAAAGTATAATTAGATTGTTTACATTTTCTGTGGAGCCACTGTAAAAGACAAACCTGCTGTTCTAATTCGGTTGGACTATGGGCTAACAGATAAGCTATCTTGATGTTGATTCTTATTACTCACAGCTAATGACGATAATTCGAACGACATGTTCTTTAAGCCGTAATCTAGCCGTGCATAAAGTAATGAATGCAAAGCTCCTCGGGGGTTTCAGGAGTGCAATTGCTGTTTCAAAAGATAAGCAGAGAATTTATAAAATGTTTATGAGGAAATGATTGTCGGTTTTAGTATTATTACTACCAAAGAGCTGTGCCGAACGTAATTTCATAGAGTATGACGGGCAACGTAGGCTGGCATATTTTTTTAATTATTAGTCTGGTTTTCAGCACAATTTTCAACAACTCGGAATTTGTTTCTCTTTCTCGTACACTATATGTTTACATCAAAAAGAAACTTTTCAGTAACTCAATACATATTCTCTATATGTCGTTTTCGATGCACGTGACTGTTGTTCAAAAAAAAATACACCGTGAACTCGTTAGTTCACGAATTCATGAACGCTTTTTTTTGCGTGTGGTCGTCCGAATTGATTTTACAAAGATATTTGGAATTTCTAAGGAAAATTATTTGAAATTTGTGCGGAAAATTCTTCGGAATTTCTACAGAAAATTGTTCCCAATTCTTACGCGGATGATAAGTTCCATGAATTGACCACTTTTACGGACGTTCCGAAGCTTTCGGAGGACCTCCGGTGGTCACTCAATTCCATGAGTATTAGCCACGATAATGTTGCTGCTATTTTTGCTATTTTTGTTTTTAAATCGCGCTCTTCCAGGGCTCGGGAGTTTCATGAGTTAACCACTTGTACGGTTGCTACGAATCTCCCGAAGGACGCCCAGTGGCCACTGATATCTATAAGAATATTTCACCTTCACGATAATTAATTTTGCACAGAGTACTTTTAGGATTATTTGCATGAATAGATCAGCTTTACCGGTATTGCAAATCTTCTTTTTTGAAGACCCCCGGTGACGACTCAGCTGTATGAGAGGTTGTAGGACAAAAGGTCGAAGGTCAAAAGGTCGAATGATAACACGTTGAAGGCCAAAAGGTCGAAAGGTCAAAAGGTTGAAGGGTCAAAAGGTCGAAGAAACAAAAGGTCGAAACAAAAAATCTGAGTCAAAAGGCCGAAAGGAAAGAAGGTCGAAGGGTCAAAAGGTCTTAAGGCCAAAACGTCGAACGACAAAAGGTCGAAAGGACCAAACGTCGAAAGAACAAAAATAGAACTAATCGAAAGGACAAAAAGTCGAAGGTCGAAAGGACAAAAGGTCGAAGGGTTAAAAAGTCGAAGGGACTAATGGTCGAAACAAAAAACTTGAGTCAAAAGGTCGAAAGGACAAAAGGTCGAAGGGTCAATAGGTCGAAAGGTCAAAAGGTCGAAGGGACAAACGGTGGAAACAAAACATCTGAGTCAAAAGGTCTTAGGTCAAAAGGTTTAAACGACAAAAGGTCGTAGGAACCAAAGGTCGAAAAAAAAATCTGAGAAAGTCAAAAGGTCGAAAGGTCAAAAGGTCGAAAAGACAAAAGGTCGAAGGGTCAAAAGGTTGAAACTAAAAATCTGAGCCAAAAGGTCGAAGGACAAAAGGTCAAAAGGACGAAACATCGAACGAACAAAAGATAGAACTTATGGTTCTAGGACAAAAGGTCAAAGGTCAAAAGATCGAAGGGTTAAAAGGTGAGATGGGATAAGAGGTCGATATACGACTGGTCTTTTGTCAGTAAGCTTCTCCGCTATCTTATCCAGCATCTGGTTAAGCTGATTAGTCTCCATCAGGAGGGGGCGTAGCAGCTATTTATATAGACACCGTTGACTTTGGCGATCACGAAGCCTTCAGTTGCACGGTACATAATTTCTTGGGAACGGTATATCGTTACCGTATATCTTGCGACAGTTTCAGCTTCATCCGTTACCCAATTAAAGTTTCGGTAATCTATACTCCATATACTGTGCATTATGTAATAATAAATCGATTAATTATACTATTGAACTAGTGGTATCTTCTTAAGGCATGGCATTTAAGGCATTTTTAAACCGAAAATGTGAATAATAGCGCTAATAATTATCTCATCATCTGTAACTTCTTCTTCTTCTTCAATGGCTCTACATATCAACTGATTAACAACTTCTTTTATTTCTATTCAATTAACATATCCACAGTTATTAACTGAAAGCTTGTCTATGCCCGCTAATTGCATGAGTACGTATCTTGTGTTGTAAGTAAAATGCAGTAGATACACTATGCCCAGGGAGACAACAATGTTTCCCACCAGAAAACATCCTAGGCCGGACTGAGAATCGAACTCGTTATCTCCGGATTGGCAATCCTACGCCTTTGCTCGCAAGGCCAACTGAAGATCCCTCTATAATGACCCAACTTTTATAGTAAGTCAATAAACGGCTTAGAAAGTGTCTGTCCCTGACATTAATTGGTCGACCAGGATTTGATCTAAGGTGTATAGTCAGTATTCTATTATGAAATCCCTGGTCTATTTGTGCATTTGTACAATCAAGATCAAGACAAGACCATCGTCAATGCTTTATTGTTGCTAAGCGTTCATTGAACGAGAAGTGGAATTTACATAAATAAATAAGCGCCACTTAGCATCTGTCAGAACAAGTTGCCTCAATGCAAGATACATAATATGACTTGTAATTGTTGCTTATTCATATCTCACTGTTTCTGCTGCGGTGGCCACTCAAGTGCTTATATTTAGTTTTCTTTCACAGACTATTAGGTTGAGCTTCAAGAAAGAATAGCCCTTCTTCACTATTAAACTGGGAATGGGGGACCCAACGCTGGTGTGCACCAGCCGACTGACTGGTTAGCCCATCAGTGATTTAACGTTGCACAAGGTGGGAATACAGCCCAAGAAAAGGGTTAAAAAGAAAATAAAACATGAGTTATGGTTTCGTTTACAGGTAACGTGTCGGTTAACTTTGTGCATGCTCCTGCTTGCATGCTCTACACGGTTTTAATTGGGATTAAATGGACAACGTGTTGCAGGCACATTCATGGTGACAAGCAAATCGGACCACAGGCACTTTTATTCGACCGTTTCAAAGCATTGAAATACGTCAAAATAGGACGTACATATAGGCTATCTACTTCTGTCATTGTCCTTGAACCAGCTATAATAGTTAAGATATCAGATTGAATCAAATAGGTATGTACATATATTTACGATGAATGAATTTCATATTCCCTGAAGGAATGAAAACCTGATAGCTGAGAGTAATTTGGACTTGTCAAGAATGTTTGGGAACTACAAAAATTAGACGAAAAAAGTTTAGAAAGGAAAAATTGAATCGAAATTAAAATCAGCATAACTATGCTACGTTTCGGCTATGCAGTCTTTGTAATCAAACGATAATTTTGATATTATCCCAACGTTTCGACCACTTTTCGAGTCTTCTTCGGAAGAAGATCCAGAAAGTGGTCGAAACGAATTCCGCTAAATTTTCAACGATTAAAACGAGAATTAAACGATCTACTCTTCGAAATTACTCGAAGTTCATGTCTCGCAGCTATAAGCAAATCTACCTCTTGACAAACTCCCGTTTCAAACTTTTAAATGAAAGACTATTTTTCTCTTACCAAAGAAAAGTTCTGCTCAAACTATAACATAATCCAAAAGTATTCTGGAATTACGTTTAATGACCAGCAATCAAATCTGGGCCTCCTACCGAAGGAAACTGTGATCTTTTCAAAAGTCACTTATCAAGCGTTCAAACTCAAGAAGCTCTGGATGCGGAACAAGTTCGAATAGCTGCAATCAACGTTACTGTTTGCTTCCAGTCGGTAATCATCTGGACTATACCACTAGTTCTAAACACGATGGTATCCCTGCAATTGTTCTAAGGAAGTGCTCCGAAATTTCATCAAAACCTTGCGGATGAGATTTCAATATCCTCCACGAACTCCGTAGACAATCCTTGATAAATTCCGATTTAAAAATTTAAAGAGCAATCATCTGTTTGTAGGCTTTGAAGCGGCATACGCTTCAGTGAAATGAAAAGAACTGCGGCATATAAAACTATAACATCGCTAACAGACTAATTCGTGCGACGCTGGATGAGTCCAAATCGAACATCAGAATATCTGGTGACAGTGGCGTAGCCAGGAAATGGGTCGGGGGGGGGGGGGGGGGGGGGGGTTTCTGAACATTCTTTTAATTCGAGAAGGTTCGAAAAAAAAATTCTTCTAAAAATGTTGCCTCTGGGGGGGGGGGTTATGTCCAAAACCACCCCCGTGGCTACGCCACTGTCTGGTGAGACATCCAATTCGTTCGTGACGTTAGATGGATTGAAGCAGGGAGAAGTGGGAGGTAAATTGCTCCTCCATAAACATCTGTTGTGGAAGAAACGGAATTATCATCAACAAGTTGTATAGACTCTTTGGTTTTGCAGATAACATCGACATCGTTAGTGTAGATCGCAAAGCAGTGGAAGAGGCTTCCGTGGGGCTTTCAAAACGGGAGATTGAAACAATAGAACTGATCAAAAACTCTGCCAAACCTGTGTAAATCGGCTTGTGAGTGACCAGCCGTTTGGGAAAAGGTCTCGGCGACCACGACAGGACAGAAGCACGTCTTACCTTCACTGCTGATTGATGCGAAAGAGGGCGAGTGTTGTTGGGGGAGCTAGGCGAAGCCTACTGCGATTGATTCAAATGTACCTTAGCACACGTAGTTAACTATGCTGCCAGATGACTCCCACACATCCCCCTCTCTCACAAAAAAAAAATCGACGCTGAAGATTTTTTTTTTGCTAGTTATAATTATTTATTAGGTTGCGAAAAAAACATTACAATTCTGTTTGATATTATTAATTTTCAATGGCGTTGATGTAGTCTCTCAAATACACTGGTTTTCTTTTTGTTCGAATCGGACGTTCAGACACAACGTTTCCTTTTTCACGTTGCGTTCTCTTTACCAACGGAGCAAATATTTCCGGATCAGCACTACCACGGTTATGATCAACTGTTTGGCTTATCCCGTCTTCGTTCCTCCAATTAAAAACTCGCTTGGTCTGTGACACGTGCCTTTTAATGATCTGACCGCTTTCGTCACACAAAACAAGCATTCCATTTTCTTCTTTCGTCACTGTGTACTTTCGAGGGTCAAACCGTGATTCCGCTTTCATCCGAGGCTGACGTTCTACAACAACGGTGTCCCCTGGTCTGATTCGACATTGTCGAGCCCCTCGTTTCGCATCTTCTCGTTGCTTAGGCCTCTGTTTTCGACTTCAGATCTTTAGCATTAAGCAGGTTATCATCGAAATTAACCTTTCCACGGCATAGAAGCGGTAGTCTACGCCTTATTTTCCGACCCGTCATCACCTCTTCCGGTGGTACTCCGGTAACGGAGTGAGTAGCTGCGTTATACGCTTGGACGGCTGCACTTAGTTCATCTTCATAGGGTGTTCCACTAGCAGAAGCGGCACTCATTGCTTTATTCACCAACTTCATGCAACTCTCAGCCAACCCGTTCTGTTGGGGATATAACGGCGTGGAGAAAGTTGCATTGATGCCACGCTCTGAGCAGTACATCTTATATTCATCTCCGTTAAATGGAGGCCCATTATCCGATTTTATAGTCTGAGGATAGCCTTCCTTTTCAAAAATTTCGTCCAAGATTTTTCGGGTATGCGCGAAACTTGTCGATCTCACGGGCTTAGCGATAACGTATCGTGAACGATAGTCCACTAAAACTAGAATAGAAACTCCGCCAAATTTGTTATAGGGACCATTGAAATCTATGCCAATGGTCTCCCATACAGTTTGTGGGGCAAACACACGAGTCATGGGTGTTGGCCATTCGGGCCTTCCGTTAGTTGCACAAACACCACAAGATGTTACCCAAGCTTCAGCGTCCTTCGTCATTCCAGGCCACCATACACGTTCTCTGAGAATATTCTTAACCTTTGCAGTCGATGGATGGCCTGAATGAGCTACCGCCAAAGTTTCCTGTCGGATACTCTCAGGTATGACCGCCCAACCCGTTTTAATCAACAGTCCTTCTCGTGTGGTTAAATCATTCCCTAGCACCTGAAACTGCTTCAAGTGCTTCGGCCAAACGCCCGTTTCCACGGCATCTATTACCTCGGTAAGCTGTTTATCTTTGACAGTGGCGTCTGCAATGTCCTTCTCGGTTAAAAATTCGATTCTGTTCACTTCCAGGGAAGCAAGCTCCCAAGGGCTAACGCCGTCTTCGAACGGGTCATCCACGCCTTCATACAGCCGCGAAGAAGGATCAGCTATATTTTCACGTCCTCTTACATACTGTACGTCAAAACTATAAGGGCTGAGTCTAAGTGCCCATCCATCTGCCCTGTTCAACGCTCGCTTAGAATCCTCTCTTGACCTGTTCAGTATAAATGTAAAACCTTGTGCATCGGTACGGAGCGTAAAGGGACGTCCTAATAGATAGTAGGCAAAATGCTCTACCGCCCATACAGCAGCAAGAGCTTCGCGCTGGTTCTGCGGATATTTTTTTCAGTCGTCGTTAAGGCCTTTGACGCGAAACTTATAACACGTGGGGGATTCCTGTTGTCTTCCTGGACGAGAACGGCGCCGAGAGCCTGCGGAGATGCGTCCGTATAAACGATGGTTCTATTTTGGTCCGAAAAATATCCTAGAGAAGTTGTGCAATGAACAATTTGGTCCTTCAGCTTTTCAAAGGCTTTCGAATGCTCCTGACTCCAATTCCAACCGTTCGAGCTGTTCGTGAGTGCCCACAGCAGGTTTGCTATGTCGGCAAAGCCTCGGATGTATGGGCTTACAAAGGAAGCTAGTCCCAGGAAGCTTCGTAGCTCGGATACGGTGTTCGGTTGTCGAAACCTACGTATATCCTTTACCTTATCCTCGTCGATATTAAACCCCTTTTCATCGAGTTCGTGCCCAAGCCATCTTATACGCTTTTTATCGAATTCACATTTCGCAGAGTTCAACGTCAAATGATTTGCTCTAAGAATCCTCAACACACGAGCTACAGTTCCGCGAAGTTGATCAAAGTTATCAGCAAACATAAGGATGTCGTCAATATACACTATGACGTTCTCCTCTCCTAAGAGTAGTCTTGACATCTCCCGCTGGAAGATTTCCGGGGCGCAGATCACTCCGAACATCAGGCGCGTGAATCGAAACATGCCATTTTCAGTCAAGAAAGTGGTGAGGTCCCTGGATTGTTCGTGGAGCTCCAAATGGTAAAACGCATTGGACAAATCACGCTTCGTAAAGTACTTTGCCCCGTGGAGTTTGGTTCTCATTTCGTCCAATGATGGTAAGCGATAGTACTCTCTTTTGATTGCACGGTTCGGTGCCTTCATGTTAACGACAAGTCGGAAATCGTTTTTTCCTTTAGCCACTGCCGACATGCCGCTGATCCAGTCAGGGGCCGATGTCACACGTTCGATGATCCCTTGATTTTCCATCTCTGAAAGCCGAGCTCTTGCGCTCTCTTTGTACGCTGCTGGTACATTGTAATACGCATTTTTTGCCGGAGTTACGGATGGATCAACACTGAATTTAACCCGAACTCCTGGAACTTTGGGGAACGTTTTTTCGCAGCTATTGACGCTTAGATCAACTTTAAGCAGCCTTAAGTCGCTAGCCGTGGAGCGGCCTAACAGCGAACGGGATCCTTGATCAACGACATAAAACACCGCTAGTATCGAAGGCTTGCTGTGTCCTACTACCTCAATTACAGCTTTAAAAGCACCCTTTACAGAGATGGGTTTTGCAGAGGCATACGAGCAAATGCCACCATCATTTGTCATTTTAATGGGCTCCAGCATAGCGCTTCCTGACAGAAATTCACGTTTGAGGTTTATCCAGTCATCTCCACCTATCGTGTTGACATCCGCCCCGGAATCAATCATAAAACGAATCGGTTTTGACTTTCCTACATGACAATGTATTAAAGTGTCTGCCAACGAAATTGCGTTTATTTCCTGGAAGACGAAGGCAATAAAAGCAGTTTAAGTAAGGAAATAACTATAGTTTATTTGACGGCTACACGATAGACAAAAATACATTGTTATTCATTTGATCACGTTTTTACCTTTTCGTCGTTTTCATCCATTCTCCAGCCTGGTGAATTATCCCGCTCCGCGCGTAACTGGTTGGCAATTTTCCTTCGACATACTATAGCAAAATGTCCCCGTTCACCGCAAGTGTTGCAGTTAACGTTGATTGCCGGGCATGATCCGAATTTGTGAAAAAGACGGTTACACTTAGGGCACCGTGATCGACGTCCCATTCCTCGTTTCCTGCGTTCGACCATCGCGCGTCTTTTCGAGTCGATCCACCTATCATCCGCTTCTTCGTTCTTTCGCTTCCGTTGCTGTGATTTTCCAGGTGCTCGGACATGATGCTGGGCTACTGCGAATGCTTGATTGGGATCCGATTGTGCCGTTTCAGCAGTGTATGCCTCCTCGCGGGTAGCAGATTGTTCAACGAAAAGGGTCTCATAACCAAAAGTTCGTGCAGTTTTTACCAAATCTTTGTTCCGCATTCCTTTCAATAGTTGCGCCCGTACGAACCGGTCCTGATCTTCGCTACTATAACCGCATAGACGAACTTTTTCCAGTATTCCAGCTGTCTTCAGTCTGACGAGGCACCGTGTTAGATCCCCACATTGGTTGATTGGAACCCACGGCTTGCACTAGTTGGTCCAGAGTGGCTTGCATTTATTCGGCTCCGTAACGCTTCACGGCAAATGAGCCTTCCAAATAAACGAAAGATAAAAAAAAAAGTGGCTTGCATTTGTTTTATTTGGTGAGAGTAGTCCTTATTTCCGACGATATTGACTGCTTTTACTTCATCGGCCGCCTCAGCAGTTGATTCCTCAACGTTGTCGTATACACCGCCGAAGCCAGAGCTGTCGTCGCTATCTCCACCACTGTAATCATCTTGTCTTTCTTCCTGTCCTTCGATATCTGACTCGTCAGCCCACATGTCGTCGATAAGATAATCGTTATATTCCGAGATATCCTTGTAACCGGGCGCACGTACATACTTTCCTCCAGACATTTTGGTTACTTGCAATTTGAATCTGTATTGAGCTGAACTGATACAATTCGAAATCTGTAAGTAATGTTTGGCAATAACGAGGTGCACTATCAGTTTAAGGACCATTGGTGTTCAAGAATTGAAGTCTGATAACAGTATATGTATTAATAAGAATAAACCGTTCAAATTTTCCCATACTCCAAATTTCTATTACCATTATAAAATAACTTTGTAAACCGACATAAAGACATGCCTAACCTAAAATCGTGTCTGAACCAAATCAGTCTTTTATTACATCACTGCTTTGCGCGGTCGTCTCGATCCGCTACCTAGTTAATTTAACGTGGTCGTCTCGAGCCGCTTCCAAACCACCGTTCTAAAAAAAATGTATAATCGCGGTCGTCCCGATCCGCTACCACATACAAATACCCATAAGTAATAAACGCGGTCGTCTCGATCCGCTGCCTAACTTCCGTCGCGGTCGTTTCGAGCCGCTACCTACCTTCCGTCGCGGTCATCTCGATCCGCTGCCAATTATTATAATGGTTATCTCCAACCACTGCCTGCTACTAATCAAACATTTACAGGTCCTGACTGTTCCTCAGCTCTAATATTCACTTCCGGTTTCCGATTCCACAATTACTTATACTTTTTTTTCTATCACACATGTCTCGACTAGCAAAGTAATGCGGAAAGTTCTATTCACTCTCAGACATTCCATTAAAGAGAAAAAGGAACAAATCACATGTACTGAACAACTGATGTAGAAATAATTGAAGCAAACTTCTGTATATTTGACCGTCTGGCAGGATCGCCATTGTGTAAATCGGCTTGTGAGTGACCAGCCGTTTGGGAAAAGGTCTCGGCGACCACGACAGGACAGAAGCACGTCTTACCTTCACTGCTGCTTGATGCGAAAGAGGGCGAGTGTTGTTGGGGGAGCTAGGCGAAGCCTACTGCGATTGATTCAAATGTACCTTAGTACACGTAGTTAACTATGCTGCCAGATGACTCCCACACAAAACCTAAGTATCTGGTGGCTGGCAGAGAACAGGCCCAGTAGACACCGCACCCCGAGCAGGAGCTATGATGACAGAAACAAAAAATATTACCAAAAATTAATATGCAAAATACTTTAGCATAACATGTCTAGGTATTTTAATACCAATTGAATAATAATTTGTGATGCATTTGGTATTGTAATAACAGAATATGTTATGCCTAAGTATTGTGCATATAAATCCTTGGTATTATTTTTTAGTATGCAAGGCTATTTTATATCAGAGTAAGGTATCAATAACAGAATGAGGTATTATTGAGTTAATCTCTCCTGCTCGGGGTACTTGCTGGCTGTGTGCAATCGAGGAAGATGCGCGAGCGGTCAGGGTGCACGGAGTGTGAAATCATCATAGGTATAGATTAGGACAAAGTCTGCAATGTTGGGGGCTTAACCTTCAAATGGAAGCTTAGGGTAAAAAGAAACAAAAGAAAAATTGATCTACGACAACTCTGGGAAATGACGTTTAGAAGTAGCCCCGACACATTTTATGAAAAAAGTGCATTTTTTGTAAGTAGCATCGAAAAAAATGGTATATCGGAAAAAAATTCGATAAAACCCATCCATTTTATACTTTTTACATTTAACCCGCAAGTAGGCCCCACCAAAGCGACCGTGTGCCGCTCAAAGCGCACCAGCCCAAATCCTGGTGTTAGGTGGGACGCTAAACAGCCCTGACACGACGGCCCTACGACGAGACAGGAGGTTTGCGCAGGCCCAATAAGCCGCCTGGAAAACCAATAATTACGAACAATATAAGAGATAATGCGACTCGATATAATCGGCACAGACCTAGGCCACGAATAAAGGATCACGATAGGAAGCTTGGAACATGGAACTGCTAGTCGCTAGGTTCCGCAGGTTGCGACAGGATGATCTACGATGAATTACATCCCCGCAACTTCGTCGTCGTGGCGCTGCAGGAAATTTGCAGGACAGGACAGAAAGTGTGGAAAAGCGGGCATCGAGCGGCTACCTTCTACCAAAGCTATGGCACCACCAACGAGCTGGGAACCGACTTCATAGTGCTGGGTAAGATGCGCCAACGCGTGATTGGGTGGCAGAAAATCAACGCAAGGATGTGCAAGCTGAGGATTAAAGGCCGTTTCTTCAACTATAGCATCATCAACGTGCACTGCCCACACGAAGGGAGACCCAACGACGAGAAAGAAGCGTTCTACGCACAGCTGGAGCAGACATACGATGGATGCCCACTGCAGGACGTCAAAATCGTCATCGGTGACATGAACGCACAGGTAGGAAGGGAGGAAATGTATAGACCGGTCATCGGACCAGAACCGAAGGACCTTCTTTCCCCGTAAAAACATCCACAAGGCTACATAGAGACCACCTAACCAAGAAACGGAAAACCAAATCGACTACGTTCTAATCGACGGCAAATTCTTCTCCGACATCACGAACTTCCGCACTTACCGCAGTGCGAATATTGAATCCGACCACTACCTCGTTGCAGTATGCCTGCGCTCAAAACTCTCGACGGTGTACAACACGCGTCGAAGTTGGGCGCCGCGGCTTAATATTGGGCGGCTACAAGACGGTAGACTAGCCCAAGAATACTCGCATCAGTTGGAAGTGGCACTCCCAACGGAAGAGCAGCTAGGCGCAGCATCTCTTGAAGATTGCTAGAGAGATATTCGATCCGCCATTGGTAGCACCGCAACCGCTGCACTTGGCACAGTGCCCCCGGATCAGAGAAACGACTGGTATGACGGCGAATGCGAGCAGTTAGTAGAAGAGAAGAATGCAGCATGGGCGAGATTGCTGCAACAACGCACGAGGGTGAACGAGGCACGATATAAACAGGCGCGGAACAGACAAAACTCGATTTGCCGGATGAAAAAGCGTCAGCAGGAAGATCGAGACCGTGAAGAGACGGAGCAACTGCACCGCGCTAATAACACACGAAAGTTCTATGAGAAGCTGAAACGTTCACGTAAGAGCCACGTGCCACAGCCTGAAACGGGAACCTTCTTACGAACTAGCGTGAGGTGATCCAAAGGTGGCGGCAGCACTACGAAGAACACCTGAATGGCGATGTGGCAGACGAAGATGGCGGTATGGTGATGGACCTGGGGGAACGCGCGCAGGACATAATTCTACCGGCTCCGGATCTCCAGGAAATCCAGGAGGAGATTGGCCGGCTGAAGAACAACAAAGCCCCTGGGGTTGACCAACTACCAGGAGAGCTATTTAAACACGGTGGTGAGGCACTGACTAGAGCGCTGCACTGGGTCATTACCAAGATTTGGGAGAAGGAATTTTTGCCGCAGGAGTGGATGGAAGGTTTCGTGTGTCCCATCTAAAAAAAGGGGGAGATAAGCTGGATTGTAGCAACTACCGCGCAATCACATTGCTGAACGCCGCCTACAAGGTACTCTCCCAAATTTAATGCCGTCGACTAACACAAATTGCAAGGGAATTCGTGGGGCAGTACCAGGCGGGTTTTATGGGCGAACGCTCCACCACGGATCAAGAATTAGCCAATTACTGCAGAAATGCCGCGAATACAACGTGCCCACACATCATCTATTCATCGACTTCAAAGCCGCATATGATACAATCGATCGGGACCAGCTATGGCAGCTAATGCACGAACACGGATTTCCGGATAAACTGACACGGTTGATCAAAGCGACGATGGATCGGGTGATATGCGTAGTTCGAGTTTCAGGGGCATTCTCGAGTCCCTTAGAAACCCGCAGAGGGTTACGGCAAGGTGATGGTCTTTCGTGTCTGCTATTCAACATTGCTTTTGAAGGGCTTATACGAAGAGAAGGGATTAACACGAGTAGTACAATTTTCAAAAAGTCCGTCCAGCTATTTGGCTTCGCTGACGACATAGATATCATGGCACGTAACTTTGATAAGATGGAGGAAGCCTACATCAGACTGAAGAGGGAAGCCAAGCGGATCGCACTAGTCATCAACACGTCGAAGACGAAGTACATGATAGGAAGAGGTTCAAAAGAAGACAATGTGAGCCACCCACCGCGAGTTGGCATCGGTGGTGACGAAATCGAGGAGGCTGAAGAATTTGTGTACTTGGGCTCACAGGTGACTGCCGAAAATGATACCAGCAGTGAAATTCGGAGACGCATAGTGGCTGGAAATCGTACATGCTTTGGACTTCGCAAGACGCTCCGATCGAATAGAGTTCGCCGCCGTGCCATACTGACAATCTACAAAACGCTCATTAGACCGGTAGTCCTCTACGGACACGAGACCTGGACGATGCTCGTGGAGGACCAACGCGCACTCGGAATTTTCGAAAGGAAAGTGCTGCGTACCATCTATGGTGGGGTGCAGATGGCGGACGGTACGTGGAGGAGGCGAATGAACCACGAGTTGTATCAGCTGTTGGAAGAACCATCCATCGTTCACACCGCGAAAATCGGAAGACTGCGGTGGGCCGGGCACGTAGCCAGAATGTCGGATAATAACCCGGTGAAATGGTTCTCGACAACGATCCGACGGGCACAAGAAGGCGAGGTGCGCAGCGGGCAAGGTGGATCGATCAGGTGGAAGATGACTTGCGGACCCTCCGTAGACTGCGTGGTTGGCGACGTGTAGCCATTAGAGTGGGGCGCAGTTGTATGGAAAAACGCAAACTTCGTCCGATCAAGTGAGATCAAGGTTTTTCTGAATAGTTTTGGGACCCCAATCAACTGTGCAAAATATGGCCTCGATTGGTTGTAACCTCGCATGCCGCATCGCGTTTTAAATTTACATGGAGATTAGTATGGGAAAACGTACTTTTTTACATTTTTGCTCTTTGCGGCTTCAATTTATCATCAATCACGTGACTCAATACGTTAGCATCTAGTCTGGAAGATGCCGAAACACTTTGCCGAAGAAGGTACATAGCTGGAAGGTCTACAAAAAATGTTATTACGTTTCGAAAATTGATTGTATAAACCATATGCAAGAAATCAATGTTTCTGCCAGCACTACCGGACAACTTATGGTTCTTGAAGGGCAAAACCCATCTTCCTTCTCGTCGGATTTTTTTCTTTGTGAAATAATTCCGGATAGCTCCCATTAGCTCTAAAGCTCTATAAGATCAATAATTTTGAAATAACACTCAATTAAATTATTGGTCTACGTAGTACGGCAGTGCTGGCAGAATGAATGATTTTTTGCATATGGTTTGAATACTCAATGTTCTAAGCGTTATAACTTTTTTCGTGGACGTTCCAGCAACGTGCCTTCTTCAGCAAAGTTTTTCGGCATCCTTTGGGTTATACTTTAACGCAATGTGCCACTTGGCTTACAATGAACTGAAGCCTCTAGTAATAGAAATGCAAAAATATACGTTCTACCATACTAATTTCCATACAAACTTCAAACGCGATGCGGAAAGCGAGGAAGCAACCAATCGGTCCCAAATTCTGCACAGTTGTTCAGGACTCAGAATGGCTTCGAAAAACCATTGATTTGAAAAAATGACCATGACGCCCCACTCTAGTAGCCATGGACCGAGCCGAATGGAGAAGACTCTTATATGCCGCACAGGCCACTTCGGCCTTAGTCTAAATAAATGAACATTTAACCTCTGGCCTATACTTTAAGACATTGATACGGCATATTTAAGATCCATATATTTTTCACTGATGCTTTAAATGCCCTAATGCAGTATAATAAAGGAAAATCAATCTGGTAGTGAAGAAATATTAAATTTTAAGAACAAGATTGCCCCCTATAAATAATGTTATACGCCAATGCATTCATGTAATATTTTAAATTGAAATATATAAACATGCATATAAATTAACCCAAATTGTACAAACTAAAATGTGAATACATGAAACGATGCAATTTGCCACCTTTAGTAATTTGCCTTCAACATGTCGAGTCTGTTTATAAGAAAATATGAAACAAAGCAATAATCTAGCAGTAAATCTTTCAGAATGCTCTTCAAAAGCAACTACACTTCATGCGATAACTTACAAATGCATTCGAAGTTAAATAGCTATTTGAAAATATAACTAGTTGTGCCAGACATGAACTTTTGGTTAAACTAAGCTAATGTAAGATGGATAAACCTACTTTTTAAGTGATTTTTTGACATTTTCCACTCGAAATATTAGTGCTATAGTAGTCATGAGTGCGTGACTAACAAGTTCTATCGCTATCATGATTGAATCCGCACTACGAAACATGACACGAGCAGCCGAGGTGTTGATTTTCGACCTGAAACACTCGTCATTATTTTTTGGAATTGAATGTGTCAAATTGATGATTTTTAAATCCATGGCGTGACTAACATTTCCCATTCGGTCGCATGATAATTGAGATTATTGACGTCTTTCGTGATCAACGGATTGTAGAATTAAAACAAAACATTTCAACGGGCCGTCAAGGTTCAGCGAACTATCGGATTGATTATTAACAGTAACCTGGAACATAGCTACAATAGCAGACACAACAGGGCATAAAACTGGCCAGCGCGCCGACTGGCCGAGAAAAATGCAGCCACCGCGTCGTTTGTCGCCACGCTTCTAGTAGCCTGGTCGGTAGGTTGCTTAAAAACCCATCAAACACCGATGCTATGCGGGAGAAATGTTGTGTGTGATGAACCGCATACCTCACACATAGTTTTATAACACCGCACCGGTTTGTAGGGTCGTGTTTGTTTATCTCGGTTTGCTTTTTAACCTGATTTTCTTAACTTTCCTTGCCTACAACACCTCTTCGAGAAAACAGCCCTGTCAAAGCAAACGGCATGTGGCTCGCCACACATAGATCCCTCTCGTTAAAATGCCTCCCATTATGAACGCTTTATTCCTATTCTACATTGCTTTATTGTCCTTTTTGTACACTCGGCACTTCAAAGTGCTGGTTGATGTTTGGCGGCATTCATTGAGGAGACACGGTGTGTATCCTTGAACCATATGGAGAAGCCACTCATTAAGAACCAACGTGCCGCTGGACGAAATTAGGTATCAATGCACACAGTACTTGTCAAAATAAACTATTAAAAATGTGGCCTGAGCAGGGTTGCCTATTTTGAGTACTTCTTGTTAATTTTCAATAACTGTTTTTTAGTATAATTAATAATGAAAATGTGGATTTCAATGGAAAGTGTGGATTTCAATGGATCATATAACAACTCACACAAAAACAAGGAATTGAAGGGCAAAATGATTAAAAAAAATTTAAGCATAAAACGTTTTATTTGTAATTCATCAGATACCGATGACTATTTACTATCTCGTTGCTCGACATATGTAAAAAATAATTCATAAATTCGTGAGTCTATGTTTTTGAATATTGGTTCATAACTTTAATTCAATGTGTTACGATTTATTCTATTGGCATTGAGAAATGAATAAAAATCCGTGCACGGGAATTGAACTCGGTTCTTTTAAGTGAGAGCTCTTCTTGCCATCTCTCTATGATCTGTCCGTAATTCTTGAGAGCAGAGTAAAGAAAGTTGTAAAAGTAAAACTATTTTATGGAAGAAGAAGTATTGGAGAATACGTTGGATATTATTATTGATGCTATGAATCGGTGTCAGGTTCTATGATTGAATGCCTTTTGGCCGAATGCTGTTTAACCGAACGACCCGTTTGCCCGAATAGTTTAAAAACAATTTTTAGATTACGAAATGTGTAGTTAGAATTGCAAAGTGTGAAGTGAGCAGTGAGGAATACGAAATTTATCACTTCTCAATTCACATAAGAAAAGATAAATCGATATTGAGAATTGAGGAGTGAGAAGTGACTAGTAAAAATGTTAGAAGTAATAAAGTGGAAGTGAGAAGTAAAAAATGAAAATGCGAAGCGAAAAATTAAAATAAGAAGTGAGAAATAAGTAAGTAATTAAAGTTTAAAAGTCCGAAGTAAAACCTTCTTTAGTTATGCGGTAAGATGCGCGGTTACAAAGCAAGATCATGCTAGGGTTTGTTTCCAGGTCCGGTCTAAGATTTTTCCAACTTTCCTGGGCATAAAGGCCTTATAAAAGCCTCATTGTATATATGAATGCAAAAATGTTAACTAGGCTTAGTACCTTCGCAGTTAATAACTGTAAAGTGCTGAAAATAGCTATAAAGCATTCGCTGATTTTCATACGAAATAGTCATGTATAAGGATCAAAATCTCGATTTCCAACTATTAGATCAAGGACCTACAACCCCTCCACTCCACTTATACGTTACGCAACGGTGGACGATTTGTCGAACCATGATCCAGAGGCCAGTATTTTTGACAGATTGACGAAAGTAGTAGGCCAGGACCTGCATGAAGTGTCTTGTGGTGTTCTTTAGTAACAATGAGCTCAGTCAGCCGATGCTTGGCTGGAAGTACGATCGGATGCTTTTTATTGATAGGTACAAATATGAGCGTTGTGCAACCGGCCGCCGAGACGAATTATGCCATCCACTAATTCTGGACACAGGAACCGAAGCTTCGATCTACGATCCACCTCTCCAGTGGCGGACAGTTGTCGAACTTCCTTCCCGAAATGCTCGTGCTGTATTATTCGGACCAAAGCGAGTAGGGTTCGGTCAATTTCGACAACCGTCAGCGGACCAATCAGACAATCTTGACGACTCTTGTGACGAATGCAGTTCTCCCAGAACCTACGAATGAGTGCACTGATTCGCAGCAATGAAGGAAGATTGGAATAGCGATAAACTAGATCGTTTTCAACGCCATCTTCAACAGTGGGCAACACAACAATCTTTCTGTACCAAGCCATGGTGGTCCATGCCAGAGCTGCTGGATTGTCCTTGGAGGGAACATGGTTCCAGACAGCGTGTGTGGTCAGATATTTGATTTCAGCAACCCGATTGGCTACAAACGTCTTCCATGTTGACGCAAGCCAGTTGCAGCAAGCCAGTCCAAGACAATGGAGGATGACAAATACGTCGTGGCAGAAATCTCGGTGCAATCCATGGCATGAACCAGCAGTTTAGACAGTAGATGAGCCGCACATAGCTCAAGTCGTGGGATGGACTTCGTGTCCACTGGAGCGACCTTCGACTTTGACATGAGAAGTCGACCTGTGCAAGATCCGGCAGAGGATATGGAGCGAAGAAATAAGCAGGCACCATAAGCTGCTTCTGATGCATCACTGAAGCCGTGGACTTCCAAACGTGCATAGCCTGGACTAAGGACATGACGGAGAATCCGTAAGTGTACGAGAGCGGTGAGTTTCTGCTGAATACCGTGCCATGCTCTAACTATAATCAATGGCACTGGAGTGTCCCAGTCTAGTTGAAGTATCCATGGAATATGGAATAGTAGGACCGATGAGTCCTAGCGGGTCAAACAAACTGCTGATTTGTGAAAGTAAGCTATCCCTCTTCGTAAGCGTGGAGTACTGTTTCCACTTCGGTTGCTTAAAGAAGAGAAAATGGATAGCTGGTTCCCAGCGTAGTCCAAGCGTGGTAGCGGAAGATTCGTGATCCAAATCGAGCAGCGTTTCAGTCTCACGGTATTCCGGCGGAATGGCATCCAACACAGTTTGGTCGTTGAATGACCATTGTCGAATCGGAAGACCTGCTCGTAGAGCATAGTATCTACTGTCAAATTTCTGTCGCTCACCTTTCAAATCCAAATCCTTCGTAGACAATGCCTACATCTTGACAGCCACCTGATGAAACTCGTCGTACAAACGCTCCAGCTTCTATGCCCAAGCCTCTACCTGTTCCTTCTGGATTTCTTCCTTTTTGAAGCTTTTCACGTAATTCTCCAACAGCGCTACGGAATCCACTACATTTTGCTTTTCTGTTGCCACTCATCCATGATCTTCGCTTCTGAAGACATTTTTTTATCACCAGTGCCGATTCACCCACTGAATTTTACATTTCTTCTTGCGTTGCATTGTGGACAATGCTTTCCAATAAACTCTAGAGTAGAGTGGGGCAAGAGTGCGCGTGGGGTAAGAGTACGTTTTCGATTTTTTGAAGTAATAAAAAAAGATAAACTAGCAGCACTGCATCAGTTTGACAGGTATTCTGGCCAACTATTATCATGTGTAATTGTAAACGATTTGAATAAACAACAAGGGATACATGGAGTTAGATAACTTTTTGGTCATTTTGCTAAAAATAATTGTGTTTCCGCAACTATTATTTTATTACCATATATACGTTCAATCAGATGAACATTATACCATTTCGATAATCTATTGTATAGAGTATTTTATGGTGCAGAACACCAATCTGGTTGGTTTTCCAAGAAGTTAAAACCATTATCTGAATAAATTTTGGAGCTGTGGGGTAAAAGTACGCAGGTACGGGTGGGGCAAGAGTACGCATGTGAATCTTCAAGTTCTGATGTCAAACCCGTATCTCCCACCGAAATATGACTACTTCTAAAGCGTAAAGATCCTTAACTAAGAAAAAGGGGACAAAAATCGTAAATTATCACAAGTTTTAAGGATAAGGTGAAGTAATTTAGTGTTAGTAAGGGCTTAGCGAACAAAGCACTGAAGTGAAATAATGAAATTATATTAGGACTTGTTGTACACCAAACGTAGTCCGAAAACACAATTTAATCTAACTGATAATTTCATTTAATCAAAAGAAACAGCTGGGAAGGGTTGCGAGATGTTTGGCGATCCATACAATTTTTAGATAATTCATACCAAAATGTGTAAGATAGGGAGAAGGGTAATGAAATGGCCGAATTTTACGTTACGTAATTGGTGGACTTTCTTTAAGAAAAATTATTTTGTTTACGCCACGCGAAACCTGATATATTTTGAACTCTGCAGTTTTTTGTATATAAAAAAACAATGGTTTTCGTATGAAAGATCCCATTTCTTGGAAGAGTTACGTAATCTTAAAACATTCCCTACTTTCATTAAACATCCATTAAATGTTATTAATTCTTATTTGTTGTAATATATACTTGAAGCACATGATTAGATAAATGCGTACTCCTACCCCACTCGATGCGCACTCTTACCCCACCGGTGGGGTAATAGTGCGTTTTTGACGTGTCTTGCAATAAGGCTTCAACTAAAACGAATATCAATAATTTTAATATTTTTTCCGCTGGGTAACATATAGGAAGAGTATATGAATCATCGACATTGATTTGATATACAGAAGCTTGATTCATAAGGGCCACACGATCGATTAAAAACTAAGTGCGTACTCTTGCCCCACTCTACTCTAATCAAATATCACAAAAACTAAATCAATCCAAGACACTAATCACTGGTTCACCACAATGCCATACAGAGAGTTATTATACTTGTTATAATATCGGTACTTTGGGAAATTCACATCAGCGATAATAAAATCACGTAATCACGACGGTTTACGCTATTCTAATCTGGTTTTTAATGATTGGTACATATATACATAAACGTATTGAAAACTTTTACCTACAAGGTGGGCAAAGTGTGGCTTTAAGTTTGTAATTAGGAATTTCATTTGATACATATTGTATAATTTTAATGTAAAGTTTTAAACAGATGTTTTAGTGGAAAATACTAGATGGAGAAGTAAACTTGTGAAAAGATGTCATAGTGGAAAATACTAGACGTGCAGGAAGTTAATTTGAGCAAGTTCGTCATCTGGTTGACATCCCCCGAGCCCCCACAAATCTTATGTACCAAAACTAACCTTTTTTGTACATTTTGGGGCCCCCACATACCGTTGGCCCCGGGACCCCCTTCCGGCTAAATCCGGCCCTGGTAGAGAGTAATGAGAAGTGAAGGAGGAAGAAGAAAGTGAAGGAGGAAGAAAAAATAAGTAAGAGGAAGAAGTATGGAAAAAAGAAAAGAAAACAGGAATAAAAAAGAAGGAAGATGAAATAAGGAAGAAGAAGAAAAAAGTTGGAAGAAAAAAGACGGCGGAAGAAGGAATGAGGGTTGATTTATCATTTTTAATCACTATGGACTTCTGCTTACTTCCAAATTCCTCACTACTTACTTCTCGCTTTCGTTTTCTCCCTTCTTACTTTACATTATTTTATTCTCATTTCTTACTTTGTTACTACTAAAACTACGTTACTTATTCCTAATTTTCAACTCCAACAACTTCTTTTTCCTCATCCCTTATCTCTCATTTCTCACATTATTCACTTTTCACTTCGCACTTCCTTTTTTTCTTTCCGATTCTTTGTCTACATACATGGCTATACACATAGACAATGAACATGAAAGAATTAATTTTGGCTGTTACGTCCTTTTCAAATGTTCGCCTAGACTTCTTCTCGCTTCTCACTTCTTATTTCAAACTACTCACTTCTTACTTCGCATTTCTCACTTCTTCCTACGAACTCATTTCTTATTCCTAATTTTATACTTCTCACTTCTTATCTTCTTTTCACTACTCACTTATCACTTCTGAATTCTCACTTTGCACTCCTTGCATCTTCCTTTCTACTTATAACATCTTCCTTTTTAATTCACACTGCACACTTCGGGATTTGGCAATCTCAAGTCCTTACAGACCTATCATAGGTATGTCAGCTAAAGACTCTTGGAACGCTTTCGGAAATGATCACCCTAACAGGATTTTGAAAAACGCCTCGGTCGATTCAGGGTTTCGAACACCTTTCTGAAAATATAAAATAAACAAAAATATATCTCCAAGTTCGGAAGACATTAGAAAGTAAAATGGTTGGTACGCCACCTATGCGATCATGGATAGTAGGCAGCGCCACTATAAAAGTGTGATACCGCCTTTTGACCGTTGTTTGTTCAATCATTTATTAACTCCTTTAAAGCACATTGCTTCGAAACAAACCATACAAATAGTCATTATTGTCTGTGAATATGTAAACATGGTCCTCGTTTTCACCAAGTCAACCTATGGTGCGAGCATTCCTCCGTGAGTAAATATATAATTAGCATCCATTAATGAACGCTTTTGAAATCTCTTTCAAAGTAACAATTTCCAAAAAGGCTAGCAGCGTATGCGGTGGTCATAAACATGTAAATAAAAAATATTGTAATAAGGGTTTTTTCCTTACTAATGGTACCTACTTAAACCTAAAATAACGGAGCGTATAAAGTATATTTTGAATTCTACATTTAAAAAAATCTAAAAGATTCTGTTGCACGGATTTTTATTCTTAGAACACTCGAAGAGAGGCAGACCTATTTGAAAAAAAAACCAATTCCTCCATCCTTATTATTTATCAATCAACTCCAATTGAATTAGTAGCTTTTTAGGAAATGGTGCGTATCAACATATAGATTTCATAGAATGCGCGGAGGCTGCGTAACTGCTATTTAATAAGGTATTAATTATGGTTTTCTAAAGCAGCGAAATCTAATCAACTGGCAAAACTGGGTTTGCAGCTTAGAATAGATATATTCACTAGAAACAAATGAAAGAGGAGTTTTATTTTCTTAGAAGTGGTGTTTTTAATTTGTTCCTTATTTATTACTCATTATAAAAAGTGATTAATTATTGCGAAGATTAATTATGGCTATGTTCTATGTATATGCAATATTTAAGCATATCTTGATAAAGAGAAAACATATGAAATGTAATTAAACTAAGCAAGTATTAGCTTTCAGAATTGCACAACTTAGTAGTTTTAAAGTACCGTTACTTTGTTTTTCGGCTTTATTGGTTAACTCTGCTCGAAGGAGGTAATGCAATACTATCACTTATCAGATTTCATAACGCAACTTGATATCATTTGTTTCATATTACTTTGGTATTACTGTTTTATTTCATATTCAGGGAATCGTTGTTATTTACCCTTCAGCATTTTATATTTTTTCAACAGCAAAAATATTTATAGATCAAGAGCCATAGCGCCCTATTGAAAGTTCAAAATTCAACAACAAATATGAGATTGGGTGATTTACCCGAAAAAGAAAGTGGACAAAGGCAGCCTCTCTTTCAGACACACATTGTTTTTAAAAATCATACGTCTCTTGTATTTATGTTGTTTAGCGGCCATGGCTTATCGCCTCAACGCTTGGAGAATATTTCCATCCAAAAATTTAAACTAAATTGAATGGAACGAACAGCCTACCTTCAACAAACCGGCAGCGTGTTTTGAGGATATAAACGACCACCCGGCATTCTGCTCCGTAGCTTCAGGACCATGGCTTCAACGCCTCACAGGAATTTCATGATCAAACGGACTTTCAAGATCGCGTAACACGCGTCTTCGACAGCTTGGAGTGCATTTCTTCCCGCCTGGCCATCATACCGGTGAACGATGAAGCCGGCAATTCCAAGCTTGAAGCCAAACATAGAAAGGGTTTCGATATCCAATATAAAACAAAAGTGTTGACGCAACAAACACAACACTCATACTTGAGACCATGGGGCGCGATGCGCTTGAAGGCTTCCTTGCCGCCAGTAATTGTGTTTGTCTACACTTGTTTTGCCCCGGATAGCAAATAACAATCTCCGCATGTGTCTGGCTCGGGCACCATTGATAGGAAATACCTTTCTATACAAGAACAAGGGGCAGTGGTCCATGTGGTGAGTCAAGATGGTGTTAGATAGATGTTTGCTGACTAGCCTTCTTGAAGTACCGCTAAACACGATTCATTTTATAAACGTTTTGCATTTTGTATCACAAGACTGACAACGGTTGCATGTATTGCTGTGAATAATTCTTTTGTATTAGAAATCTAACTACGCTAGTTAGGCTAATCGTCATGATGATTGAATAGATAACTAGCACATTTTTTGTTACGATTCTGAAAGCACATATCCATAGCTGAAGTAGTTATACATAGACTAAGTCTGCGACTCCTATCAAATTGAAATGAAAATATCATAAAATAAAATAAAATTTAAGAAAAATTGTTCTAGCCAACTTTACGACTTTTGCCAACAAAGTAACATAGCGAAAATGTATGTACTCTACTAGGATTTATTGTAAATGAAAGCTATATATCGATAACACCGGAAAACTCCTACATAAGCGATGTGTTGTCTAAGCTTAATAAGTACCAACAATATTCACAAATGTTTTAGATCAATTCAATCAACAAGCTCAACATGCGCATACAGACATCTTCTCAATTCGTCGAGCTGGGTCGTGCTCAATATCGATATCAAGCCCGTACCGTGCCTTTCCCTTCAGCAATACTCAGGATAAACGCCTACAGTGGGCGCCACGAGCAGCGCAACAGGCCAAGAAGCTTGCCGCAAACGTATAAAATCTGCAGAACATGTCTAAACGATGACTCCGTTTGCCGCCGTCACAACATCAGGGAGAGATGAAATATGTAAGCAGCTATCTAATTTATTACACTATTAAATTAATTGGAATTATATCAACTGTTTTTGATCGCACGAACCTACCTTTTTCTCAGATTCTGTTTTTCTCGGTCTTCGCAGTTGAAACGAACAGAAGAAGAAAAATTAAGATTCATTCACCCAGAGATAATAATGTCTATCTCACCGTGAAATAGGAAATTATGATAAAACTCTTGACAATATAAGTCAAGCGGGATTGATACCTATCCTATTAAAAATAGCAAAAAGCAAATTATAAATGTCAAAAACATCAATGTTAAAATATTATCATTCACATCTTTTCTATTTCATGCTACGGAAACTAGATCAGCTTCATCACTTGAAAAGTAATATTTGTGAGGTTTGTCATCAAGATACTCTTTGTCAGGCAATATAGTATGTAGTCTGAATATGCTTTAATTGTTTTTGAAGTGAAGTTATAGCCTTTCGGTACACCTTGGTGTATAAGAGAGCAACACACGGAACATGGAGCAATCATTAATATTACGAATGCTTCTCATCTCTAGGTGATCCAGAATGATCGGTTGATCTTTCTAAGGATCATCAACATGATGACCATCATTTATTATAGACGGAATATTTGCAACTCTTATTTTTTTTCAACATAATTTCTGAAAAGTACAATACGATCACGAAAGATAATGTTATTCTAGTATGTAACTTTGGCTCATCGCTCAAATTAATTAATAATTCAGCGAAAATACATCGTTTTGCAGAGAGATGTTTATCACCTGCTTCTTCAAAAAAAAAGTGTGTCAAGCATATTTCATATACATTACGCTCGATTCATGCACAACTAAAAAAATGCAATAAACTTGCGTGAAAAATCACTTTGACTTAGTTTTCAACAGCCACTTAAGCAGACAGGCTGTGCAAAAGTTTTTTTTTCTTCTGCCCAATAAAACAGTTTCCTGAATGGGCTTACTTATTTTCGCAGATCAGATGAACGGAGAACCATCTCATTTTAGCATTCATATTAAATTCATAATATTCAATAGTATAGCGACATGGTGCACCAAAACTTTTGACATGGTACTTCGTCTGTGTTTTCTTTATTGGGGTACACTTTACGATTCCGAAAAATCAAAAAGAAATGTCACGAAAATATGATAGAGTTTGATCGACTATATCTCAGCCGTTTCTCGATCGATTTTCGATTATCTTGGACTATTCTTTCAAGGAAAAGTCAACGATCCATACCCGATGTACGTTTTCATGCCTTTTTTCACCCGGATTTCGGGTTTTACCTACGTGGTTTTTAGACGTAGGTATTTTGGAATTTCCGCAATTTTTTACGCTATTTTAAATTACGCGGCACGTATCCTTCGCATGAAAACCAACTCCAGTTTGTTACAATATTTATGAGTAATTATTTACTATTGAAAATTTGCTAACAGTTGCGTCGGTAATGGTTCAAGCGGTACACTAAATATCAGCAACGGTTGCTGTAGTCGGAGGTGATTGCTGCAGAAAATTCATTCGCAACGATGGCGACGGTAGCGGATCAAGAGATGGTCAATACTGAGATTTTGAAGTAAAATACCAAAATTCTAAAGTCACAAAGTGAAATTACGAATCTAGATCAACATTTGGTAGGGATTCTGCCAAACTGCACCGAGCGGCTTTTTGACTGACTTGTGATGTTGTGCTCGTAAAAGGAAAACGGAAATAATTTGTGAATTTATTGTAAAGTATCCTCAGTAATAAGATTGGCGGATATATGATACTATTTGTGATTAATTGAATCTGCTGAATGAAAGTTAGGACAGAAAAATGTATATTTTTTGTTGGCGCTTGATGTGATTTGGCAGAACCCCGGCCGTAAAGGGCATAACAGCCAAAATTTATTTTTCCTCCCTGTCTACATACCTTGCTATATGCATAGACAAAGCACTGGAGAGAATAAATCTTGACTGTTACATCCTTTTCAAAATTTGGTCTAGAATAATAAAAAAATACGTACAGCCAAGCAGTTCAACGTCACCTTTGCGTACAACCCTATTGGGATGCACCTTCGAGTTTTTAGGACAATTTTTGGAGCACTCGTTGCCAAAATACAGCTTACGATTTTCATGTGAGGCATTTTTCAATTGCCTACCAGAAAAGTTGGACAAACTGACTGATTGTATCTTCTGAACATGTAGCAGAGAAAAAGAGAAGAACAATGATCTGACTTATAGAAATGTGGTTAGAAGATTTGAGCAAACTTAGCAGCCACTATTATTAGAATAGGAGAGCCAAATAGCGGTACTGAAATAGTAGTTTGTGCAACTAGTTGCAAAAAGATATTTTTTTCAGCACGAGTTGTATGTTTACCCAACGAGGCTTGCCGAGTTGGATAAATACTACGAGTGCGCAAAAAATCGAGTTTTGCAACGAGTTGTACACGCTATTTTTTGCAATGACGAAAAATGAGCTTTGTTATGATAAATCTGTACCAAAATAGTAAAGACCGATTTAATTCACATGATAATTCTCGCCAATAAATAATGTTGCTGCAGAGAACAATCAGATTCTATGTTATCTATCCATCAAATTATTTCATTTATTACGCAACGCAGAGAATACACTATCTGAACACTATCCCAAGCTAAATCAGCATAATATTCATGTAACTACTGTTCCGATGTTCGTTTTTCATTATAGAACCCAAGTGAGTGCTATAATGGATATTATGCAACCTATTTGAGTTCCATTTGAGTTGCATAATGTTTATTAAAGCATCCATTTCATTGGTATGGAAAGGTAGGCCGTTTTATCACTCAAACGCCAACTGTAAACCAAGTATTATGATCAGGAATTGCAAAACAAATATTTTTTGCAATTCCTGATCATAATACCTGGTTTACAGTTCTCCTCTGAATGATAAAACGGCCTACTTTTCCATACCAACGGAATGGGTGCTTTAATGACCATTATGCAACTCAAATGGGTTGCATAAAATTCATTATAGCACTCATTTGGGTGCTTTAATGAAAAATCAACATTAGGACAGTAGTTACATGACTACATTTTGCTGAATTTGCTTGGGTGAGTGCTCAAATGGTGTATTCTCAGCGTCTCGTAATAAATGAAATAGTTTGATGAAATTTTCCAAAGGCAAGTCCAACTATAGCTTCATGGCTTGTCGAGTTATGCAATGTGGCACGATAACATGGAATCTGATTGTTCTCTGAGGCAACATAATTTATTGGCATGAATGATCGTGTGGAGTAAATTCGGTTGTACATTTTTGGTATAGATTTATCATATTAAACCCCATTTTCGTCATTGCAAAAAATAGCGTGTGCAACTCGTTGCAAAACTCGATTTTTTCAGCACTCGCAGTATTTATCCAACTGAGAAAGTGAAAGTTTGTTTCTTGTCCGGTCGTGTTTCTCCAGTAAGCGGATCGGCCGGTCGTCGAAGTTTGGTTTTGCTTTGTGCGGAAGGCAAAACGATCGGCCGGTCGCCGTAATTTTGCTCTGTTTTGCGCGGGTGAGTAAATGAATCAGAAAGTGAAAGTTTGTTTCTTGTCCGGTCGTGTTTCTCCAGTAAGCGGATCGGCCGGTCGTCGAAGTTTGGTTTTGCTTTGTGCGGAAGGCAAAACGATCGGCCGGTCGCCGTAATTTTGCTCTGTTTTGCGCGGGTGAGTAAATAAATCAGAAAGTGAAAGTTTGTTTCTTGTCCGGTCGTGTTTCTCCAGTAAGCGGATCGGCCGGTCGTCGAAGTTTAGTTTTGCTTTGTGCGGAAGGCAAAACGATCGGCCGGTCGTCGTAATTTTGTTCTGCTTTGCGCGAGTGAGTGAATAAATCAGAAAGTGAAAGTTTCAGACAGCGAGAGTGTTATTTCCCATCCCATAGATCGCATCACTTACCGAAGTGAATCCAGATAAATTATCCTTTGTAACTAAAACGATATCCTATCCCAAGACAATCGTGGAGATACAAAGGTGTTCTCGGTCTCTAGTAGCAACGAGAGTCGGACTAACAATCCTTCCCTTCCTATATGACCGTAAGGACGTGGCCGGCGCCGTTATTGACTTTAGATATTTGAGCTCCCGAAACGTGTACATTGAGAATGGGTAGCTAGTCCCAAGCCCCATTTATTGTGTTCTTTGTACAATTTCGCAAGTTCTAGTCAATCACGGAGTAGCAACTACGAATTGTGCGGTCATAATGCTCATGCTCATGCTCATGCTCATGCTCACTCGCAGTATTTATCCAACTCGGCAAGCCTCGTTGGATAAACGTACAACTCGTGCTGAAAAAATGATCTTTTTGCAACTAGTTGAACAAACTACTATTTTTGCAATTCCTGATCATAATACTTGGTTTACAGTTTGTCTTTAAGTGATAAAACGGCCTACCTTTCCATACCAACGAAATGGGTCCATGTACAACTCGTCACATTTTTGCAACTTGTTGCACAAACTACTATTCTATTAAAATATAACGAAGCACATTAGGTAACGGTCCACATAGCCACAAAATTTTAAATTTTAATTTGGCTAAGATTAGTGATCGGCTACAAAGCAAGACCATGCTGAGGGTGGCCGGGTTCGATTCCCGGTGCCGGTCTAGGCAATTTTCGGATTGGAAATTGTCTCGACTTCCCTGGGCATAAAAGTATCATCGTGTTGGCCTCATGATATACGAATGCAAAAATGGTAACCTGGCTTAGAAACCTCGCAGTTAATAACCGTGCAAGTGCTTAATGAACACTAAGCTGCGAGGCGGCTCTGCCCCAGTGTGGGGATGTAATGCCAATAAGAAGAAGAAGAAGAAGAAGAAGAAGATTAGTGATGAACTCATTTTTTTTCTGAAAATTCTCTCTAATAAAAAGGTGGCTTAGATTTACAATACTGAGGGACCGCCCCTGTATCAATCGCGAATAAGTGCATAACATTTGAGCGAAAACAGTGTCGTTACGGATATGCTATTTACGAATAATTTTTAAAACGCCTGTTAGACCCTAGCAAGCATTTCAAATGACATCAGCATGTTATTAAAAAAAATGAAGTAAAAAGAAGATTTATAACAATTGGATTTATCTAATAAAATCTTAAACCTGTTTCCGCTTGTCGGAAATGTTACTTTTGTCTAACTGTTAATTTATTGCTTTACTTCCTATTAAAGTTACCCTGTATCAATAATTATCCGCACGAGCATCTGATAACGAGCATTTATTTGTCATTGTCAAACATAATACTGTCCAGAAAATGTTTACATTCCAGCTCCATCATGTCTGGAATAACCGAATGACAATAGCGTAATATCCCGTGTTGTGACGTCTACTCATTTATAAACAAGGCATGTTAATTATCTTGGAATACTAATCGACGAACTCAGTGTGTTTCTTTTCGTCTCTACTTGATAACTTATCGCTGCTATTATACACCTCCCTTTAATCATAGCAGCACCTGGATGCGGGCTTTAAAAAATCATAATCAATTATCATCATACTTTGATTGACCTAAATTCAAGACTGTTGTGCTTATTATATCATTATGATAACATCTATAGAACGAATAAGATAATCAAAGTCTTAATTATATGATTAACAAATGGCAAAGAGGCTCAAAAACTTGCTCAGCCGTTCGAGAGTGCCCATAATTTTAGTCTTAGTCTTTAATCTCACTAGTCCAATAAACGATCAGGTTACACGGAGCTTCGAAAACATTCTCCAAGAGAATGTTTTTGACCCTTCGTTGGGAACTAATTTGGATGAAGTGAGATCTATTAATAGAAAAATATGAAGCTTATCAAAAAACTTCCTGAGAGCTCTTTATCCTTTTTGGTTAATTTATTTAACAAGTGTTTTCAATTGGCATACTTTCCAGATTAATGGAAAAACGCCAAAGTTGTTCCAATTTTGAAGCCGGACAAAAATCCAGCTGAGGCTTCTAGTTATCCCCAATCAGTTTGCTTTCTTCATTAAGCAAACTGTTTGAAAAGATTATTTTAAATAGAATAATGGTTCATATTAATGACAATTCTACCACCTATCAATTATTAAGAGTTACGAATTTAATTCAGCACAACAAATCTGAAGGATATTCGACTGGAGTTCCTCTTCTTGATATAGATAAAGCATTTGACAGTGTTTGGCATGAAGGTTTGATTGTAAACTTGATGAATTTCAATTTTCCTCTGTACATTATTAAACTGATCCAAAATTATTTATCAGATCGCTCACTGCAGGTAAACTATCAGAATTCTAAATCTGATAGATTACCTGTAAGGGCTGGTGTCCCCCAAGGCAGCATACTGGGGCCCATATTGTATAACATTATTACTTCTGACCTGATTTACCACCAGGGTGTCAAAAATCTTTGTTTGCAGATGACACGGGCCTTTCAGCCAAAGGGCGAAGCCTTCGCGTCATTTGTAGTAGATTGAAAAAAAAGTTTGGATATTTTCTCCACTTACTTGCAAAAATGGAAAATTTTCCCGAATGCTTCCAAATCTCAGCTTATAATTTTCCCACATAAGCCGAGAGCTTCTTATTTGAAACCTTCTAGCAGACATCTTGTCACTATGGATGGGGTTCCAATTAATTGGTTTAGCGAAGCCAAATATTTAGAACTTCTGCTAGACCAAAAATTAACTTTTAAAAATCACATTGAAGGCCATCAAGCCAAATGTAACAAATATATTAAGTCCACTTATAAACAGAAAATCAAAACTTTGTCTTAAGAACAAACCTTTGATTTACAAACAAATTTTTAGACCTGCCATGTTGTATGCTGTGCCAATATAGACTAGTTGCTGCAATACCATAAAGAGGGCACTACAGAGGATTCAAAATAAAATTTTGAAAATGATTCTGAAGTTGCCTCCGTGGTATAGTACCAATGAACTTCATAGAGTTTCTAATATTGAGACATTGCAACAAATGTCCAACAAAATAATTTCCAATTTTAGACAAAAATCGTTGCAATCTTCTATTGCAACGATTAGCTCCTTGTACCCTCCTTAGTATAAATTAGGTTAGGTTTAGTTTAAGTTAAAAACATTGTAATTCCTACATGGTTCAATTCAACCAGAGGAAAAATCCTAACTGCCAAAGGCAATTGAAATGTATTAATAATAACTAAAAATGTAACATAGCAAATAAGGATGATAGTGTTAAGAAAACACGGAACACCTAGTCTAAGAGATGAATGCATGTATTAGATAATTAGCAAATAAAATAAGTTAAAAAAAGTCCTAATTATATTATAACGACTAGAAATACCGATTAGGTTTTGTTTTCAATTGGGTTGATTTTGAAATAACTTGGTACAATTTCTATTTCTTCTTCTTCAATGGCTCTATATTCCAACTGGCACTTGGCCTGTTTTTCAACTTAGTATTCTATTAGCATTTCCTCAGTTATTAATTGAAAGCTTTTCTATGCCCGCCATTACATGAGTATGTATCTTGTGTGGCAAGTACAATGGATACACTATGCCCATCAGGGAGTCGAGAATGTTTCCAACCCGAAAACATCCTAGACCGGACCGAGAATCGAACTCGCCATCTCCGGATAGGCAATCCTACGTCTTTGCTTGCACCCAACTTTCTGTGTAAAAATAACCTGTAATGGAGCCTTTTTGTTATATCATATGTATATATGCTGTAACATTTTTATAATGTGTAATATTATACTATTGCCTTTCTCAAACACTAATGTGCCACAGGGACTATGTCCAAGGGCTTAACGACCCCACCCCACGGCCTCTGCGAGTTAGGAGTGGGGCAGGTCATCGAGTTCGCGAACGCAAGGCAGAACATCAGTAAGGAACTGAAACAGAACCTTCGGATGCTCCGCCAGGCTGTTCGAGTCGCAAGACAAGAACAGGATGCGTTTACCAGGCGGGTGGTGGGAAGAGAGGTCGACAAAGGTGCTCAAACCGATGCCTTCTCCTTCCTTGGAGGAGCGACCATGGCCCAAGAGGTGATTGATTTCGCCTTGACGACCAATGAAGAAAAGACTGCACCTAACCCGAAACGGCTCAGGCAGCAATCCAGCGAAGGCGCCTATAGCAAGGCCAAACGACGTGCGACCATAAAGGTCAAACGTCGTCTAACGGAGCAGATCGGGGTGCAGAGGAGCACGAAGGGCGTCGACCCGAGAAGGTGACTTCTCGGCCCAAAAAGGCGAAAGGCATCAACCAGGCGCAAGTCGCCGGGCTGCAAGAGGGTACCAGCCATCCTGTGCCATCGGTACAAGGGATAGAAAATCCCTGGCTGCTGGTCAGTAGGGCAAAGTGGAAGTCGAACGCATCTCGACCCGCAAAGAAAGCTAAGGACAGAGGCGAGGCCTTGTTGGTGGAAACTGATAAGGCAAAGTACGCTGAAGTCCTTAAATCGATGCGGGCGGTTGGTGCAAGCAACTGGACGAGGTCACGAACGTGGATGACGTCGTCTCTGCCGTCAGAGACCAGTGCGGTAAAGATAAGACCTCTGTACGCCTAGTTGGCAGTCCCTTTGGCACGCAGGTAGCCTACCTTAGGTAATGGAACGAGGGAAGTTTAAGATCGGCTAGTCAGTATACCCAGTGAGCAAACTCCAGCCGCCTTCAGTGGACAGGTGCTATCGGTGCTTACCCTTACTGTGTTGCAACTATTCGGAAAGAAACAATCTTTGCGTATGTGCCATCAAATATAACTATCTTGCAATCTAAAAAGCGCAAGAGGTAAAGCCTACGGAAACATTCTTCGGTTGCAGTAAAATTGCAATAATGTTGCAAAATATTACAGCGGAAAAAAAATAAAATAAAAATATAAAACTGGATTCGATTTATGGATCTTGTGATTGATAGTCCTTCACTCTACCACAGCACCATTCAATACTTCGAAGGGACTTCATGTTGACTCACCATAAAAACCATACGATTATGAACTCACAAAAAGTTGTCAAAACGTTGAACGACGCTAAATTAGACATGAAGACACACGCAACTCAATTTAAACAAACAATTAAATTTTGAAAGACGCATTGAAGTTACATGGTAAATAATATGCAACTTAATGATTTTGTTTCGTGTATGCAACATGTAGTGCAGTATTCTTTGGTTGTTTGTTTCCAAATGTCAAACGCGTACTGCATTGCAATGTTAATGAAACATTGATCACAGTTCGAACGTTTTTGACATCATGATGCAACTTTTTCGTGCTTTGATGTTTTCCAATACCTTTAATGAAACTGATTAGAAACAAGGTGTTTTTTGGAAGATGTTGCGTGTGCTACTTGGGTAGAGCTGGGACACAAGTCCTACAACTGTAAGGGCCCATATCGTAGCAACCTGTGTCGTCGTTGTGGTGAGGAAGGGCACAAGGCGCATGAATGCGATAAGGCACCAAAGTGCAAAAAGCAAGCCTGTAACCACCTTATGGGTGGGTCCTCGTGTCCCATCGGAGAGAAAAATAAGAATAAGCCGTGCAAGTAACACAGCTGAATCTTAAGCAATATGCAACTGCACAGCAGCAGCTGCGGCAGTCGGTCTGGAGTGGACGACCGATGTCGCCCTCCTCTCCGACCCGTATAACGTCCCTGTCGATAATAGCAATTGGGTGGCGGACGGGTCTAGGATGGCGGATATTTACACGACGGGACGGTACCCAATCCAAGAGGTAGTACACTCCTCTGTTGAGGGTGTCACGATATCCAAGATCAATGGTGTGTTCTATTGTAGCTGCTATGCTCCACCAAGGCGGCCATTTTTTTTTTTTCCCCCTTTTCGGGTGTGCCACTGCGACCAGTTATTAGATCTATTGTAGCGTTACCCGTATCCTTAGTGTTTAAGTGCATGTCGAATTACTCCATTACTATTGATAAGCAATGCAGTATCGGTTTCGATACAGTTGTTGTTTTGTTTTCTCAAGAGCACCATGACAAGGTCCCGCTATTTATACCCTTCACAGAGAGCAATCCCATTGAAGGCGCGCCCCCTATCAATAGGAAATCAATCCTGTCTTGAGAAAACAGAACAGTAATACTGTTTTTGGCCATGCATCGGAGCCCTAGCCACATCCTTGTCTTGCTTCTAGAATATCACCCGTAAAACTCTTAAAACCCGGGATTTAGCTCTGTCTACAAGACCATTTCAAGCAAAAGAATTTGTTCAGTAATAAGAACTTCCGTGTGTTCCCCTCACTACCATTGTTCACCAGTTCAAGAAGAGTTAGTACGTATTTAAACCCCTAACACGATTTTTCCAGCAGTCAGTTCAGCCTAGGGATGTGTACCGAGGTTTTTTAACTAATTGCTTGAAAAGTTGTTTCCGCTGCATACAGTTTAGCCTCAAACCAGAGGAATTCGAGTCTTTCAACTGTCTGCAAGGTAACATTAATTATGTTCTATTTCTGAGACTGCTGTTGGTAGCGAGGACTAAATACGATGAATCCTTAATTACCACAACTTATTGCCCTAGCTATGAAAATGGATTAAGCTAGGGCTCTGTTTGGTAGATCTTACAACGCAACACACTACGTCAAAGTGATCTACCGTGTTACGGGAAAAGGTGGCCATTAGAACAGTTCAATCAGATGATCGACCCAAGTAACACCGAAAACATCATTATTAACTAAGATCTAATAATAATGTTGAATAAAGGTCGGGAAAATGAAATACAAAACATGTTATGTTCAAGGAAAGCTATGATAAGGTTTTTGCAAAACATACAGCAATTTGATCAGAGAAGAAGTTTCATACTACATTCTCACAACTTGCTGATAACATGTCAATTTTTGACATTTGTTTGGTTTTTTGAGATGTTTCGTTTTACATTCCCACAACATAAAACAGAAGATTTTACGAACAATGTTAATTTTTTGACATTTGTTTCATCAGAATATACCGCAATGATAGAAGTTTAACGTAATTTCAACATCTTTTAAGATCAATGTTATGAACGTTCCTCATCGACCCTGTTGTTTAACGACAACTTGCCATATTGTTTTTCTATTGCAGATTCGAGAATTTGTTTACATATCAATCTCAAAGTTATGCTTTGGCATAGTTATATTTTTCTTCAATCAATGGCGCATGAATTTAGGAGAAGTAAAATGAAAAGTTAGCCAATGAAACATGAGCCGCATATAATGTTTCGACCGAGACTTCGAAACAAATTTGATTTATTTATTCAGTTTGTATATGTTTATAAATATTATTAAAATGGTGTTCATCATTTCATGCTTGTGCATGCTTGTTTTCATTCGTTTTTAGTATAAAATTTATTTCTTTGAACGTGTTGGTCAGCATTTTTGTTTTGGTATTCAATTTGACAGAACCATGTTGAAAGTCGGTTACTGAAAACATCCTTAGTACTTAAGTTTAGTCTTGTGAATGTGCAATCAAAAACAAAGTTGCAACTGAAAGATGTTGAAAATATTGATAATTTTTGCGCTGTTTGGGTCGTGTGAAAGCAATCAAAGCAGTTTTTCATACCAAAACGTAACATACTATATGTTCGAAAGATGTATTTTTTACACTCATACAACAAACCGTGTTACTTGGGGATAGGCTATCGCCTGACCTAGTAGGTCGTCATAGCAGGAGATTTTTACGCTTTGGCAGTAGAGTGGGGCAGCCGCTGCACCAATCGAAGAGGCCAACCCAAGCAGCACAAGACAAGTGAATTTAGTTGTGGCAACTCAAGTATGACTGAATCTGCACACCGAAAAAATTTGACTTTTACTGGTAATGTAATCAATGAAACTAATGTAAATACAGATCATGTAATCGTTTTCTCAATGTAATTATGCGTTGAAAATCATGCACATAAACAGAGCATGAATTAAACCGTATAAATACATCACCTTTCCATGATTACTACATTCTATTGAAAACAATACTTTATTCACCCTGAAAATTCATTTATAAACCATTAAGTTTACATGATATTATGTGAACCGAAACTAAAGATGGCCACGCTTGCGACGATCACGGTAGAATGTAAACAAAACATTCAATTCCATCAAGGCAGCTGCAAATGCAGCGGGAAACCTTTGTTTACGACCACCGTCATACTAAAGTGAAGTTTTTTTCATTACTACTACGAAGCAGCATCCATGATGCTGCATTTCATCGGTGTACTTCATCAGGCGTTTTCTTAAATCGATGGAAAAACTTCAAATTCTTGCACTTCATCCAGTCAGATATTTCCCCTTGGCGATGCGCATACGCTTACTCAGAGCATGTAAATTTACATTACCTAGCTAGAACCCGGTCACGACGGGTTCGATACTGTATGATTGAATCGTCATAACTCAGAACCTGTTACTCTTTGGGCAACATTGGTTTCAAGAAGTGAAGACGGTAGAGTGGTATCAGAACGGGCTAACACTCTGCGGACCTTAGTTCGATTCTCATGTAAATCGTTTTTTTATTTATATAGCATAAAATAGAACATGTAAATTTAATACAACACATAAATTTGAGATGATAAGTGATGCAAAGATAAAATAAAATGTAAATTTCTATCGTTTATCATGCTCCAATTATGTGCATGATATTTGATGTAAATGTACATGATTCGTTCGTACACTGTGGTCATATATAAGTTACTGCGATCTATGAGTACAATGTGTGCTGCTCGGGAAGCGTTACTAGAGGGGCTAGCGAAGCTCAACGCAGTGGTAGTCAATGGTGGTTCCGCTTGCATGTTCAGAAGGAACGGGGTCAAGTTATGGATTCACGTAGCGTTTGTCAGTCCTGATCGAGCACCAGACTTGGACTGGAGGGTGGACAAGGGTTACACCCATAGTGATCATCTAGCAATTCGCTTTAAGATCAACTATGGCGTGCAACATCCGAGGTCCGGGATCCCTGTCAGGTCCGTGGGTGGAGAACCAATCGCTTCGACAGCGAAGTTTTCACCGCGGCCCTGGGACTGGAAGCCAGCACTGAAGGTCTAAGCGGGGATGCGTTAGTAGCTGCCCTATCACGCGCATGTGACGCCACCATGCCGAGAAAAGCCTTGCCGAGAAATGGCAGACGCCCGGTATACTGGTGGAGTCCCGAGATTGCGGCCCTTCGATCAACCTGTCTGAACACACCAAAAAAATATGAATATTACAGGTGATGTATTTCAATAAAATGACACAAAACCACATGACATAAACAGAATCGTATATTTTTCAATGTCAGATGATTTGAAATTACATGTCACGGAACCTAAACACAGCACCCGCTGCAACGCACCTAACGCACAAGCAGTTAATGACTTGAAGCAGTGAAATACTTGTTCAGTGCAAATCGTGGAACCAGTTTTACTTCGATCATCTCTCTTTCAAGAAACGGAGATAGCTGAGTGGTAGCGTGCCGGGTTCTCACTCAGCAGACTTATGTTAGATTCTCGTTCTGATCAATCAATTTTTTTGTCAATAAAGTTGTGATGTAAAATTAAAGTACCACCTAATTTTACGTCAAAAATGACGCTCGTATATGTCGGTGTCACAGCACCTAAAATTACATGATTATTTTTAGGTGTGTAGGCTAGACGAAGGATGCAACGTGCCCGCACCGAAAATGAAAGAGCGGACCGTGAAGTGTTTGTTTTTTTTTTTCTTTTTGGTTACAGAGAGCGAACAAAGGTGCTTAATAAGCCAGGACAAGGCTAACACCTTTGCCCCATCCGAGAAAAATATCAGCCAGGAGAACGGAGAGACATAAATTTCTTACCAAAGTCATTTGCTTATAATGATATTCCTAAACTATATCCCCTTACAACCAACCAACTCCTTGACATCTATGAGGGCGTCGGTGGATCGCTGGCCTCTCGTTAAGTAGATGTCATATCATCATTTCCTGCCCTTTGGGGCCGTACACATATTACGTAAGCACTTATGGGGGGAGGGGGGGTCGGTCAATATCTTACGCTCCATATAAATAAAAAATCATTTGTATGAAAAAAATCTTACATGGGGGGAGGGGGGGTCGAAAAACCCAGAAAAATTGCTTACGTAATGTGTGTACGACCCCTTTCCTAGTAACGAAGAATATGAGCGTGACCATGATGGTAGCTTTCGTGCTTTATCGTTTTGGACCTCCAGTTGGATTGCCATTGGGATAAGAAAGTATACATGACAGCTATCAGTATGCAATCTACGAAATAGTCCGTTAAAACGTAACGTAACGTATCGTAAACACACATACAGGTATCACTTCATTTCGCCGAGCACTATGAGTCTCCGGGCCATCTATCGATAGTTTTGTTTTGGAACAAAACCGACCCGAAACAAAACGCCTCACAGCTTAGTGTTCATTAAGCACTTCCACAGTTATTAACTGCGAGGTTTCTAAGCCAAGTTACCGTTATGGAAACATCGGAACATCGTGCCACTCAGGTGCACCAATTGCAGTCAGACAACGTGGACGACCCAAACTGCTAGATCAGCAGTTTGTACATTATAAATAACCCGCGAACGCGTGGCGCGCTCTCTTTCCTTTGGCAGCTTTGGACAATCACCGGTGGTGCTGTATTGTGTTAGTATTATTAATAAAAGTGTTTTAGAGTTACTAAGTCTTTTTAAAAAGTGAATCCGTATCACGAATCCCATAAGTGGTGTCAGAAGTGGGATCGTGAGGTGTTTAAAAAGTGGTAAAAATCCCGTCGCACGCGAACCTGCAACAACGTGATCATCAAACCCCTCGGATGTGGATATCATTTACGTGAGTAACTCATTTTTATTATCTTTTATAAAATAATTCACTAAACAATGCCAGAGACCAGGCAGTCAGAGATTGAGGCGCTGAAGGCTGAAATTGAGCAGCTTAAGGCATTGATGACATCGGGGAACAGTAGTAAATTTACTATCCCCGATCCCATCAAGAACCTATCGGAGTTTTCCGGTAGTAAGAAAGAACTTTCAAGCTGGCTACGGGAAGTAGACGAGCTATATGAAATGTTCAAGATAAAGGGGGCCAACGGCCAGCCCGATTCACTAAGCTCTATGTATATTAGAGCGATCAAAAATAAAATAAGAGGAGACGCTCGCGCGATTGTATGCGCAAATGGCGATCCTGATACCATTGTTGGTATCAAACAGATCCTGTTGGAACAATACGGTGATCGATTTGACTTTGCGACAAATGTGTCGACACTGTTTAACATTAAGAAAAGTGATAAAAGTCACCTGAAATTCTTTAACGAATGCAAGGAGATTAACACAAGACTTAAATCTAATTTGAATTCCAATCCCATCACAGGAAAGGAAATCATAGATATACTAACCGTTACTCGATATCTTGACAATATCGGAGAACCTCTATCCGCTATCATTAGATTATCCAAGCCTAAAACCTTAGAAGATGCATACGAGTCAGTGTGTATAAACCAGAACGCGGAAATTAGATCAAGACCCGCGAAATCTCAATTCAACAAATTTCTCAACAAAAGCAACGGCCCCTCGAGTAGCTCCCCTAAGCAGCTTACAAATTCGAAACCCCATATAGGAATCCGATGCAAAACAACAATTTAAATCAGAGTTCCACGCGAACGAAGTAGACGTAGATAACGATGACGACGACGATGACGATGAGGATGACAATGTGCAAGGTAGAACGATGCAACCCAACGTGTCAAATTTTCACTTAGAGGAAGACGATCTCCAAACAACGTAAACAATTTTATACCGTTTATTCGCTACAAGTCTAATAAAGGGATATTGAATTTCTTGATAGACACTGGAGCGAATAAATCGTACATTAATCCGGAGCATGTGTTAAAGTGCCAGGAAACCAATCGACCCGCAATAGTGACTAATCAAAATGGTACATTTGTTATTGATAAAGTATTGCATGTCAATATGTTTCCTAGAAGCTTTGATAAAACTCTACCGTACCACGTATTCAAATTCCATAACTTTTTCGACGGTCTTATCGGATATGAAAATTTGGCTATTATGAATGCCAAAATCGATACCGGTAGCCATGAACTTTCGATTGGAAATATAAAATATCCTTTAGATAAATACTATCCAAGTTCCATGAACTTTCAGGAACAAACGGAAACCCTCATAGAGATACCGACTACTGCAGACGGGGCATTTCTCATTGAGGAAGAAATTAATTTGACGACAGGTGTCACATTACGACCTGGCCTTTATGCGGCTAGAAATAATCATGCCACTGTACACCTGTTTACTACTAGGCAAGCCAAACTGGAGAGATTAAAACCTTTTGAGAATGAACGTTTCTTTCTCAACCAACATGAAACTTTTCCGCAGCTTAACTTCCCTGCAGAACATTTGAATAAAGAAGAGGTTAAATTATTAGCCAAAACTCTTCGGCCCTTCAAGAGTGTTTTCTTCCATGATGGACAGAAATTGGATTTCACCCATCAAGTAAAGCACAAAATAGAAACCGGTGAAAGTAACCCCATTCACCAACGAACTTACAAGTTCAGAAAATGTTGGAGACTGGAATCATAAGAGAATCCTCTTCTCCATGGACTTCCCCGATCTGGGTGGTCCCAAAGAAAACGGATAATTCAGGTATAAAGAAATATCGCGTAGTTGTAGATTATAGGAAACTGAATAAATGAACGCCAGCAGATAGATATCCTATACCCGAGATCAGCGAGATTTTGGATCGCCTCGGAAAAGCACAATACTTTTCTTTACTCGATTTAGCCAGTGGTTTTCACCAGGTAGAGGTGGAGCCGAATGATATTCCAAAGACGGCATTCAATGTCGACAATGGAAAATACGAGTTTTGAGAATGCCGTTCGGGTTGAAGAATGCGCCCGCGACATTCCAACGTTTAATGGATGCTGTTCTACGAAAACATCTGGGGATAAGATGTTTCGTCTATATGGACGACATCATTATCTTTTCAACTTCTTTAGATGAGCATATGAAGGACATTCAGAAAATCTTACAAACCCTTAAAGATGCTAACCTTAAGGTACAATGCGATAAGTCTGAATTTCTTCGTAAGGAAGTAGAATTCCTTGGACACGTCGTCTCTACAGACGGGGTGAAACCGAACCCAAAGAAAGTTGAGGCAATTAAAAATTGGCCTTTACCGAAAACATCAAAAGAACTAAAGTCGTTTCTCGGAACAATCTCCTACTACAGAAGATTTGTACCAGGATTTGCAAAAATTGCAAAACCAATGACTAGCCAACTTCGTAGCAAGAATAAATCAATTACTACCAATCCTGAATATGAATCTGCCTTCGCTAAGTTAAAGGATATCATGAGTACAACACTACTCTTGAGTTATCCAGACTTTAATGAACCGTTCATACTAACTACCGACGCATCAAACTATGCTATCGGCGCAGTACTGACGCAAATGGTAGATGGACACGAAAGACCAATTGCGTACCTTTCGCGAACACTGACAAAAGCAGAGGAAAAGTATTCCGCAACTGCGAAAGAACTTTTAGCTATCTATTTCGCTGCAAAGAAATTTCGATTATATTTGTATGGTAGAAGTTTTACTATTTACACGGACCATGAGCCATTGACGAAGGAAATTAAATTAACAGATGCAACAGGACGAGTAACTCGTCAACGGTTATATCTGGAGCAATTCGATTTCCAATTGGTTTACAAGAAAGGAAAACAAAACGTGGTAGCCGATGGATTATCTCGAATACCTCGCGTGGATGAATCTGAAATAAATTTACAAACCATTTTAGAAAACGAAGTACATGAAAACGATCCTATATACGGGCCGGAAATCATAAATAAATTTAGAAATCAGCTCATCATTAATATTACCAATAATAGAAGAAAGTCCCCTCACATTTATTATTTTATCTTTTCAGGTTATAGTAGACACGTATTCCACCAGGAGGAATATACCGAAGAACAACTATTGAATATTCTTAAAGCTCATTTATCTCCAAAATAACAAATGGAATCTTTGCCCCACCTAATATTGCAAAATTGTGCTCTAAAATTCTAGATAAACATTTCAAGGGAATGCGAGTTCAATTCTGCAATCTTAAGCTACCAGATCTAATCTCTAAAAAAGACCAAGACGAATTTGTTCGTAAGAGTCACAACTTTAATCATAGAAGTTGGAAACTCACATATGAAGAGATTCGTCAATCAGTCTATTTCCCAAACATGTCTTCAATTGTTAGGACCTTTGTAAAAAATTGCTGGGATTGTAAATACGCTAAATATGAGCGTCATCCTTTTAAAATTCCAATCACACGTAGAATCTATGCAAGACCTTTAGAAAGTCTATTCATGGACGTCTACGTGAAAGAAAACGAAAAGTTTCTAACAATTATAGACTCCTTTTCCAAATTTGCGCAAATTTACAAAATCCTTCACGAAACTTCAGAAGAAATCATCGAAACGCTCATCAAGCAATTTTTGGCCTACCGAAACAATTAACTTGCGATCAAGCCACTTATTTCCGCAGTCAAAATTTTAAGGAATTTCTAGAAACCCATGGTGTTGCCGTTCACTACGCTAGTAGTAGCAACAGTAATGGCACCATCGAGAGGTTCCATAATACACTTTTAGAAATGTATATGGCCAACCGCAGGAAATTCGACCAACTTTCACTTTACCAAGGACTGTCCATGACGACTGCCCTTTACAACGACACAAAACATGCCACGACGAATTTAGCACCGAGACAGATAGTATTTGGAAACTCGACGTCATTAGACTTACAGGACATTAACTTAACAAAACAACGCACTATTATGACAGCAAGAGACAATATTGTATTTGAGGCTAACAAACATAATTCAAAAATTAAAATACAGGACAAAGACTATGAGGATATTGAAGACGATACGGTTTTAGTTAAGACGAAGGGAAAAGCCTCTCCTTTTAGCAACCGATATAGACTAGTAGATATCAAAGAACAAAACGAAAAACAATTACAGACGCAACAGGAATCAAAATTCATAAAAAGATACAAAGAAGTAACAAACTGACTAAAACTTGCTTTCCGACTTCCTTACAGATTATGGCTCGGTATACTGACGCAGACGACTCTAACGGATTTAAGACTACACGATGTAAAACAAAATCCAATCATAATGATTCCCTTAGGAGAAGCTAGGATCAGTAACAGCTTTTTCAGAATAATGCATCCGATAAACCTTACCACCATTGAATCGACAATAGATGTGTACAATAATGTAGCCCAAACCGGAAAGCTTAATCAGACCTTTTTCGAGTTATCTATCAGGAGAAAAATAGGCAGAATTAATCTGTTGTTCAATAGAATTAGGCCACAGCGAATCAAACGATGGGAATCATTAGGTAGAGCGTGGAAATACATTTCTGGAAGTCCAGACGCCGACGATCTTAAAGTCATAAACTCTTCTCTAAACTCCTTGGTAGATGAAAATAATAAACAAATTCAGATAAATCACTTGTTTGAGAAACGTATGAGAAACTTGACAAAACTTTCAATTCACTGTTAGATAACGAGCAGAATTTGGAAAAGTAACATTCGATAGTTTAGACTCTTTGAATTTCATATTTGAGATTGATGAATTATTATACTATTTAGAGATAATTGAAGAATCTATAACACTAGCCGGACGAAGCATCCCAAGCAGCCGCATCATCCACCCTGAAGAACTTTCGGTTATTCGCCATACCCTCAACGATAACGGTTTTCGATTGAACTCGGTCGACGATATGTTGAACATTGCTAGCGCGTACGCAGTATATAACAACGAGATGTTCATGTATATACTCAAAATACCAAAAATCAAGGATGTGCAATACAAAATTGGTTTGGTTGAACCCGTAATTGCCAATAATTTACGAATTCATCTCACGGCACAATTTTATATTGAAGGACAGAACGTATTTATGTCAAAAAACCCGTGTCCAAAGATGAAAGATCTCTCTATATGTTCCTCCAGCAACTTGGAACCGCCTACGGAGTGCATTCAACAATTAGTTTCAGGACAACACACAGCCAAATGTCCTATGGAAAGAATTTACGAAGCTAAAACTATTCGTAAAATCACAGAAGGCAACATCATGGTTACAGGATCCAACATTACACTTTCATCAAATTGTTCATCCGAACGATTACTCAATGGGTCATTCCTCATACAATACTCCAATTGTACTGTGAAGCTGGACGACGAGGAGTATGCTAACTCCGACTTGGAAATTCAACCATTCATCCCTACCACAGGAATTAAGGTCAGTCCAACTATACTGATAAACAATATCCCGTTACAGCATCTGCAAGAGATGCATTTAGAACACAGAAACCAGATAGATCATCTCAACTTAACTACGGACAATCTGCATTGGAAACTACATATGTTTGGATGGTTAACCTCATTATCAACAACAGTTATAATCATATGTATCCTGGGCCTGATCATAGCCATCATCTTTAAAATATTTAGTTGGAGAAAACATCTCACACTTAACACAAAAGAAGATATTCATATCAATTTCAGCCTAGCAACTGATGGATGTCCCGAGTCAAGAGATATACCACTTATCCCACAGCAATAGAAGAAAGCCGAGGACGGCTTTCAAGCTAAAAGGGGAGCCGTTATGGAAACATCGGAACATCGTGCCACTCAGGTGCACCAATTGCAGTCAGACAACGTGGACGACCCAAACTGCTAGATCAGCAGTTTGTACATTATAAATAACCCGCGAACGCGTGGCGCGCTCTCTTTCCTTTGGCAGCTTTGGACAATCACCGGTGGTGCTGTATTGTGTTAGTATTATTAATAAAAGTGTTTTAGAGTTACTAAGTCTTTTTAAAAAGTGAATCCGTATCACGAATCCCATAAGTTACCATTTTTGCATTCGTATATCATGAGGCTAGCACGATGATACTTTTATGCCCAGGGAAGTCGAGACAATTTCCAATCCGAAAATTGTCTAGACCGGCACCGGGAATCGAACCCAGCCACCCTCAGCATGGTCTTGCTTTGTAGCCGCGCGTCTTACCGCACGGCTAAGGAGGGCCCCTCTGGTCCTAAATGACGTAAAAATGCAAGATTTTTTTCGAAGTGTATGGTGTCAAACTTCAGCCGAATCACCCTCTTTCTCTAAACGTTACATTATTGGTGGATGTTCCCTTATCCAATCATTCAAACAATTCGGTTTCAACCTTGCCGTAGTATTCGTTTAACTACCTACACAAAATGCAACATTGTTGCTTCAGGTGCGAAAGATATCACTGACAAATTCAGGCTACTTTGTTGAATCGCACGTTTCACTTATGCCTTCTGAGAAGTTTAATTATCATGACAAAAGATTCGCAAACTCGATTGAAATCGACTACCAACTATTGGAACGACCATTCAATATGTATTGTCTGTTGAGTGAAAGCTCTTGAGTGTTTCATCCAGACGAAATAACCCGTTACAACGCAACGCAATCAGTAATCTTTAATAACCATATACCGTTTCTATCTTTTCCAACCTGATTTGGCAGTCTAATCCAGTTCAATAGATTTTTTTTAGAATTGAAAGAATATCTAACATTCGCTGGTTGGTTGCAGACTGCAGATATAAATCAATCTGATTCCGTAGAAAAATAAAAATTCAAAACTATCATGATTCAAGTTCAGACTAATTGGAAGCCAAGTCTTGGATAATGTTATTACTGATGAATTCTTTCAATCCTACACGGCAATGGAAAAAAGAAGTACTCCAATACGTAACAAGAAGCTTAACAAATAACTGCAAACAGTCGTCACGGAAGAAACAATCCTGTTTCTCTAACTGACCGAGACAAATACAGCTTTAAACGCATTCACACTTGAACAAATCGGCCAACTGAATGGTAGTTAAAATCCCAGTAATCTTGGTTTTCTTTGTTGACATTACATCCCAGCTTTGCACCAGGGCCTCACAGCTTTAGCACCTTCACAGTTTTCAAATGCGTGCATTTTTTAATCTAGTTAAAATTTTAGCATTCGTGTATCGGTGGCTTTTATATGCCCAGGGCTGGTAATAGACTGGGAATCGAACCCAGCCGCCTTCAACATTGTCATGCTTTGTAGTCGCGTATTTCACAGTTTGGCTAAGAAAGACCCCAACAATACAATTATATAGGGGAACTGCTCCTAGAATTCATCCCATGGCTCCGATATTCATCCCATCAAAAACAAAGCAATGGAAAGTAATTTGATTTATTTTTATTTTTGCAGCAGTTTTTTTCAGAAGCGACGAAATTAGTGCTCTATTTCTTTGTTTCGCGATGAGATGAATATATGTTCAGTGATATGGAGATCGGAACAGTTCCCCTACCACAATAAAACCAAATAATATCTACACCACAACTTTGATTGTTTACTTTTCCCAACATTGTACAAATTATCATACCAAATAATTATTATCAATTTCTATCATGGCATCGCACGCTTACGCTCAATCAATGTTTGTATGCAAAGAACTCCAAGAGGCTAATATATTTTAACGATTTTGCTAATTTTTAAATAATTTGTATCGGATAACACGCAGTACTGGAAACATCAATATACGTCGTTATTAGTCTTTCAACACTATTTCTCTTCTTCCCGGGTGCGCAGTGCACTGGCAGCTCCCCGTAAACTGTTGGCAGGCAGTAAAGCACGGTCAAACAGAACCGGTGACACTGTGCGGCCAAATGAGAAATTATGGCCCATTTCGTCGGCTCCATGGAATTCACTGGAGATCCAATTGAGAAGATAATTTATGGAAATCGTTTATCTTGAACTGCAGGCAAATTGGTTGCCTGCGAATTTGAAATGTGATACATTTTGCTGCCCACAAACATGAAAACGGTCGTGAGCTGGTCATGTGTGAACATTACAAGTTATAGGCTTTAGCAAGTAGGAGCAGAACAACAAACAGGCTTTTATATTATTGCATTTTGAAACATTAGACTTTTTTATGGAATAAATAAATCTATCTATCTATCTATCTATCTATCTATCTATCTATCTATCTATCTATCTATCTATCTATCTATCTATCTATCTATCTATCTACCTCTATGTGATTGTCAATGAAAAAAACATCATTTAAGCCAATTTAAGCAGGTTTGAATTACATTTCAATAGTTTCCACATTATTTGGAAGCAACTACTGCTGGGATCACCGCGCTGAGGCGTTTTGCCCAGTGAAACATATTTTCGAAAAACACAGAATTTTTGAAGATAGAAGCAATTTTATCGAATTAACCACTGAGGAAAGTTATTTTATTGCCCAATTGAGTGTTCCAGTGCAAGTTTTGCGGACATTATGCAAGCGTCGCTCCAGAATGTTAAGCAAACATACGTTGAAAGTGACATCAAAACTGTAACTTTTTGTATTTTCATATTATTTCTATTAGATAATACAAAAATACTTCCACTTTCGGATAGTATGATAAATATCTAAATATATCTGCAAATATCTAAAGGTAGGGCTGAAAGTCTCGCTAATAAAGACAAAAAAGGTACCAACTGATTTTTAACCTTAGTTAGTTATAGTTTTCAGGGGCCCTCCTTAGCCGTGCGGTAAGAAGCGCGGCTACAAAGCAAGACCATGCTGAGGGTGGCTGGGTTCGATTCCCGGTGCCGGTCTAGGCAATTTTCGGATTGGAAATTGTCTCGACTTCCCTGGGCATAAAAGTATCATCGTGTTAGCCTCATGATATACAAATGCAAAAATGGTAACCTAGCTTAGAAACCTCGCAGTTAATAACTGTGGAAGTGCTTAATGAACACTAAGCTGCGAGGCGGCTCTGTCCCAGTGTGGGGATGTAATGCCAATAAGAAGAAGAAGAAGTAGTTATAGTTTTCTAGAAATCACACAGGGGCATTTGGCCAGGGAGTTGTCATTCCCTCCCTACATCATTGTTAAGCAGAAGAACTCATAGTCATGACCGCCACTTGCGAAAACCATAATTCCACTACATTGGTGAATGGTATCGTTATACTGTCTTCCTCAGCCAGCCAGCAGTAGTGCGGGTTGGCGCATAGAGTAAAAAGTAAAATGCACAAAGCAAAACCATATTTATATGAATGATTGGTTTCCAAAAGGGCGGGATTTGAGATATTTCTCATCTCTCGGTCTTCCTGCCATCATCATCGGACCGTTCGCTTGCCTGCTTCCGTGAGCAATGGAATTGCTAACATTTTTGATCGGGCTATGGTGCTATTTGATTTGATCTTGCAGATAGATAGATAGATAGATAGATAGATAGATAGATTTGATTTGATTTGATCTTGCAGAATTTATTGATTCTTTTTCAAGTTTTATTCCAGCATAAAAAACGTTGCCCTCACATTGAATAATACCTGTGGAAAACTCATCCTGATGGCATCTATGAATGAAATTAATTGACTCGTGGATGACCCTTTGGTTTTGTAATGCGAGATAGCACTCTACATTCATGACATGGCTCTATATTCCAACTGAAACTTGGTCTGCTATTCAACTTAGTATTCAATTCGCATTTCCTCAGTTGTTATTTGAAAGCTTTTCTATGCCCGCCATTGCATGAGTATTGTGTGGCAAGCATAACGGATACACTATATGCCCAGGGTGTAGAGAATGATTCCAACCCGAAAACACCCTAGACCGTACAAAGAATCGAACTCGCTATCTCCGGAAAGGCAATCCTACGCCTTTGCTCGCAAGGCTACTGGAGAACCCTGTTCAACTTGAAACAGCTGATAATTCATTTTACTTTTTGAAGAAGGCAATACACAGGATTTTGTTTTTACACGATTTTTTTTCGCTCGTATTTTTGATCGTGTGACTTCAATTTGCCACCAAACTCTTCGCAACATGTTTCAAAAAATCCAGAATAAATCAAAGAAAAATCACATGATAATTAATATACGTTAAACATTTAGGATGAGTGGAAAATTGAGAAAATGTAAATCGCGTAAAAACAAAATCAAGTGTACAAATAGAAATAGAAGTTCTGTATTTTTCTAATGATTTTGAAAGCTAGGAATTGCCAAAAGCAAAAATCACTGTTTAAAATTTAAAATCATAGCCCTATATAAATCGATTGTTTTTTTTAACTAATTTTATATGCTAATTATTTAATACATGCATTCATCTTAGACTAGGTGTTCCGTGTTTCCTTAACACAATCATCCTTTTTTGCTATGTTACATTTTTAGTTATTATTAATACATTTAAATTGCCTCTAGCAGTTAGGATTTTTCCTATGGTTGAATTGAACCATGTAATAAATACAATGTTTTCAACTTAAACTAAACTCAACCTAATTTATACTAAGGGTAGAAGAAGCTAATCGTTGCAATAGAGATTGCAACGATTTTTGTCTAAAATTGGAAATTATTTTGTTGAACATTTGAAGCAATGTCTCAATATTAGAAATTCTATGAAGTTCATTGGTACTATACCACGGAGGCAACTTCAGAATCATTTTCAAAATTTTATTTTGAATCCTCTGGAATGCCTTCTTTCTGGTATTGCAGCAACTAGTCCATATTGACACAGCATACAACATGGCTGGTCTAAAAATTTGTTTGTGAATCAAAAGTTTGTTCTTGAGACAAAGTTTTAATTTTCTGATAATGAGTGGATATAGACACTTAATATATTTGTTACATTTGGCTTGAATGCCTTCAATGTGACTTTTAAAAGTAAATTTTTGTCCTAAGTCCTAAATATTTAGCTTCACTAGACCAATTAATTGGAACCCCATTAACAGTGACAATATGTCTGCTAGAAGCTGCGTTTTGGCATTCGGGGAAATTTTCCATTTTCGCAAGTAAGTGGAGAAAATATCCAATTTTTTTTGCAATCTACTACAAATGACACGAAGGCTTCGCCCTTTGGCTCAGAGGCCCGTGTCATCTGCAAACAAAGAATTTTGACACCCTGGTGGTAAATCAGGTAAGTCAGAAGTAAAAATGTTATACAATATGGGCCCCTGTATGCTGCCTTGGGGAACACCAGCTCTTACAGGTAATCTATCAGATTTAGAATTCTGATAGTTTACCTGCAGTGAGCGATCTGATAAATAATTTTGGATCAGTTTAATAATGTACAGATGAAAATTTAAATTCATCAATTTTACAATCAAACCTTCATGCCAAACACTGTCAAATGCTTTCTCTATATCAAGAAGAGCAACTCCAGTCGAATATCCTTCAGATTTGTTGAGCCGAATTAAATTCGTAACTCTTAATAACTGATGGGTTGGAATGCCCATGGCGAAAACCAAATTGCTCATCAGCAAAAATAGAATTGTCATTAATATGAACTATCATTCTAATTAAAATAATCTTTTCAAACAGTTTACTTATTGAAGAAAGCAAACTGATAGGGCGTTAACTAGAAGCCTAAGCTGGATTTTTGTCCGGCTTCCAAATTGGAACAAATTTGGCGTTTTTCCATTTATCTGGAAAGTATGACAAATTGAGAACATTTGTTAAAGAAATTAACCAAAAAGGATAAAGAGCTCTCAGGGAGTTTATTGATAAGTATGTAGAAAATACCATCATCAACCGGGGCTTTCATATTTTTAAATTTTCTAGTAATAGATCTCACTTCATCCAAATTAGCTCCCAACGAAGGGTCAAAAACATTTTCTTGATTGAGAATGTCTTCGAAGCTTCGTGTAACTTAATCCTCAATTGGACTAGTGAGACCTAGACTAAAATGATGGACACTCTAGAAGTGCTGAGCAAGTTTTTGAGCCTTTTCGCCATTTGTTAATAAAATTTTATTTCCCTCTTTGAGCGCTGGAACTGGCTTTTGAGGTTTTTTAAGAATTTTCGTTAATTTCCAAAAGGGTTTTCGAACTGGGATCCAACTTCGATACATTATTCTCAAAGTTGGTATTTCTCAGAAAAGCGAAACGTTTTTTAATTTCATTTTGCAAATCTCGCCAAATAACTTTCAACGCGGGATCGTGAGTTCTTTGGTATTGTCTTCTCCTCACATTTTTAAAACGGATTAGTAGCTGAAGATCGTCGTCAATAATAATGGAGTTGAATTTAATTTCACAATTAGGAATTGCAATGCCTCTGGCTTCGACAATTAAATTTGTCAAAGATACGAGAGCATTATCAATATCACTTTTGGTATCGAGAGAAATATCAACATCAAAATTCCTATCGATATACGTTTTATATAAATCCCAATCAGCTCTATGATAATTGAAAGTAGAGCTGATTGGATTGTTAATGGCCTCACACAGCTGACTTGATTCCGTTAAAACTAAATCAATTGTAGAAGGATTTCGACTGGAAGAAAAACAAGTTGGTCCATTGATTGAACAGTATAATATCTCGCAGAATAATTTTCAAATCAAATTTTACTATTGGAATTGCTTTGAGCATTATTCCATGAACGGTGTTTGGCATTGAAGTCACCAATTATAAAAAATTTGGATTTGTTGCGAGTTCAGAAGATCAGCTCTCAACAAATTCTTTTGCACGCTCGCCAAGTCATTTTCCCACCTGGTCGGCCCATCTTGCTCGCTGCGCTCCTCGCCGTCTCGTACTTGCCGGATCGGAAGCGAACACCATCTTTGCAGGGTTGCTGTCCGGCATTCTTGCAACAGGTCCTACCCATCATACCTTTCCGGCTTTAGCTACCTTCTGATTACTGAGTTCGCCGTAGAGCTGGGCGAGCTCTTGCACACCGCCAAAGATGGTCCTAAGCACCCGTCTCTCGAATACTCCGAGTGCTTGCAAGTCCTCCTCGAGCATTGTCCATGATTCATGTCCGTAGAGGACAACCGGTCTTATTAACGTCTTGTACATGACACATTTGGTGCGGTGGCGAATCTTTTTGACCGCAGTTTCCTCTGGAGCCCGTAGTAGGCCCGACTTCCACAGATGATGCGCCTCCGTATTTCACGACTAACATTGTTATCAGCCGAGGTAGACGAATTCCTCGACCTCCTGGAAGGTATCCCTGTCTATCGTAACACTGCTTCCCAGGCGGGCCCTGTCGCGCTCGGTTCCGCCCACAAGCATGTACTTTGTCTTTGACGCATTCACCACCAGTCCAACTTTTGTTGCTTCACGTTTCAGGCGGGTGTACAGCTCTGCCACCTTTGCAAATGTTCGGCCGACAATGTCCATGTCATCCGTGAAACAAATAAACTGGATCTATTGAAAATCGTACCCCGGCTCTCCGCGTGACACCTTCTAGCGCAATGGTGAACAACAGGCACGAAAGTCCATCACCTTGTCTTAGTCCCCGGCGCGATTCGAACGAACTGAAGTGTTTGCCCGAAATCCTCACACAGTTTTGCACACCATCTACCGTTGCTTTGATCAGTCTGGTAAGCTTCCCAGGGAAGCTGTTCTCGTCCATAATTTTCCATAGCTCTACGCGGTCTATACTGTCGTATACCGCCTTGAAATCAACGAACAAATGGTGCGTTGGGACCTGGTATTCACGGCATTTTTGAAAGGATTTGCCGTACAGTAAAGATCTGGTCCGTTGTCGAGCGGCCGTTAACGAAGCCGGCTTGAAAACTTCCCACAAACTGGGATATCACTTTGTAGGCGGCATTAAGGATGGTGATATATAACCCCTTCCTTCCACTCCTCCGGTAGCTGTTCAGTTTCCCAGATTTTGACTATCAGTTTATGCAGGCAAGTGGCTAGCTTTTGCGGGCCCATCTTGATGAGCTCAGCTCCGATACCATCCTTACCAGCTGCTTTATTGGTCTATAGCTGTTGGATGGCATCCTTAACTTCCCTCAAGGTGGGGGCTGGTTGGCTTTCATCGTCCGCTGAACTGACGTAGTCATCTCCTCTGCTGCCTTGACTTTTACTGCCTGTACTCTCTGCGCCATTAAAATGTTCCTCGTAGTGCTGCTTCCACCTTTCGATCACCACACGTTCGTCCTTCAAGATGCTCCCATCCTTATCCCGGCACATTTCGGCTCGCGTCACGAATCCTTTGCGGGATGCGTTGAGCTTCTGGTAGAACTTACGTGTTTCTTGAGAACGGCACAGCTGTTCCATCTCCTCGCATTCCGCTTCTTCCAGGCGGCGTTTCTTCTCCTGAAAAAGGCGGGTCTGCTGTCTCCGTTTCCGTCTATAACGTTCCACGTTCTGCCGGGTACCTAGCTGCAGCACGACCGCCCACGCTACGTCCTTCTCCTCCAGAACCTCTTCGAACTCTTCGTCGAACCAATCGTTTCGTCGACTTCGTCCCATATACCCGACGTTGTTCTCCGCTGCGTCGTTAATGGCTGCTTTGACTTTATTCCAGCAGTCCTCAAGAGGGGCCCCATCGAGCTCACCCTCTTCCGGCAACGCTGCCTCGGGATACTGCGCGTATACAGTGGCGACATCAGGTTGCTCCAGTTGCTCTAGGTCGTACCGCGGCGGTCGTCGGTACCGAACATTATTGATGACGGATAGTTTTGGGCGCAGTTTCACCACCACCAGATAGTGGTCAGAGTCGATGTTAGCGCCACGATATGTCCTGACGTCGATTATGTCGGAGAAGTGCCGTCCATAAATCAGAACGTGGTCAATTTGTGATTCTGTCTGCAGTGGTGATCTCCAGGTGTACCGATACGGGAGGCTGTGTTGGAAGTAGCTGCTGCGAATGGCCATATTCTTGGAGGCGGCGAAATCAATTAGTCGTTGACCGATTTCGTTCGACAGCCGGTTAGCGCTGAACTTCCCAATAGTCGGTCTAAACTCCTCCTCTTGACCAACCTGAGCGTTCAAATCTTCTATGATGATTTTGGCTTGGGCAGCTGTCGTACTCACGTTCCAGCTGCGCGTAGAATGCGTCCTTATCATCATCAGTGCTTCCGGAGTGTGGGCTATGAACGTTGATTATGCTGAAGTTGAAAAACCGCCCTTTGATCCTCAACCTGCACATTCTTTCATTGATCGGTCACCACCCGATCACGCGCCTTTGCATATCGCCCATCACTATGAAAGCTGTTCCCAGCTCGTGTGTGTTGCCGCAGCTCTGGTAGATGGTATGATTACCTCTAAACGTTCGCACCATTGATCCCTTCCAACAAACCTCCTACAGCGCTACGATGCTGAATCCACGGTCCATTAGCACATCGGCGAGTATGCGTGTGCTCCCGATGAAGTTGAGAGATTTGCAGTTCCACGAACCGAGTTTCCAATCGCTAGTCCCTTTTCGTCACGGTGGTCTTCGCCGATGGTTCCGGTCCGTACTCTCTTGTTGATTTTTCGTTGCTTATGTTTTTTTAAAGGCTGGCTTGCAGGGCCTGACACCAAACACCCTAAATTTCCGGAGGACCATTCCTCCTTATTCCCGGTGGACCATGGTACACAGTTTCACTTAGAGTCCCTCGCTGGCACTCGGACGATGATCAGCCGCTCCTAACATGGAGAACAGACGCTGTTGTGAGCCGATCCTGACATGGAGAACAGACGCTCAGTAAGATTTGCACCTCCGGAGAGGAGCAAACCCCTCCTTCCCTGTCAGCATACGACCATAGTTCCCACCGGGGTTGGTTACCCGATCTTCCCTAAGGCTGCTCGTATCTCGGCCAGAACCGCGGGGAGGTAGGGATAGGAGTAGCTGGGTAAGAGGCTAAGGACCGCTAGATGGGGTCTATTTTATTCCTTCAAGTACGCGAAGTACCAATGGTACGCTTCACTCAGCATTTGCCGTGCCAATTTAAATTTATTGGAATCTTTTCTCCCATGACAGGCGTCCTTGGCGTGAGAGGTTCAACCACAAATCATGCATTTAGCTTCCATGTGACAATGTTTAGTTCCGTGAGCCCACTTTTGGCCCTTAAGGCACTGAGTGGGGTTTTGCAAATTTCCCCAGGCCTGCGGGAATGTTCCTATGTAACACGAACATGGGACATAATACAGGCCTTCTCCAAACTTTTCATATTATTTAGTTCAGGATCCCGGCAAAACGCGACAGTCACCCTACCTGGCAAACTGAAATGAAACCTTGATCACCTGAAGGTTACTCAAAATCTCATTCCTAAAGCCAGAAAACTCGGCAACAGATACCACAATTGGCGGAATTCTTTGCTTTTTCGCATGGATCGAATCACCTGGACTAGAGGTAGATTCGATTTGCTCAATTTCGTCATGAATCAAATCGAACTGATTGCTCAGTTCGATAGGAGAAGAATTATTTTGAATGTTGAAATCTGAAGTCTCCAGCTTCTTTCTATTTTTCTCGCGCTTTGGCAGGACGGTCTTGAAACCTTGTTTCTTAGAAGGAAGTGGAGAATTCAGCGACTCCCCCTTCCTCTTGTTTTTATTAATGCTCATTGCTCAGCGTGGAGACGTGACCTTCTAAGAGGTTTTTTTACCAGAACGGTGTCCCTGCAGGATTACCACCGCTTGTCGGAATTTTACTTCCGAAAACGGGTCCAACGTAAAACGAAGGCACGGGTCCAAACAAAGATCGTTGGAACTGGATCAGTAGGTACAAATAGCGCTCAGAAGCACTGTTGAAATTAAAATAGCTTCGTGGTTGTGCGTTTTGGTGCCTCTTCCCCTACGTTAGTTAAAGTCACCGTATATGTGAGACGATAATGATTGCAATTTTCATGTAAAAACTTTTCTCGTGAAAACAGTAGACGAGTTAACACCGGCGACAACTTCTCAAATTTCGTACTCAAACGATAATAAACTCAGAATTTTCATTCAAACATTAAGGTTGCCCCAAACACACGCGATGCGACAGTTGCGACGCGATTCTATCGCTTGGCGACAGCGATTTTGTCACCGTTAGTATGGAAGCGTAAATAGAACATTGCCTGCAGCAACCGACGATAGAATCTTGACGACTAGTTGTCGCCGTCGCGACGATGAAATCGCTTAGGTCTGGGGGAGCTTTTAATCTGTACTAATATCAGTAAATTTCTTCTTATGATTTTCTGATAGTATTTGATTAGCGCGTTCAGAAAAAAGATTTTTTGTATTTAAAACCATGATTTGATGGAAATTATACTGATGCGAATACTTTTCTCCAGCTATATAGGTTTTTATTCCGACATACTCAAATTCTTTGATTTTTTTTGTGATAATTTCCGAATAAAAGTATGCTGAAATAGCTATCAGATCACCTCCACCGGACATATTCTGAGATGTAAGAAAACTCCTGTCATCTCTGAACACATTGAAGTCATTTCCGAAAATTTCTACACTTCTAACTGTTCAATCCCAGCTTGTTTCAGTTGCCAAAATGATCGCTCAAGTAGCATATGTAACAACTCTTAAATATAAAAAAATAAATGAAAGGTTACATAATGGTTGGATTTAAGATGCTTGAAACATTCCAAGTCATGGTTGATTTCATTTGGGTCATTTTTCAGTCATCTTGAAACTGAATGTGTTATCAGTTTTTAATCAGTTACAGGGTCATTGAATTGTAACCATAACATTGAACTGTCATAAGCACTCAAGTCACAAGAAAGTTGTTAATTAGTTATCGAAAGACTATCCGAATAGTAGTTGCCAAGTAACAAAAACATTACAATAATTTTATTTCATAATTGAGGGAGCCTCCATCCTGATTTGAATTTCTAACACCATTGATGTCTGGTGCCAAATTATAATTTTGAGACAGAGATACTGCACATGTACACTTTTTTGTATATTCACTAATTTGGAATTGAATTTTATAATCAAATGCAAATTATTCTATAAGTTGTCAAACGTCAAACGAAGCGAATTACCCTGAAACATCAATAGATATGCAAGAAAATCACAATGTAACTAAATTCAAAGTTGAGGTAAGTCACGTCAGTGTTGCAAAAAAAAATGTTACTAGTAACTAATCTTCACAGGCGTACCAGTTGCAATGTAACTAACTGATAGGTTACTTGTAACCCATATGTAACGGATTTGTATAGCCCTATTTATATAATCAACACTTCATGTGAAATGATTGTGTCCATATCGGAAATCGTTGTATACTGAAAAGTTTCATGTGCACGTAGAAAAACGAATTTTGGTATTATCGCTTACAGTACTAAAAATTGTCGTCTAGTTTAATTTTGTTTGTTGCACAACAATTTGACAAAACTATGATTTGTCATATCAGCCATTAGTTTAAGAAAATTGGGTAGATCGAACGTACTTGAGTGTTAAGTCAATACAGTTACAGTTACTTGAAGTTAAAGTCTATCTACTGCCTAATGCCTTTCCGAGAAAAGTCAACTCTTGCTTCTTTGAAAAATGTCAAAGGCATCTACTAATATCGGAAATTTGTGTTTAGATACAATTATTCAAAGTGTTTTCCCTATAGTTTTTTTCCACATAGCTGTTTTTTTCCATAACTTTTAAAAACCAAGAACAACAACAATGCATTAATGATTAGATGCTCTTTTTCGACCAAAACTCTTGTTTTATAAAATGTGTAAAAATACTTATCCATCAGAACTTTTGTATCAATCTTCATATGATATTACCAGTAGAAGAAAAAAACAATTCCTATTTATAAAGTGATGCTAAAATTATGCCATTTAAAAATCAAGAATTTTCTTACTATGAAGTGTTATTTGAACACCTGCTTTAGAAAGATGTTGATAAATCTACGGCCTTCCATAAGGGTCATGTTTGTGAATTGACAGTATGAAAAGTAGAAAATATATAGATGCATATTAGCAAGAAACGATTGAACCATACACGACCGTTCACTTAAGGCAAAAGCATTATCCAAGTCCAAACATCAGTACATTGAAAAATTACATAAGTTATCAAATCTTTTGAACCACCATGTATGCGGTTGATTGATGAAATATGCTTGGAAATATGCCTATATAATCTCTTTTCGGTAAATGATTAATATAATAAATAAGAAAACGGCTATTTCTATGAATCTACTTTTAATTTCAAATTTGAGATTTAGAGATATAATAATAGCGACATTTTTTTCTTTACTGTTATTTGAACTTATTTAAGAACAAAAATGCATTCATGTTACTATAAGTGATAAAACCTAAAAGTTGGTTTAATCGAGGGCGCGAGGTTTTTAACTAGCTAAGATGATGGGTTTCACCAAAAATTCCATTCCGCACATAAATCTCAGCTAATATAACATAAAAATATCACTTTGCATATAAACATTTACCTACCATTTTGTTATTATAGATTCATATCTTCTACTTTCTGATTGCTGATATTCAATTTCAGTGACATTGTGACCAAATTTGATTTATTTTCGTATTAAATACATAACAAAGTTTCATGACAACAAATAAAATGTCAGTAAATAGTTACAAAGTGGCAATCAAGACCAGAATGTTTCATTTACTGTAACATGGAAATGTTACGGATGGATTACAGTGCAACTTAATGTGAGACCGTATAGTTAGTTACATATTAGCTCATTTTTTTTGCGCTTTTTTGGTTGCACTAGTGTTAGTGTTAGTGTTACAAATACAGTTACAGTTATTAATATTTCACATATAATTTTGTCGCATATCGATCACCGTAATTCAATTGTGACAATCAGTGCTACTTGGGCGAAAAGGATAAGCATAATAATTGTTTATAATAATGTTAAATATAGAATAAATAAGAACTTCAGTCGAATTCTGTTTTTGCGAAAAGATTTTCAGAAACGTGTTGGCGGAATAGTTACCTTTTCTAGTGTTTCTGGTAGCGTGTTATCATCACTTGTTAATGTTACTTCCGGAGAATACGCCATTGCCGATGATTAATTGATGAGCTTTAGAACTTATATGCGCCTCAGCCTTTCTACTGGCGCTAAAAATACTAATAAAACACTAAATTATAAGCAGGCCAAGTTCCCGTTGCAATGTAGAGCCAGAAGATGGCGTCCCATAATGCGCTCATGGTTCGAGTTGTCGGATCCGATCTTCGCATTGAAGTCGCCCAAACAGATCTTGATATCACCCTTCGGAATTCTATCTACGACGGCATTGAGTTGACTGTAAAAGTTCTCTTTGTCTTGCAGATCGGCAGCATCGGTTGGCGCATAACATTGGATTATAGTAAGGTTTCGGACCCGTGTTCTAAATCTGGCAACGATTATCCTTTCACTTATAGGTTCCCACTTCATAAGCGCAAAGTGTGCCTGAGCGCTTAGTAGGAAGCCAACTCCGCGATGCCGGGGAGCGTGTTCACCTCGTAAACCAGAGTATAGCAGAACTTGTCCCGACAGCGTTCTGTGTTCTCCAAAGTTTGGCCAACGGACTTCACTCAGTCCCAGGATCTCAAGCTTCATGCGGCGTGCCTCATTGGCAAGTTGTGCCAATTTACCCTGCTGGGCTAGGGTTAAAACGTTCCATGTTCCTATTCGTGTCCGTTGTTTCGCGCTAAGAGTCGTCGCCGTAAAATCAGTCCGTATTCTTTCATTATCGGATTCTCGAACAAATTGATGTTTCGGGAACAGTAGGTTGTTGGTCCAAGGTTCCATATCCACCGGGATGGGGCTGCCATCTTAGGTATAGCTTCCGGGGAATAGCATTTTATACTCAGCCGCTGGATGCCAGAACAGACGCTGTTGGAGCCGCACCTCCTTGGTGAACAGATGCTCGGTCAGTCGGGTCAAATTTGTTTAAAGTCCCACCCAACACCAGGACTATGCTAGTGAGCTTTGAGCGGCACACGGTCGGTTTGATAGGGCCTGCTTGGGGACACATGCAGCTTTTTATAGGAGTTCAACAGAGCCCACTGTCGAACCCCACCACATCCTAGGCAGACCCCACAGGACGCACCCTCTCACTCTAGCTAATGTCAGAAGGACAACAGTACCCAGGCTGCACTACCAGCTAAGTACGCAACCCTTAGCTGGCGGTCAATTGTCATCGGAAGACCCGTGGAAGCGTGAGTATTGGAACTTGTGAGGACCAGAGCTATGTTAGGCGCCCCTTCCCGGATGTCAACTCATCATTTCGCAGCCAAGACCATCTTTAGACAATGTAATTTGATTTTTTTTTGTAATTTTCCATTGTTCAAAATTTGAATAGATTTTGGTTTTCATCAATAATGTAAACTTTTGCTAGAGAATGGATTAGAAATTAATTTCAAAAATCTACATATAAATTCCTTCGTGTTTTGGTCAATATACCTTTGAAGAGTGAAATATTGTAGTTTAGTATTTTTCCACATCCAACCAAATGCAATAGGAGGTTATGGAGGTGATTCTTACACGGAAAATAGAAAAATAATCTCTTAAATATTATGCATTTCAATATTTCTGCATTGAATGGGTATTTTCTATCTTTTAGTATGCTGAAAAATAAAAAATAAAATAGATTCAAGAAATTCTTTCAATGAAGAAAAACTAAAAAAAAAACGAAATGTGAAATTGATTGAATCGCGATTTAAAAACTTTAATTGGGTTAATAATTCGATTTTTGAAAGCAAAATAGTGATTTTAAGCATTGGGTCTTATTGGGTTCATTTGCGCAATATACTTGAGAGTTTTCTTCAGCCTAGCGGAAAAATATGCAGCTGTAAATCAAGACCATGCTGAATGTGGGTGAGTTCGATTCCCGGTTCAGGAAATTTTATAAGGTGGACATTTTATCGACGAGGACACCCACCTAGCGTACTGGAGTCGTAGTCCGAACGAAATCTTCCACATGTTATACAGCTGCCCAACAATAGTTATCAGTCGTTATAAATAATGTTCGCGCCGGCTGGCTAATTTCCGGTGATGTTGGCAATTTACTTTGATTGAATCGTAGAAGGCCCATCTACTTTAAGATAAGGCCCATTAAAATTCTCTATCATAAAAATGTCACGGCATGATTGATAGTACCTACCATTATTTTGCAGCCACAAGTTGGACCGGCCCTGTATATTAAATCTTTCTTTCGATCCAGGTGAGTAGCGCAGAGTAGACTTCAACCCAACACCACCACAAGCCACTCAACTCGAAAAGCTTTTCAACTCATTTTTCACCGTGGCTGCCTTGTCCCGCTGAAGATAAGCGGTGGTAGGTAACTCTCCACACGCGTTTTCCCAAGCTAGCTCTCACCTCCTCTGTGAGTCCCATTGGTTGGTTGGTTGGTTGGTTCGCTGACTTGTGTTTGCCATATTCGTGTGAAAGAGAGGCTGATCTCTTCCACCCCTGGCTGAAAGGAACCACACCACAAAACAGACCCACGGACGAACGAAGAGAGAGCCGACGAATATGGTGCTGGCTACGAAAATTTTCAGCCGTACATCTACTTAGTTCTAATTTAGTGCTAGTCGAATTACCATCTCCTCCCAATTTTTCCTTTGTCCGGCGGTGACAAGTTGACGAGAGTGAGTGTGTTAGCAATTGCAAAATCGGTTCAAGCTGCGCGCGACTTTTCGAGTGGCAAAGATTTGAATGTTCGAAACCAAATAAATTCTAAACTTATTATTTAAATGTCTGTAATAGATATTTTTGAATGATTTAATGGGAATACAGTGTTGAAGCTTCAAAAGTATTTAATTTAATCGGAGGAAGACAATTGTGCAACACTCATCAGTGCACGTTGATGATGACAGAGTTAAGATATGGAATCAGCTTATATTGATTAGGCTTTACTGGGGAAAAAATACTAAGCCCCTTGCCACGTTCATGTAGTTCCAATTGATAAAGAAAAGCAACAGTGACAAGTGTAAAGGCAAAATAGTGTGTTCACCTTAGTGTAATATGAAGTGATTTGTTGAGTTTGCAGCACAGCTCAGTATCATATCAAGGAAGAGTGAAAACGGTTAAAATTTTTGCCAAGCACGTGCTAGCAGTACAGCATGGTTCGGAATAGTTACAGATGCGGTTGGAAAAACTGTCTCAACAGCCGAAGGAAATGCTTCACAATGTTGTTGATTTTCCTGCTATACATGGTGTCCCAGGTGCAGTCCTGTGGTCCTGGCAGGGGCATTGGGGGTCCCCGAAGAACCCGCAAATTACTACCATTAGTGTTCAAACAGCATGTGCCGAACGTTAGTGAAAATTCCTTGGGTGCCTCGGGAATACAGGAGGGCCCTATCTCACGGAACGATAGCAAATTCCGCAATCTGGAAACCAACTACAATAAGGATATAATCTTCAAAGATGAGGAAGGCACGGGGGCCGATCGTGTCATGACGCAGGTGAGTGCAAACTCCTGGTTGACACACTTAGCTCACGTTGAGCCGTCGGATAGAACAGCTTGCGTATTTCAATAATACGGCGACTGATACAATATCGCACCTTCTAGAAAAAAAAATGGATGGATGCGCTGCGAGGAATATAATATGTACATTGTAAATGTACACTATGGCCTTGATAAAACACGGCTTATCAGGGCAATAATCAATCATAACGGTTTATTTTTATTTATTTTTAATCGTAAAGGGCTTGCGATTATATTGCTTGGCTTTGGATTTTTTTTTATTTTGACTAGTAATGTAGCGTGCGTGTCCTCATTTTTTCATGTCTACGGCGTTTGTTTTGACTAAGATAATGAGAATTTCCCAGCGATTTTAAAAACACATATCAGCTAGATATGTTCTATTAAATCAAATTTCAACGTTAGTTAGCATGCCGAAAAAAATGTGTATTTTGTTTTCTTCGTATACTGAATGGTACCCAAAAGCCATATAATCAAAACTATTTTGACAAAAAATAATGTCTGTATGTGTGAGTACGTACAAACTATTTAGGTGTTTAATTACATAACTATAAAAAAATAACATAATTGCTTAAAAATGAAAAACAATCACATATACGCAACTAATTTTGTTGCGTAATGCAATGTTTTTAGCAGTTTAATTGAGATATGAACCATGGTTTTCGTATGCGCTGTTTCAGATTGTCGTGAATTATTCAATAATCCCGTCATTGTAAACTCTTTCATACTTATATCTCTAAGCAATGTGCAATAATTTACCTAGAATCTATGTACATATGAGTTACTTCCAAACTACAAAAGCCATTAAGCAAATCAGTAAGAAAAACTAAAACACTTGGGCACAAACTCACCTTAACGTTCACCATGTGAAGGTCGCACGCGTCTATGCCGGGAAATATTCAAAAAAGGACAATCTGTTTATAGGGGCAATAACATAAGTAGCACCATCAATGTCACATCCTTGACGAGGATTCGTTTTGTTGCCTGCTGTAAACTGTGATAAAGGACGAAGGACTTCTGTTTATGGCAATGTACCATCGACTGCCTCTGTGTAAGGTAGTCGTAACAGTATTCTGTTAGGCCCAAGGTCAGTTCCAGAGGTTGATGTTTCGTGGAAGTTTACCGAATCGGCCACGCTTCTGGATGCCTTCTTTCACTTGCTGCATTCATTTGGCTGTAATTTCGCCCGACAAAAAACAGATAAGCTATCATCACATGAATCTTAACACGCGAAAAATACGTAGCGAAGCTTATCAGAAATCGATCTGAAACGTGCGCAACAATGTGATTTAAAATTAAGCCGCCCATTTTATTGTGTCATTGTGATAGCAATAAGCGTTCGATGAAATGAATCAACACGGTTCGCCATTGTGCGACACAGTGCTGAAACTACTTCAAGAAGAATACGAATACATTCCAAGGTGAATGATAATCATTCCCGAGCCATAACCATAACTTAAGGTGTCCAGACAGATTTGTGGTTATCTATACCAGCCGCCGGGCACGAATGGTTTACTCACTTTACACGGTGGCACTTTCCTGAGTGTCTGATTCACGGAAATGGTTGGCACAGAAATGATCTAACTGTTTGTCAATTATCATCGCCGTCAGCGAATATACACGTCGAGTGTGTTGATTATTGTGCAGAGTTTGATCAGTTTCCATGGAATGTTATCAGGGTGAAAAATGCTTGCTTAAATGGACAGCAATATTGGCTTACTATCGCGCCGGTGACATGCACGGTATTTGAGATGTGCACTTATCGTAGATTAGCATCAGATTGCGCATTTGCTGTGGGAATTCCAAAATGTCTATTGGCCATGAGAAAGTTGAGGGGCTTTAAGGGGTTTGACTTTTGACTAATATTCGCATTCACTTTCTACGGAAACGGAAATTGCTTCAAAGTTGAAGCATTTGTCATGCCATGCAAATTGTAATGATAGATAAGACATAGAAATAGATAAATAATAACTCAAATTAAAATGCGCTCCAATAAAAATTCATTAAAAATATAGCAATTAAAATCTACTTTTTAGATATTTGTTTATTTTTTATATTGTTCGAAATATATTTCTAGTGCTTGCATATATCTCCTTATGACTTTTTTTTCAGTAATATAATTATCCCTTTTTCATTTTTTTTTTGTTTAAAGGTTCAATGAAAATCACATAATAAAATTTAAAATAGTACCATTCGCTTTAAAAAAACACTTATGAAATCTGCCTAATAAAGGTACTGATTTTCTCGTTTTTAGCTAAAGCATACATCTCTGTACATTCACTGTTTAAATAATAACTTCCAAATGCAGTGACGTCAAACTAGAATATATTTTCCGTCGAAGGCCGCTTCTTGCATTGACATCGGTTGTGTATAACTGTATAAAAAGTGTTGCAGTTCCAAATGTACACACACGGACAACATTTTTTCAATTTGTCGAGATACTTTGTAACACTACGCGTTTTTAGTACACTATGTGAACGAAAAAAGCAAAAATAACCAAATGTTCAAAAAGTCATCTCTTTTTTCCACAAGTTTCTTCCACATACGAAAACGAATGTTTCTCAAGGATCTCGATGATTAATAAGCTATGTAGCTATGATCAAAACATTGAAGAACACAAGAAGTTCGTTTCTTTTTTTAAAAGAGATTTTCAGCCCACGACTCATCTCTAGCTCTAATTCGTTTCTTAAAAAATCTTTAAAGCATGTAGTATTTTCTATTAGGACCAAAAGTAAATTGCTTATGTTTTTTTCATGGCATCCGACAGCAAATTAGGTCAAATTAACACCCGGTGGACAAATTAGGACAATTTAATACCAATCGCTAGAAAGGAATGATTTTTTTCGTGGGAAAAACTGATACGGAAACCAAAACAATGAATTATTTTGGTCATTGCAATGATCGCCAAATAAACGGATTCCATTGACTTTGATATTGATTAACGGCTAAAGATAATAATAAAATTTAATTTTCGTTGAAAGAAGTCAACGATAACGGCATTTATGTTCGCGGGTTCGTTTATACTCACTTATCTAACCGTTTAAAAATCCTGATTAATCCACCTGGCGATAATTGTGCCTTTCTCGCACACACTAAAAATAGATCCGGCCAATTTTCAATAAGGAACCATAGTACATGATATTCTGTCGAATGCAATCTATAGCAAATCGGTAAAGGATAAGTACCTAAAACATAAACTAGACTTTTGTTTTTCGCTTTTTGAAGGAAGTAGGGACACGGCAGGTATTTCCGTCCATCGTCGTAGGGTCTAAAACAAATGAAAGCAACGTCCATTTGCCATAATTTCACTATAGCTGAACGTTTCTCCTGAGCTTACGATTTGGTACAGATGAGTTTAGCAAAAAAGTGTCTCTTCTATTGGTTTTTGAGACTATGACGAAAAGACGAAAATACCTGCCTTAACCCTATCACACACTAGACAACGGAGTTTTGCAACTGAGGTGGGAATTGATCCCACACTAAGCAGCACAATGCGATTAAATGCCGGTCGATACTAACCACACAGCCACGAAACCCACAATTTAGTTTTTAGCAAAAGCAAAGCACAAAAATATTGGGAGAGAGATTCGATTATTTTCTGGAAAACTAATTTATTCGATTTTGATTTCTAGCATAGCATATGTGATTCTACAAATCGTGGGTGGCTATACAATGCTCAATTGAGCAATCTACTGTATATTGTCGCAAATTGGTACTTGGGATAGTACCTTTTCCTTTACAGTAGCAGTTGTACACCTGGCCACGTCCTTACAATCACGGAAGGAAGGGAAGGAATGTTAGTTCAACTAGTGAAGATGCATAGAAACTAGTGAAGATGCATGGAAACCCATACTACCTTCATAGATGTCTCAGGAAGGAAAATTTGTGTTAGTGGGTAAGGTGAAAGGAGCTCTATTCGACAATATACATCGTTTGTCAATAACAGTACATGCTGAAAAAATCTTAAAATATATTCATCAATTTACTTACGAACCGTCCAAAAGGAGGACAAAGTAACCTGGAATTTACAAATGTTTCGCATCATATACAAAACACGTTCAACCGCACACTTATTCACCGAACATTAAAAACAGAACCAAAAACTCGGATTTTACGAATGTTCTAAATTCTACCTGAAACACGCCCGATCACGCACCAATTCTCCCTTAACTTTTCAAAAGGACCTAAGTAACATTTTTTTTATGAATTAATTTGAATAGCGCAATCAATAGAACAACAAAGCGACAATTTTACTTCTTATAGCTTACAGATGTTGTACCAAATAATACAGGAATGTAATGGTTTTCATAAAAGATATTTTAGTTACTAGATAAAGATTGTCGCTGTCGTCGCTGTCCGGAACATCTTTTGCTGGCGAGGATAGGGGAGCTAAATGTCAAAGAAGGAAAATCCATACGATTTGACAGGCATGTACCACACATGTTTCGGACAGCAGAACAAAGAAAACCGAAGCGACAATCTTTATCTAGTAACTAAAATATCTTTTGTTTTCATGCAATGGTTGTATTAGAATCTTGCGAATTTGTGAACTATGTAATAAAAATTGACATCCGCTGGTTGGGTATAGCAAGTTATGGTTGAGATGGAAGAGTTATCTGTAAAGCTGTATTCCTATGTGTAAGTCATAAGCGAAAACGCGATCGCGCGATTTGACAGTTCACTGATAATAATTGTCGCGTCATGTCGCATCGCACATCGCGTTTACTTTGGAGACCTGAGTATTTCGAGGAAATTCATATTTCAGACACCAAAGGACCAACCTTGCAGAATCGGATTGAAGTGTGCCACGCTTCTGTATCGCTTTTTATTGTCATTTTTCCGGTTCAGCAGGTGAATTGTTTTATTCGGAATTGAAGTGAATCGTTTAGATTTGAGTGAAATATTTGAGGGAATGGAGAAAAAAGCCATGTTCTTTACCGAAATTCAACATATTCTAGCAACAGAAAAGAAAGTAATTTTCTATGGTTCTGTGGGTTTGTATTGAGGTACCTAGATCAGTGTATTGACAATATTTTGGGATAGCAGTGCATTAAGCCCAGTGTTTTTATGAACATGAAATCATCACAGAGAAGTGTGTATAAAAAAACCAACATGCATCATGCAAAAACATTAGAAAATATGATAACGGCAACGTCTCTCCGTTGAGACAAAGAAAATACATTCGATTGTATCTAATTCAGTCTTTTATGGTTGTTTGCAATTATTGCTTTTGAGTTGAAATTAGCAAAATTTCAACTAAAGAAACTTCCAGTCGCTCACGTGATGCATTAAACTTTAAATGAACTTTAAAACTGACATTTGGCAGTAGCAATTAATGTAGGACAATAATATAGAAGTTCAGTTGAGTGGGACAGAGTAAGTGAGTAAAAATTGAAAAAAAAGGAAAACTGCTGTCAGAAATTTGAAAATTGAAAATTATTTATAGCAAAAAAAACATTTCGAGACATTTTATTGGTACATATGTATATATAAGGTGAAAATAGTAAGGCGTTAAGCAGAGTGATGCAGGTTGAATGAGTGCCGGAGACGGCGACCAATAGGTTGAAGTGAAATGTTTTAGAGTAATAAGATAATTAAGAACGGGGGAGGCAAGAAGGGATGACAAGATAAGGGGAAAACTGCAAGGAAAAGTGTTGCGGTGGAGGGATGATCCACGAATGAAACGGATAGTATAAGAACATCACGGATGGAAGGATGTCATTAGACATTATAGGATGATTGATTTTGATAATAGAATATTAAAGAAAGTAAATGTACAGATGAAGGTGAAGGTGAAACTAGTAATGAAGGGTTGACCCAGAACACGGAAGATTAAAAATAAACATTATAAAAAAAGTGAAATTGAAATTCTTGGAGACATCCAAACATAAATGTAGAGGTTATCAGGTAAGATTAGATTTTATCTACACAGCAGTTATTAGAAACAGACAACAAAACAGATACAATCAAAGTAAGACAAAAACTCTTTATTAGCGAGACTTTCAGCCCAAGGCTGGCTCGTCTCGTTATGAAAAATTGATTATACAGGCGACTCTCTACATCTTGATGTTCTGTATCTCGATATCTCTCCCTATGTCGATGGTTTCATCGGTCCCTTCAATCTATATACATTTGGGCATTTTGCATCTCAATAACCTCCATATCTCGATATCTCTCAATCTCGATGTGTTCTAAACATATTTTGTTCCGGATTCACTCTCATTATGTCGATATGTTCACATTTTTAGGTTACTAGATCATATGTGGACAAAAACAAACACAACAACAACAAGAAATGACATTTGTTTTGTTGACGTTTTTCATAGCAACGAACTTTTTTGGATCAAGTACCCATTTCAATTTTATTTAATTTTTTTATTTTTTTAACTAATTTTATATGCTAATTATCTAATACATGCATTCATCTTTTAGACTAGGTGTTCCGTGTTTTCTTAACACTATCATCCTTATTTGCTATGTTACAGTTTTAGTTATTACTAATACATCTCAATTGCCTCTGGCAGTTAGAATTTTTCCTCTGGATGATTTGAACCATGTAGGAATTACAATGTTATCAACTCAGGAGTTAATTTTGTCTAAAATTGGAAATTATTTTGTTGGACATTTGTTGCAATGTCTCAATATTAGAAATTCTATGAAGTTCATTGGTACTATACCACGGAGGCAACTTAAGAATCATTTTCAAAATTTTATTTCGAATCCTCTGAAGTGCCTTCTTTCTGGTATTGTAGCAACTAGTCCATATTGGCACAGCATACAACATGGCAGGTCTAAAAATTTGTTTGTAAATCAAAAGTTTATTCTTAGGACAAAGTTTTGATTTTCTGTTTATAAGTGGATATAGACACTTAATATATTTGTTACATTTGGCTTGAAGGCCTTCAATAATTAGGCCTACTAATTATTGGGACGATTAATCAACATGCGGTTTTCGTTGGATGAAAGCTGTTGCGTATCCCTTTTAGCCATGTAGGTTTTCTTTTAACCTGCGCTTATTGGGGAAACGTCATTAACAGTGAAATGAAAATATAAAAATATAAATGAAAAAATAAATTTCCCCATACTAATTTGCATGCAAACTTGAAACGGCTTGTGCTAAATCAGTCTTAATCCAAATGAGCTCAAATTTTCAGAGGACACTCAGAACATGGTAAAGAATCAGTTGAGCACTGTGGAGCAAAATCGATTTTTTGAACCACCCTAATACACATACATAAAAACATATAGGATGTCATGAAATTATTCTTACAGATTTTGCCAGTTTGCTTCTACGGAGCAAAAATATACATCAGTTTGATCATCTAATCAGTTTCACAGATGTCCGGCTAAACTTGACAAATATTTGTCATTATGACAAACCGTGACCTACGGGTTCTCCATTCTCTGCTTCTCTCTGTCGACAAAAATGGTTTATGTACCACTTTCGCTGGCACCAGTTCATATGTGTACGCACTTTTAAGATCAATTATGGAGTACTGCTTACAGTTTTTGCACTGCAAGTCTCTCAGGGTGTTAAGTTTTACCTAAAACTATTGATCTGTATCGAAAAAATCGAAAGATTCGGTGCTAGTTTGTTTAAAAACAGTATTTTGTTGTTTCCTCGCATTTTTGTAAAATGGATATATGCAGTATCTCAAACAAATGATTCAATTGCTCTTCAAAGTGCGTGTACATATGTAGTTTCTCAAACAATAGAAAATAAATTTCATACATTTTCGAACACATTTTTTAGATATAATAAGTATTTCTGCACGAGGATTCGAAATATATAAAAATCAAATTTTGGCCAAAAATGCTACATAAGAAGTATCTCAAACAAACGGTTCAACTGTTTTTCAGCCGAAAGTCATCCGAAGTATACAAACTCGCAAAAATTACAATCGCAAGGCTAACTGGAGACCCAATTTGTAAAACTACAAACCTTATGTTTTGCTGTACGAACTGTGGACGTAGAATACGAAGCTCCTTTAAGATAAGAGGAAATTAGCCGAATCTAGTAGAGCATTCGTCGAGTTCGTACATTCAAATGATTGAAAACATATAATTATTGATAATTGGGTTTTGATGAAGAAAACAGTGAATTAAACGAAAAACAAATCGGTTCGATGCATTCGAATGATGGTGGGAGAGGAGTGCGGGAGGTGTGGGGTTGACCCGTGGAAGGTCCGGTGCCATATTGACTGCCATCGTGGTACTCTTACAACTATTCTTTAAAGGGGATAAAAAGCTTATTAAGGGTCTGAGGGAAGCGTCCTCATCGAAATTCGCACTGAAGCTCAACACAATGGAGTATTTAATTGTCGCTGCGCCAAACTCAAGTTGTTTACAAAATACATTCTGCCCTCCTATGCACACTCATGTAGCCGGGATCTTTGAATCGATGTCGCCAAACAAACACAATATATCAAGACGTGAATCATATCACGCTATTGCCCTATATTTGCTGATATCCATATTCCCTGGAATCCACACGCAAATTCCAAACTCGTTTCGTTTGTTCTGTCGATCATCTTTGTCCAAATATTTACTGTTGTACATACAGCTGTCAAAAACGACAGTCAATATGAGCACAGTGATACAAATTTATCTTTCACGAAACGTTCTTCAAATACTTTTCCTTAAGTTTGCCGCTATCAGGTAAAAGTTAGTCAAATGCGACGTGCAACAAGCCGCCCATGTTTTTCTAACAACCGTCCATAATCGTATGCATGGGTAACACAAGGGTGTGAAGTGTGCGTTGTTAACAATGTTGGCATACAAGTGTTCTTCTACTCCTTCAACTTGAAACACAAAATGTAGCAAACTCCCTACAGAAGGCAAAACAGAGCGCGAAAGATAACTACTTCACCCACAGCACAGACGCTAGATGCTGCGCGGAGGAGGGTTGTGCACAACACACATGGTTCGGTGCGGCACGTATCGTACGTACTTCACGTAGGGTACGCCATGATTTATGGTAATTTTTTGGTATTTCTCACTAAAAGCTTTCGGGGGTTCCCTCGTACTATTCGCCTCACCGACGCGGAAGAGTGGGACCACTTATCAAGATGGTTAGAAGGGCTGAAGCAGGTTACAATTTAAGGAGGGTAATAATGGGCACAAATTCTAGGGCGTAGACTTAACGAGGTCTGGATTTCCGGCAATGAATCTGCTCATAATTTCCAGGCTCCTCATTTTGAATCATTAAATAAAGAATTAAACAAAACAATCATAAAACAAATCTAAGCAATGTGACTAATTTAATTTCTAAACCTACAGGTTCGGCCCTGCACTTTACCTGTTATTTAATTATTATGATTAAATATTTTACCTTGTACCTTAGCACTTCAGGTTGTCCAGCGGCCAAGCCAATACTAGGATCCTATCCGTCTGTCCTACCGCCATGCCAACAATACGGACCGGCACCAACTCTCCAGTGTAGCGAACCGCACTGCCTCGAACGGAGTTTGTTTTTGCTTCTCTTTCGATTTGTTTAAGCTTAAGAGCTTAAGATTTACTTTGAAATATTAAATAAGAATATGGAGACGGAAGGACGGAGCGGAATTTACGCGCCTAGTGCTCGGTTTGGATAAACAATCAAAGGTAGGCGAGAAAACAAGGCTGTTGGATGCCCGCACTGTTGAATTGAAATTTATATAAATGTTATTTCAATGAAAAATTGGATATGTTTGGTTGGGTTTGCATATTTTATTGCGAGGAAAGTAGCATATTCTATTTAAAATGGAATGGCACCAAATGATGCTTTCTAGTTAAAAAAAAATCCAATACTTCGGAACACATATCTTGTTATGAAAGTTATAAAATATAGCTCTTAGGCTATTAACTACATTTAATTCCACCCCAAAGTTTTTTTTTATCATCATCACCGAGATGTTCAACCATTTTTTTTTGCACTGATCCGAATGAAAATGATGCAAATAAACTTGAAGCCAAGATTTTCTTCTAACAATGCAACATTCGCAGCCATCATCTGAAGCAAATACGTCGTTTAGATCGCAGGTACTAACGCATCTTATCCAAGCTGACATTCCTTGATTTGCATTTGCACTTCAAGTTGACGACACAGCGGTTCGGCAATCGTTCCGATAATGATGCCGTGATAATGATCGTCAATTTCATCACGATCGCGCGCTGCTCAAATCTTCAAAGCTTTTATTGTTTTATGGGCCGCACTTCTCTCTCTCACTTTATGGCCCCCTCTATTTGCCATTTGCCTCCGATGGTGGTGATCATCGTCGCCGGTCGGTGCAAAGAGCAGCGTACCATCTTGAAAAGTGAAACCAAACTTCTTTGTCTCCGCGGTGTAATGTCGAATCCACATTGTGGATGATGGCGTCTTCCGATGTATTTGCGACCGGTGGTCAGCGGGTCGGGAATTCACCAAAGCAAAGTCTTCGGCGACGTGTAATCAAATTAACTAATTCCCCTTTAATTTTATTATGGGATGCGGAATCAAACGGTGAACTCAGAACGCAGTACGCAGATAGAGCGCTATGCAGCGTCGTAAAACCGTTTTCGGCATCTCCACATCTAACTATGGCCATTCTCAAGTTGGAAATTGATTTATGTGTGTTGATATAAATTCCATAATTGATTAAATATTTGTGAGATTTTACAACGGCTTCTTTCTCAGCTGACGGTTCGCCGTCGCGGGAACCTTTTTTCGCTTCGCTTGGGTCGAATCTGGATCTTCTGAAACCTGTTATCATAATCTGTTTATTGTTGCTATTTTGAGGGGCAATCATGTGGTTTTCAGAAATAAACTTTTTATGGACCACCAATATCTGCCTACATACTACCTACTGCCGGCAATGGGAATGATTTTGAAAGGCAGCAGCTGCCACTGATGGTCTCCGATCGCATGAGCGATTTTTAATCTACGTGCCTTATAAAATGATAAATTTGAGAGAGAAAAAAATACATTGCATTGTGTATTTAGCTGATTGCCAAACTTGTGACCATTGGGAAATGTTTATCTAGGTCAACAACACTTTTGAATGTTGCCGGCCAATAAAGTTTTTGGCAAGTAACAAAAAGTGGGCTCACATTTATTTAATCCTATTTGGAAGCCCACCTAGGCATTATATCATATGTAACACCTTTAATTATTGTTGCACGTCTTGGTTATCAGATCCTCGAGGGTATTATTAATTTTTATTGGTTTGCGTTATTAGGATTTATTAGTTTGCGTTATAAAAATCATTTTGTACTCATGAAAAATAAAATATGCGTATGCTATATTGAGTATGTTTCTCAACTACCAACTGGTGGCATATTTGGGGTTGAGGAGGGAGTTGGAACAATAATTTTTCAAAACCAACCAAAATGCATCACTCTGACTAAAAACACGTATCGGGACATCTTTGCGATTTGGGCGTAACTTAATTTGTAAACAAACATTGGAAGGCGAATTCCTGCTAAAACAAGCATTTCATAAGGAAACCACGGTATGGATCCAACAGATTAAGCTTCCCTCTACCAGATAAGGGAATTAGTTTAGGATGAAAACGCTTGCATTCTCCGGAATCCATGAAGCAATGTTTGTTTACAAAATAAGTTACGCCCAAATCGCAAATCAGTTCCGGTATCTCAAATAAGGATGTCATATTTGTTTAAGCTGCAGCAAATTTATCAAGAATTCATAAATTTTCATATTCATAGATCTTTGCTTGCACTGCAAGTCTTACTAAAAAATACCATGTTTCTGGTACGTCTTACGTAGTTTTACGTCCGATTTACGATCTTTACTCATTGAAAAGGCAGTGAGTTCATGAAAGTTGCTACAATCTAATGAATAAACTATAATGACACAGCAAAACCCAATCAGGAGAGAATAACAAATTTATATCATATTGTGTTACTGAGTTCAACAGTTTTTCTAACATAGGCTGTTATAAACTTGGTTCAGGATGTTGTTAAAATAACTAAATTTTCTAACAAAACAATGAAACATAACTAATTCTGTTATAATTTTGTTAAGAAAAAATATGATAATAATTGATCATAACTCGATTATATCAACGGTTGATATAAATAACTGATGTTGTTACAATCATGTTATAATCTTGTTTTGCCTTCCTAGTCGGGAAACCACTGAATAATGTAATGTAATAACAAATGTAATGATATTACATGACAATTTTCTCAACAAAACCTAATATTATTCATTCTTAAATATTGCGAGATCGTCACCCGATAGTGTGAGTAAACAATCAACAAACTATTCTCCCTTTCGATGACACGATTTTTGCGATATCGCACGAGATATTGGCGCTCTATTGCTATAGTTACCAAACACCAACAAATAGCGTTTATCCGCAAGACGAATGTTGATTGAACACATTATGCAGATTTCCTTTTCCTAGGAAATTGCACATCTTTTAAGTCAGCAAATGTGACGATGATACGAAACTGCACTGATTTTGCGCATTTGCCCATATCTCTTGCAGACAGCTTTGTACAGTGAAGTAATGAAAAGGGCAACTGTTGGGTGCCGGGGTTATGTCATGGGAATATTCTTTATTCATTTATTTAATAAACTGTATATCAACATTAAAATCACACGTTACTCAATTATAATTAAAGGGGTGTACGTGACTACTAATTTCCAAAGTTTTTGTCTAAGCCTCTTCGCTTCTAGTCTACGCAAATGCTAGCTTCCATTAGCATGGTCCACCGGAGCGCACTATTCTCCGTCTCGCTACATAGTATATGGCTCATAATAAACAAATGGCTTTATTATATTTAACTTTTTCATACCCATCGATTTGGAAGGCAATTGCGAGCGCTGATTTTCTCTTCAAATGAGCGCGACACAATCACGATGTTTACATTTCACGCTGCCACGTAGTACGGTCCCCCTTTCTGCCGCAGGCCCATTGCACGGCGCGCGATGGGATCAATAATCAAGAGATTGATCTTTTCTCGCTGCGGTTTGTTACTGGGGAAAGTGGTCTTAGATGTTGCAAATTGATACAGGAATGATTTTTCAAAAATGTCGATCTTAGAAATAATCCAACACTGAAAAACAAACTTAAAAATATATGAATTCCTATTTTCGCGAGTGAAACACGTCTTGATTCAAACTGTGAACCTATTGATACAAATATGCGTACTTACCAACTCTCCCCGATTTATTATAAAATCAATCGTCTGGGGCAGCGGTAGGCTAGGGAGGCATGGTGAGAGCGCACACGCAAGATGCCCGGCAATGACTGAATCAATATGCCATTATAACGGGGTGCGCATTAGATAAACCGTGGCAGCGTAAATAAAATAATTAAAAATCACTTTAATGAAGGCGAAATGTCGTCTATCGTCGTCTACTGAAGAGCATTCTTTGTGTGGCGTCAGCTGGTTATTATCAAGAGGCGCATTATCGTCACCGATTTTTTTTTAGAGAAGAAGAATCTCCGCGAAACAGATCTGGGGCACATCCACGTTCACAAGTCTGGTATCGATCAAGGGCACAATAAATTCAGAGCAAAGGAAAATAGTGCGATGAATTCAAGGGTAGTGCAGAATATTCGGTTCATTTGTTCCCAGAATGAGAACATGATTATATGAAGATAGGTTTGTTGGCATGAATCAGCAATATGCTTTGTCGTGTCATAGGAAGGATGTCAGTTCGAGAGGATGAAAACACGGTTCTGCCATCTGTTGAACAAGTGCGAGAAATCATGGAATTTTAACATGGTAAAATGTACTTCTAAAATGTTTACACGAATGTTCAACTGAAAACTTTTATGCAGCTAATCATTTTTTTATCTCTAAAAATCTAACTTTCGAAATTTTTAATTATTTTATACTCATTCGAAAATGCGCGACCGATTCATACGAGAGAACGGTCCAAAATGTAATAATAAGGCAGTACGTACTAACAAAAGAAATCGCTAGTAAAACTGATTACACTTTTCTAAACAAATAATTCCATTATAAATAACATTTGTAATTCAGCCGTTTTTCTATCATAGTCATAAGTGTGCCATTTCCATAACAGAATTGAGCATGATTATTATGTCCGTACAATTTGTAGCTGCTACTTCTTGATTGACAAAAACTTGCGAAGTTGCAAAGAGAGTGAGATCATTAATTTTCAGTCAATAACAGCACTTCGTCTGGCCTCATTGGACAAAATATAGTTCACTTCGAACACTTTTTGACACGATGTTTTGCAGCCAGAGAATGGGTGATTACCCATGATACAATTTCCACCAATCAAGTGACAAAACTCCGTACGAATATAGCGGTAATTAACAAATTGACTGCCATCGAGTCCTGAAGAAGATCCCATCCCCGGATCGAAACGTCGGCGATGAAATAAAATTGTCAACGCTATTATTCACGACTGAAAGCCACTCCGAAAATCGAACTAACCGATTAGGGATTGTTTATCTGAATTCAGTTCGGTAAGCGATGCGATCCATGGGATGGGATGTCTTAACACGTATTGAAAATGTCCAACTTACGTTCCTGCCTGTCAAAGCGGCGTGCTAATCGAACACATTAATTTACGCGCATATAATCAAGCAAACTAACTACAGGTCGGACTCGATTATCCAGAGACTCGATTATCCGGGGACTTGATTATCCGGGGACTCGATTATCCGGAATTTTAGACTCGATTATCCGGAGTATTTTTTTTCTTCGATTTTTTTAAATTTTATTTTTTTTTTATTTCAATATTATACTATACAATATGATTATTTTAACAATATGGGACGTATCTAGGGCGTGGGAAGGGTTGAAAAAGGTTTATATATATATATATATATATATAAATTTGATTATAGGCTAGGCTTGTATATCAAATTCACTAATTCAAATTAATATATTACTATTATATTGATACAAAATATGATTATATAAAGAAACATGAACGCAGCTGGAATGGGAGGGACTGAAGTAAAGGTGTTCTAAATATTTAATCTCAATTCCATGAATCAATGATTTTCTCAAGAACATGTCCACGAACATCTCGCTTTAAGAACTTTCACATGGTAGTCCGTTTCCTCTCTTTTTCTTCCATGTAATTACTTGATCGTTTGTCAATTAAGCTGTTGCATTTAAGACAAAATCATCAGTTTTTTTATTTAGATCAATCCATTGTGGTTTAAAAACTGACAAAGCAGTCGCTCATTCGAAAGATGAAAACGTAACCACACCACCATAGAACGTGCATAACAAGTATCGCAGATTTCGCTCTCAATTGATAATTTACGGCGATAGACGAGAAGCATAAGGTTTTTTGATCATATCCAGACAGGAAAAAATGCTCGCCCTTGATACAAAAGCGAAAAAAGAGGCAGATAAATAAACGTTGTGATAAAACGCTTCGTTCTTGTACAATTGCCATTGAGGGCCATGTGTAAAATAAGTCGAAATTCGTCATCAGTACCGATGTTCTCAATAAAATTATTTAGCTCTTTTTTAATGGAATGTTTTCACTGCCATACGACGAGTTTAGCACAATTCCATTTAATTCCACCACCTCGAAATACTTTTACATATACGTATTTCATCCTCAACTGTAAGGCCGTCTTCAGTTTCTCTTACTTGACCCGATGTTCTTCCAATTGGAGGTTTTCTTGCAGAAGATCCTCCTTAAACTATAATCCATTTATTTCGTAACGCAAAAATCGACCTTTTTTCAACCATGGTTATTTTATGCGCGGATCGTTGCTTAATTTTTTGATTCTCAAGACTCCTTTTTGTATTTCTTGGACAAGAAGTGTACCTTATAGAACCATAGTATTATATAACGACCGTCTATGGTCGACGAATTGAAGTGGTTTCTGTATGTTAGAGTGCGCAAAATCTAACCCATTTTTTAGCACTTATCCTTATCCGATTTGCTTCCAACTAATTGCATTTAATGGGAAATCCTATTAAGGTTCCTCCGAAACCAAAGGAAAGCGACAATCGCGACGCTATTATGGCGAATGCGATTCTGTCGCCGTTGGTGTGGATGCGTAAATAGCCTGCATGCGTGCCTTCACATTGTTGCCTATTGAAAGTTTTATGGATCGGACAATGGACTCAAAAGTTTCATTGCTTTCTGTTGAAAATTGACTAGATCAAACTTTGGGATCAAAAATATCGGCCACAATAATATTTTTGTACAAAAAGCGCGTAAATAGTCCTGTCACTTTTTTGACACGTATTCTCAACCAACAGGTTGCATTCAAATGGGAATTCTGTCTTATCATTTCATATTGAAAATTGGCTACTATTTACTATTTTTCTATAATACACCAGAAAGTCACCGATGCCGCTAGGTGGATTATTCAGGGTTTTTCCTAAATAATTTCTGACAACATCACTGCAAGTAAAAAAACATTAGTTTTTCGTTATTTAATTGCAGATTTGATTTTTTTTTCTGGTGATTCGATTATCCGGAGTGAAAATAAAATCGATACTCCGGATAATCGAGTCCGACCTGTACTTGATGCACAAAACACGATCAACTACGCATTTATTAATATTTACTTCGGCCACGCAAAGCAGAACAAATCCGACCGGATCGCACAAACTATCCGCTTGTTTTGCACACCACGACCAAACTCGCACTAACTATTTTTTTACTTCGATCGTGCAAAGCAGAACAACCCGAACAAAGTCTGATATAATAAATAGAACAAATTGAAAACATATTTTGATATCGACATCAAATTGAATTCATTATTTGTATTCAAATTCTAATATTCATGTTTGATGACATCTTATGATTTCATTTTATTGCAGATTTCTAAATTATGTGATATAACATCAAATTAATTACTTATTTTGTTAACGAAAACCCACATCAAAATTAATTTCCAATTTGCTTTCATTGACAGCAGGAATAGTTTTCGATTTGATGTCACTGTGAAAATTTTCTGCTAATCAAACAATCGAACGCGCACCAATTCATTTTCACTTCGATCGCGCAAAACAAAAGAAACCCGATCCGGTCGGTGTGAACTATCTGCTTGCAGCACACTGATAGATGTATGCGCCACCGTCGTCGACTGTTTTTGACGTTACGTCGACGCCGACATTTTTGCATCGGCGCGTCAGACCTCTGATTAATAAATTTTCACGTCGGTTCATTTTTTCGAAAATACCCCGAGGAAGTTTCGAAGAACTTTCGGGAAAAATTCCGAATAGTTTCCAAAGATTCCCAAAAAAAATCTCAAACAGTTTCCCGAGGAATTTTCGGAAAATTTCCCGAAGAAATTCCGAATAGTTTTCCAAAGACATAGAGAGAAGTTCTACGAGAAACTTTGGAATATTTTCCCGAGGAATTTACGAAGAAATATCTCGAGGAAACAATTCCGAAGAATCTCCACAGGAAATTGTGGTTAGTTTCCCGAGGAAATTCCAAAAAGTTTCGCAAAGAAATCCATAAGAATTTACGGAAAATTTTCCAAAAAAAATCTTAAAAATTTCTTCGGGGTATTGGAAATTCCTAAGATTTTCTCGGGAAAATTCAGACTTCCGATAAAAATCAGATGAATTTCCCAGGAATCTTCTGGAGAATTACTAAGGCTTTACTGAAAAAAAAATCTTAAGGCCTTCTCGGGCGAATTCCGAATAGCGTACCAAAGAAATTGCGTAGATTTTCCCCAGAAAGTTTCGAAGACATCCCAAAGAAATTCCTAAGAGTTTCACAAAGATATTTCAAAAAAATCTGCCAAGGAAATTATGAAGAACTTCTTTAGGAAATTTTCCAAAGTATTTCCCAAACAAAACCGAAAAGTTTTCCGAGAAAAATCACAAAAATAAATCGAAAAAAAAAATCCGACATTTCAAAGAGTTTCCCAAGTAAAATCCGAAGAATTTTCCGAGCTTCCCAAAAAAAATCCAAAATTTTGCCAGCAAAAAATCGTCGATTTTGGAATAATTAATTCAATAAAATTCCAAACACTTTTCCGTTGAAATTCCAAAAAACATCCCAAGGAAATTTTGAAAAAAAAATGACGAGGAAATTCCGAAGAACTTTGCATGAGAATACAGAATCCGTTTTGTTGATTTTTTTTAAACGTAATGGTGATGTTTGCGAAAAATATGAATCTTCTTGAGAGTCTAAAAAAATCCGTTGCGATTAAAAAATACAAAATTTTACATAAAATGTATATTTCTAATAAAAAAAACATTTGAAAAATATATATTTTTCATGAAACAAAACAAACAAAACAACAATAAGTACTTTTAAAGAACAAGTCGAATTTAAAAAAATGTTTATTTTTATTATTATTTTTAATTTTTTTCGAAGATATTTTTACTTGAAATCATTTTTCGAAAGAATTTGCTCTTATGATTTTTTTTGTGCAGAAAAATATTTGTTTTGTTGAAATTTTGAATAACTCAGTCACTTACTGAGTAGAGATTTTGGCTGGTTTTTTCATTGCCAATTTTTAAATTTTCAATGGAAAAGTTGTTATTTTTCTAGGGACATTTCAGTCATTTACTATATTAATAACAATAAGATACACTACTATGTGTCAACACTCAACAGTTAAGGCCTTTTGCAGGACACCAACTTAACAAATGTATGAGCATGTATGTAGAGTAAAGTTGGTGTCTAGTTTATGGTGTCATGATGCTATGCTGCATAATTTTGTAGAGCCAGTCGGGGTCAAACCTTATGTGTTGACTCTTGATGTTCATGTTGTCGTCTGGATTCAGTTGAAAACAAGAAAAGACTATTGTTTTTGCTGAAATTTTGTTTTTTTTTCTTTCATGCGTTACATTTTTATTCATAGAAGTACAACTATGAAGATTTTTTTTTCATAAAGAAATGTTGCTTATATATGAAATTGCCCAGCAACGCATGGTTGAATTCAATTTTATATTCAATTTGGATTTTTGTTAACAAATTTGGCCACTACAAGTTTAAATCTTCCTCTGTGAAATAGCCCACCATGCTTCCACATTTGACTTTGTTACAAGAAAATCACCCACACTTTCAAAAAAAAAACTCGCTTCCTCTAAAGCAGAATAAACTCGCGAAAGAGAATGCAATGAAGTGCAATAAACAAGAGTAAAGTTATGATAGCTGCCTTCCATTTGCCTCGTGCCTGATCAAATCGAGGTAAGGCGCGATCGGTGTAAAGAGCAAACATCCCATGATAGAAGATGATCCATTGGTGGAGAAGCACTTGCAAGCATAAACCTCTCTTCTTTGGAAAGGTCTCCGGTACAGCCCCTACCAGAAGAGCTATATTTACGCTATAATATTTATGGGAAAGTCAAAAGGCGGTCATTCTTCGCTCATTCTCCCAGTGCACAATCAAAAAGGTGCACTTCTGCCAATAGGAAGAGGTGCCTATCTGAACCATGTTTAATACGTTCTTTAGCGGTAGATTGAACAGTTCGTTTTATCCGGTCCCAGTGGAACGAGCATGGCCATAATCGGTCATAATTTTTGCTGCGTAGATTGCCATAAGGCAAGTTATTTTCTTCAGGCATTGCCATAAATTATAATCGGAAGTCAAGTACATGTATAAGTACTATGAGTAGGTACCATTTTTATGGGTATTATCGTTTCGTCCTTTGAGCCGTTGTTCTTAGAAACAAACATGCGTTGTACAGCAACTACGATGGAATATAACGAATTGATTTCTATGCAATAATTGTCAAATAACTGCACTAATATTGCTGACAAACAAGACGAGTTTTGTTAATTTTAAAGAGAAACATTTGACTATTTCGTAGTATATAAATTTCAATTCGTAACGATAGGGTGCTTAAGCCGCGAAAAATGTTTCCTCCTTGTAGATCTTGTTAAAGCTTAGAATGACACCAAACGGCCATATTAATTTTTTTTTCTGTTGCGACTCCTTAGCCAAAAACTTGCTACGGCTTTGCACACTGGCTCTCGTCGCTAGCCATGTCACTTTGTTCAACTCAACATGATTTTGACTAACGCTCGGACCATCATGAAAAAAGGATTCTCGCTGGACTGGTGGTATTTTTAACCGTTTCGGGTGGTGCATCATCAACATAAGGTCTGCTTTTACTGTACGGGCCATAAATTTCAGGTTATGGGGTCTACAGTCGTAAACAATTTGTTAAGCATTAGTAGTTGGTTGACTCCGAAGACTGGGATATAACCGAAGGTGGAGATCACACTATTAAGTGGCTTAAAGCGCATTAATAAAAGTGACAAGTTACACGACTTTTCGGTTAGCCTTCGTCATCTTCAGCAGCAGTAACATCGGTGCTTGTTGTGCGGTTGATAGAGAAGGCAGCAAAAGATAGAAGGCAAACTGCAGCAGTTCTGAGTTCGAGAAGCAGACGACAAGGCAAACTCCACACCGCCAGTTTGGTCGGACCGAAAGCAAAACATATTAAGTGTAATTTGAGGTAATCTCGAGGTGTTGCGTTTTATTCATTTTCTAGTGGCGTGATCGGAAAGGGAGGTCGCTCCAGGATGGGGATAAGGAAGGGTACGTCGAAGAAAACTCATGATGCGCCATCCCGGGGGACGATGACCGATGACGTGATGAAGAGAAACGAAGGAGATGCGGTAGCAGTCAAACTTCATCTGAAGCAGGTAGTGGATCTACCAATCGGGAAAACTACATCCTCTCAGCGTCACCCTTCCTTCGCCTAAGCGTTCCGCGAACCTCATTCAACATTGTATTAATCAGTGGCCAGTGGCGACACGGACCGTGGAATCCGATCCACTTCAAAGATAAATCGAATGTTCGTTGTTGAATGAATAATATTCACAACACGCTCATGATATGCAAAAACCGTTTATCAGAATATGCCATCGAAAAGAAACAGCACACATGTGGATATTGGATACTAATGAGAGATGTATTTTCCGGAGAAAGTATTAGTTGATGAAACGATGCATAGCATTTGGTGAGACTTTGATCGTATATGTAGAGAAAATGTAGTTCGAGAGGAACATGTTCAACGCTTTACACACATTACATTTGTCATACAATATAGGCTTTTAATAATATGTAATAATACTACTAGATTTTGACAAACATTTTGAACGATGTCCAAATGTTGAATATTGTTGATATGTAAAGTACCGTTGACTTGCACAAAACTGCATAACTTTTGTTAAAATTTTCAAAACTCTCAAAGATGAGTAAAGCGACTGCAATACACATTGGCATATGCTATCAAAGCTTTCTACACATCACTCCACCACGAGGCGACAAAATTTTCAAAACTTATCAAAGAAGCTAGATACTTGTAGACTATATTTCTGTATGAGCATACGTACAATATTGTGAATAGCAATAACCTTACATTTTCTATAATTATCTTCAAGGATCTCATAGATGAGCGGCCGAATGTTCAATATTGTCGGATGACCATTCGTTTTCTTTGTTCTGTTTTCCCTAGTAAAATAATCGCGGAAGTTGACTTTATAATGTGTCACTGCCTTCTAATATATTGAAGCAACCTTGTATCTCAGTTTGACGAGCTAAGGCAATTGGTATACAAAAACTGATATGGGTTTCTGAGCCTTCTATGGAGTGAATATAATAGCCATTGGGACCGAAAAAGGCAAAAAAATATTTTCTACCCATATTTTTATACAAATATTCACGATCCACATTTGCATTCGGTTCTGAATATTTGTCTCTATTAGAACCAGTTAGAACTATTAAATGATAATATCTACGTTTTTCTACTATTTTCTAGGACATTCAATAAAAGATAAACGCATTCTACACAATAAAAAATACTCATTTAACGGTTCCTTTCAGCCTCCTCGATCGACCACAAAATGTGTCGCATTCCTAGCCGTATATTCGATACCCCACGAGAATGCGGTCAGCCCCAGGAACAATCTGCTCGTCATTTGTCAAAAAATCAAACTCACCACGTCCGGACGGATGCCTCAGTACTGACTGCGGGCGGTAGGTTGATCCAGTATCTGATTACAATCCTCCGGATACGCTTATGGTCGTTTGGATATTGATCTCCAACCTTTGAAAAAGAACGTACCTTTTCGGTCGTGCCCTCGTACTAAAATACCACGAGAAGAAATGTTTCTCGCCCAGCGTTGTACGCACTCTTGACATTCTATCAGGGAGCAAGTTGCACACGCTTCTAAGGATTCCCTCAATTAAACCGTCAGATACGCCAAAAACTAACCTTTCTCAATAACTCTCTCACGGCCCACAACGTGGCCGATCGTTCGTAATCCTATTCATATGATGGGCCTCAACAAAACTCAATCTTGTTGGTGGCGCGGGAGATTTGATACTCTTTTCACTGCTGCTGCTGCTGCTGCTCTCAAAGGCCTGCTTAACTGATGCCTATCAACCTGCCATCGATCATCCGGTCGGCTCTCGCATATCCACACAGCACGTAGATAGAAGACGACCTGCTGCCGAAAGAATGAGTCGATAATAATTGCCCAGGCGCAGCACCGTTGAAACTTGATCCCCTTTTGCCACTTCGTCTGTCAATTCCTGTATATCCTCTCGATTGATTTTCCTCTCGTCGTGCCCCGATTATAATCTTCAGTGGCATTATTGTATGTACTGTTATTCTATACTCATGTAGATTTTCTTATTGATTACCCCTTTTCTCTCACTTTCTCATGGCGTCCAGGCTACGTCCCGTCTGATGTCCTCATGCCCGCCACACGGTTGCATATTATTAAGGCAAGATTACATTATAATCACAATTTTTCAATCTACAACACGTTCCGAGCTTTCGGTACGGCCCTTCTTTGACACTCGGCATCAATGCGTTGCCTTTGCCGGGGTCTCCCAGGCAGGCAGCTATTAATCACACCTGAGGTGTATTGTTGAGCAGCCTCCGCAGCACCGCAGACTTTGGACGCTGAACACTGAAGTAGCGAGCGAGCGAGCGGTGGCAAAATAGAGCTCGATGACACAAGTTATTGTACCGGGAGCGTGTTTAACATAAATAACACACGGCGCATTGGAAGCGACTGCCTGCGTGCCCTATAGCATGGCTCTTTCCCCCTGTTTGCATTCTATGTCACTTGGTTTCCTTTTATTCAAATCAAACTGATCGCCTTTATGAACTTGAAATGACAAAACAAGTGATTCGTATTAATACGATGTAATTTAATATTTATCTTTTTTTGATGATTCGTCCTCACTTTGATATTCGTTTTTTTTATTCCCGGTGCTTGACAAATGATCTCCTCCGAGGCTATTTATCATCGAGCGTGTGAGGAATTTGTCAATCCGAGCCACCCGAACGCTTGTTGGTTATTATCGTATCTTTGTTAGATAAACGCTTTTAGGGAAGAAGTATGAGTAAAATAAAATAAGGATTTGTCTTTGTTTTTATATTCATTGCTACTGTCATATTAGAAATTATCCATTGAGAGCATCTCCAATTAATGGGAAATTTTTTTTAAGCAAAATATTATAAAGCGATTGATGTTCATGGAAAAGGTACGTTGAGCATCAAAATACAAAGCTAAAAAAAAATATCATCAGTGGTTCTTTATTATTGATTATGCACTGAATATTCTGTGAAAAAAATTAAAAAATACACCTGTCATAACTGCGATACATGATGGATCTAAAATTTCTGACGACTTGAAAAATTATCTTAAAAAGTGTACATACTAGAATCAAGGGATCAGAGTCATCGGAACAAGCGCCGATTTGCCAGAAAGTTATTTGCACCGACGTTGGAAAACCGATTGTGTCAAACAGATGGATCAGGAAAGATCTAAGAATCCATCATTCGATGATGTTTCGGGTGGTGAAGTAATTCAACGAGACTTATGCCACCAAGCGGTGAAAAAGTTGTTACAACTGATCCGCTGTAGGTTAGGAACATTAAACATGTTAAGAACAATTCTCCGGGAATCCAAATTGAAACCTACTCGCATTTTTAAGGGCACACCGCTCAATATGAAAGCAACGCTCGACTTTCATACTTTTATTTCAGATTTGCTGCGTCGCAGCATGCGTGAAATGATAAAAATGACAGTTGTGCGTTGCTTCCGTATTGAGTAGTGTGCCCTTGAAAACGCAAGTGAACTTAGCTCTGGATTGCGGGATACTTGTCCTCAAAGAGTCAATGTTTCCATTCGTTTTGTTCAAAAATGATGTACCTTCCGGGTAAGTCGCGGTGCGTCGTGATGGTCTTATATCAGGGCGAACACATAGCATGATTTTTACGTTTCCATGTCAAATCATGATCGGTTGTTCATGAAAACAGAAGAAAAAGATGGATTATTTTGTTCTTAGTTTGGCAGGGTATCTGTGAGTGACTCGAGAAACGCTTCCCGCCCTTCCGTCGCATTAGACAGTCACAGAGTCAATCACAGATTTCCCACGAAGTGTGTCACGTCCCGAGCAGCATACATGTTGTACATTAGGGCAGTTCACATTTTAAAAATGTTCGCAAATTCTAACTCCCATATGTCTATTAGCATCATTTTTATAATATAGGAGTCCTGGCAAAATTTCAGGCAATTCGGTGGCCATTTAGGGGTGGCGCGAAGTCATTTTATGTTTATGTATATGGAAATTTGTATGGGAAAATCTTTAAAAAAATTCAAATCCCCCTACAACTCTTAAATTGTAATGAATTCAAATAAACATCCCCAACCTTTATTTTTGGAATCTATTTGAGCTCAACCAGTGGTTAACTCATTAATTTTTATTTATATTTCCACTGCTACGTTGAGGCTAATTACACCATTTTAGCCATTTATCCCATATTCACACTGTCAATACGTTCAATACGTTCAATCCACTCATAACTAATGTGTTATCCGGAGGTCGCATTTAAATAGATTCCAAAAAGGAAGGTTGGGGATGTTTATTTGAATTCATCGCAATTAGACAGTTGTAGGGAGACTTGAATAAATTTTTAATTTTTCCCTTACAAATTTCCATATAAACATAAAATGACTTCGCGCCACCCCTCCGAATTGGCTGAAATTTTGCCAGGGCTCCTATATTATCAAAATGATACTAATAGACATATGGGAGTTGGAATTTTCGGACATATTCGAAATTTGAACTGCCCTATTGTACATAGATCACAGTAGCTTATGTGTGACCCGATTTAGTCATAGACTTTTTTTAGACTGTGCATTAGACTTTTTTTCTGTTTCATTAGACTTGTGCTGCTTGGGGTGTAGCATACGATGCCAATTTGCACATTTAACGAACCATCTAGGAGAGTATTTCAAGGATAAAACATAAATTTGCAAAACGACTTTGTGGATGAAATAGTGGATTATTCTATTTACGAATATTGAATTTTTTAAGCAAAGTGTATTTTGACGGTAAAATGAATGACATCGTAGTTGCTAGTCGCGATTGGCTGAGAAACAACTAATACTCATAGCGCATCAAATGAATAGTTTTCTTGCGAGTAGAAAACTATTCTTACTGTACATGCCATGGAGATTCTTTAATTCAAGGCCAATAACGATAGATAAAGACGAATCCTCTGCATCTCCGTGGGCGAAACTGGAAAGGTATTAGTTGGGAAGGTAATTGGTAGTTGGAAGTGACCGATTGAATTTTTCTTTCCGACAACGTAAACAAAGACGAAATCCGTGTTCCATTTGGCGATTTGCTGAACGCACTGGCAAGACAAGTTTCTCTGCAATTCAGAGCAGATTTCTTTTTTAATTCGCGATTTTTTCAAACCAGTCGACCAAGCTGTAACACTATCCCTCACCCTGTCGATTGAGCTTTTCAAATAATGAGTACAAATACATAACATTATGCATTTTACAACTTATACACAAACATTTTGAAATGTAAAAATAACAATGATTGTAGAACATCGGAAAGAGCTCACCACAGTCTCTTTGATGCAGCTACTAGGGTTAAATGAGCCGAAAACCTTTCAGCAAGTCCAAGTTTGCCATTAACTCTGCTAAGCAATAATACGGTCAACAACGCCCTAACCTAACATTCGGACAGCAAAATTGTCTTATACTCCGCGTTCTTCACTAAATGTCTTCCATACCAAGCGACAGTACGATCGATCGAACACTAATTAATCTGTTCATCAATGCAAAAACTTTTTTTCCCGCGCTCTTCACAGAATGACTTCCTTACCAAGCGGATCGACCGCTCACTAATAAGTCTACTCAACGAAGAATTCTTTTTTTTTCACTCCGCTTTCTCCCTAGACTGACTTCCGTACAAAGCGACAGCACGATCGATCGCGCACTAATTTATCTGTTCATCAAAGCAGTATTTTTTTATTCAATCCGTTTTCTTTTTGGATTGGTTTCCTTACCAAGCGTTAGTCCGATCGATCGAGCATTAACCAATAAATTTTTTATCACCAAGCGAAAACACTTTAGATTGCGCACTAATTATCATTTGGCCGAACGGGTTTTCCTTTGGCCGAACAGGCATTCTTCTTCTTTTTCTTCTTCTTCTTTTTTCTTCTTCTTCTTCTTCAATGGCTCTACATTCCAACTGGAACTTGGCCTGCTTTACAACTTAGTATTCTGTTAGCAAGTCCTCTGTTATTAATTGAAAGCTGTTCTATACCCGCCATTGCATGAGTATGTATCTTGTTTGGCAAGTACAATGGGTACACTATGCCCAGGGTGTCGAGAAATGTTCAAACCCGAAAATATCCTAGACCGGACCGAGAATCAAACGCCATCTCCAGATTAACAATCCTACGACTTTGCTTGCAAGGCTACTGGAGACCCAGGTCATTTGGCCGTAAACATTGTATGATCAGATAGGTTATTTGGCCGAATTGTGTATTTGGTCGATAATGCCATTTGGCCGAATAGGTTATCTGGCCGAAAATTACATTTAGCCGAACGGATCATACGACCATAAATGTCTTTTACTTAACTAATCAAAATGTTGTTTGGACGCTGGGACATTGCCGCCTCGCAGCACTTCTACAGTTATTAAGCGAGATATTTAAGCCAAGTTACCATTTTTTTCATTGCAATATCATGAGGCTAACACCATGAGAGTTTTATGCCCGGGAAAATCGAAAAAAAAATTCACCTATCACTCTTCGTGTAAGTGTTTGTCAAATTCTGTCAAATTGCTTTCAGCCGAACGACTTTTGACCAAACGAGTCTTTCCCATAATTATTTTCTGTGAGCATGTGTCGTTTAACTTTAGCTGGAGCGCGAACAAGTTTGGTTTTCTAAAAACTCTTTTTTCTCTGTTTGCCAAACGGAGTGATTTCCGCGATCCGGCCTCACCGATCTGATTTATGTGTTATATGAACTGCGCAATTTTGGTGTTTCAAAACTTGTGATCTATAAAATAAATTATTATAAATTGTTCATCAATACTTGTCCTAACGGTCGGTTACTAGCTTTTTCATTCCTTCATTTGCAACACAAAAATGTTTCGATAATGATCTTCCACATAGAGGTTTGACATCCATAATACTGACAAGAAAATTATTTTGAGCCTTACGAGTTCGTTCAATTCCATTTAATTCCACCACTTGATTGTACCTTTGACAGTACTTGACTCGGAAGATTATATTTTTATGCTAAATATCCAATGAATATTCGGCATCAAAATATACTAAAAATATCACGAAATCCAAAGCCAAACTAAATAAAGTAAACTGAAGAAACAAGCGAAAGAAACAATGATGTCAGTATTTAATAATCAGGTTTTAAAGTTGCCCAGTCAGCTAAATTCTATAAGAGGATCCTTATTGTGGCCGTCGTTACTTACCACATAAACAAAATGTTAAACAATAAAGATAAATAACTAAACATCAACAAACTCGAAACTGGGAAAAACGTGAGTCAAACGAAAAAGAGAAAAATAACGAAATGGTGTAAATTTGCTGTTGTTTTACAATCATTATCCTCCGGTGCTAACAACATCCAACAAGGAGAGCCATGCTGTTAGAGAACCCCATTAAACCCATCGATTACGATGACGACGACATCGCATCGACAACAGCAGCCATGGGACAGATGTAGGCAAAGGTGGAGAGCAAAGAAAAGCAAACATTCAACAGGGATAGCGAGAAGACGTGCGGCTAGATCTAAAGCTTCCTAAACGTCTTTCACTTTTTATTCTGTGGTCAAAACGGACGTACACATAGCTTTGAAGGAAATTGCCTCCGATATAGTACATTGGTTTCCTTGTGAAATGGTGCTGGTCTCATTCAACATCCGAACGAACGTGCAACAATGGAACCACCATGCGCTATTGAAAATAAACCTCTATGATCCCGGCAGAACAATACCGAGGCCCTCTAGCCTCTTCCCCGGGGACCACCATAGATCGCCGGTAGCGAAGGCAGCTGGGAATTCACTCCGGTGACTTTTTTTCTTCGATTCATCCTGCGGGGCTGATGGAAAACAAATCAAAACAGTATGAAATGAAAATTCGCAAGCCTCAATAGTGTTTGCAAACATAAATCTTCCCTTTGTGTGCCGGTCTACAAGTGAGGAATGCGATTTGAACGAGAGTTTTTACCACCCGTCCCTTGGAAGCATCACATCCAATTAGGCGATCAATTGACTGATGAATTTTCGAAGCAACAGTCCAGTTGGTGACTGACATCAGATGCATCCCCTTGAGATGTAGTTTGTTAGAACTGATTGTCGGTTTACCAGGAAAAGTTAGATTCAAGCTAAAATTACCCTACGGGTTTGCTTTGTTCTTCCCGTTGAAGTCTCCTGTAGCGCTCGTGCTTCTGTTTCATTTGAATGGAACTCTGATCCCTTCAAATGAGTAACCCGAGACACTATTTTTATTTCGCTGGAACTTAGAAAAGTGTGGCTGAAATACCGATCAAATGTAGTGAAATCAACAATAATTGATAATGCTCTAAAGCATGTATCTAAAAAACTTTTTGAACTTGTATTCATGTGAACCTTTTTTGAAGCACAAACAAATCAGAGCAGTCATAATAAGTAGCATGAGGTGAAAAATTCGGAATGCATTGATAATCGAGATCTTTGATTTTCTTTCGCAACAGAATTGATAAATTTTCAAAGTTTTTTTTATATGTCATATCACCTACTTAGCGATCTTCAATAAGTATTTTATAAAATTCCACGAGCTACTTATTCAAATTCTGTTAAAAAAATATGCATTCAATAACATCAATTCATAGCATAATGCTTCCATTCTTTTATTGATGTAGTTTAAATGTTTTTATTTTAAAACATTTTCCGTATATTTTGTTACAATTTAATTTTGGCATTTCTCCTACAAAGGAAATGCTCGTTCCAAAAATAATTTAGTTATGGTAGCTTTTAAGCAACTCCCTATCAAACAAAACAATTCTCAATAAAATCATAATGATTTTCTATATTATAACCAATATCCATTAATTAAAGCGGAATACCTACAATTGATGGAAACGAAGAAAACTCCAATTGTGAGGACATGTTATCTTACCACAATCACCCATGTACCGGGGACACAGAAACCAGCAGCACGAACAGTGAAAGAACCTAAAAGCCTTAAACGTCCAAATATTTAGACGCCGTAACAAATTTCGAAGGCTTTAGGTGAGCGGGAAACCGATTCCGCCACGGTAGCCTTAAAACAAACAGCAAACAAGGCGGCCCAAAAACCATTCAAACCAGCCGGGAAGGAATGCAAGACAAGACAAATGATACCGAATCGAGAAATTCCAGGAAATAAATACGAGAGCCGCTTGGAAGACTGAGAAAAAAAGCCACACCGAGCCGGAGGGACCAGTTTCCAAAATCGATTACACCACATCCAGGGTTCTTTGCTTTTGCTCTGACCTCGAGTATGCGTTGCAGCCAGCAGCGCTCGAGGACACCGCACCCAATGGGCTGTGCAGCAATGTGGAGGTGACCGAAGAGAATGACTTTTTGAGTCTCTTTCGGGTAATGGAGATCGAAATGAAGGAAGCATCCCATCAGACATCCAGCCGGTTGACAGCCGTGAAAACATTTAAATCTAATATGACATCTGTGACGAAATGTTTACCGGATTAAGCATGTTGTTGGTGTGTTGGATCTGTTGTACCGTCCCACCGGTTGGTTCCACAGCAGTACTCTGTAACTATTCATGTTGTCGCTTTGGTTGTTGATGTGCATATTCCTTTCTTAGACAGAGAAAGACTGCTCAACTGGAACGGCCATGAACATAAATATGAGCATAAATTTTAATTTGGCTTCCTTCGAACCATCCTCCATCAACGGGTCCGAACAAAACGAAGACAAGCTCCTCGGTCAACGGGGAAACTACTCTTTTGAAATTTTCGTCGTGAGAGAAAAAAAAATACATTGCTTCAAAATAAATTACTTCTGCTGGAGACTAAATCATATGTTGTAAATTCCAGGAAAGACAAGCTGCATTTTGGAGGGAGGAAGGTATCGCGTAAATTAGAATTTAATTTTGATGAAGTTCAGAATGGTTATCCATTTCTAAAATGTGTTTTTTTTGCAAGGCGATTTTAATGTTCGTGTGTACCGAAGCAATCACCTGTTGCATAGTTGAAAGAAAACGATAGCCAATAATGAAACAGTATTTCCGGCAAACATTCCCAATCATATGACGTATAGGTCGAGCTCAAGTTAATCCTAGTAAAACAGGTTTTTCCAATAATATAATTTTATGACCACTCAAATTTCATTGACTTGTAGATCATCTACATGCGGTATCTAAACAAGCAGTTTCAAACTTCCTGCTTTGGATTCGACTAACTGAAATCCAAACTTCAGAAGACATGAACGAAATGAAAATAATTTTAATAACTTAAGCCACGCCTATACACTTCTTTACACTCACATAGGTGGAGTCATCCGCGCAGTCAGAGCGCAGCTCACCCGAACCCGGGTGCGTTGGGTTGAGTAGTTTCGGTCGTTTTTCCAGTGACAAAAAATTAAACAATCATCTCCATCGTGTGGTGGCGCGCGGCGACTACGAGAGTTGATGGAGGAGAACGGCGAGCAATTGATTCCGCGTCGCGTCACGTCGTCGAGATGGTGGTGACAATAAAACCGTTATGGTAGATGTATAATTTAACACTCGGTCTAGCTGGCTGGGGAACAACCAATCTTCGTCTCGTACCATAGGCCGTCGTTTCCCACCGATGATGCGATGTCCGTAATGAGAGAAGCCGAGGAAGGAGAACCACGGGATGGTGAAGGTGAAAATTACTACCCTATGGCGATCAAGAGGAAGATATTGCTGCCGCAGAAGCGCTGAGCAGCAACTACCATGCATAATTGTAGGCTCATCAGCATCCATCAAGGTTGTATGTCTGGACCTCGACTGGAAGAGAGTTGTGAAGCAATGTTTTTGTATGTTGTGAAGAATTTCTTGCATTTGATATAATGTTTCGAAAATGAGTCATAATGGAAAACAAAGGAAACAACAGTAGTCGTAGATTGGTTTCCAAAAATAAATTTGGTTTGATTTAGGTCTTGACAGTTTACTAGTAATTATTTTGCAGTAGATTATCCAGTTAAAATTTATAATTTTTATAATGATGTGAATGTTTCTCACTGCATGTTACCAGCAAGCAAACCATGAAAGAGAATTTAATTTGATTCTTGTTTTTGTACTTCATTCAGAAGCGAGATCGCATGTTAGCCAAAAAAGCTCCATACTATAAGATTTTTTTTAATAACTAACGTTTTACCCATTTTATATTATTCTGAAAACAGGCCCAAATTTAAGTTTTGGGCGAATTAAAAAATTGTATCATCAACAATTGACATCAAATGTATCACAACAACTGCAAATAAAAGAAAGGCGGCAATGTTATTTTATTATTAAAATAACTGACTTTATGGCAATAGCTTTTATATTTAGTGAACACATATGGAGCATACAAATGTATACCAGATGAGCTTTATCAGTGTTTTAAAGTAAATATTATTTATGTTTATCTAAACAAAAGGCTGAGATTGTCAAAATATATATATATTTTTTTTTAACTTCTTCCGTGCTTTGCAGTCAGCATTAGACGAAATACGTTTCATTCATACGATCAATGCAAGAGATGGAATTTTAGAAAAACTCTAAATTTTCTTGTGCAGCCATCTTAGTATGAGTGTTAAGCATATTGTTTAACTACTTTAATTCTAGGTTTACTCCAAAGCGCCGCGTTGAATACCAGTCCCGCGGATCGCAATTTCCTCCGCCCATGGAGGTTGGGTGCAAAAATGATTAATTTTTATTTTTATAGGTACACGCACCTCGTTAATCAGCTGCCAGCGTCCGGAGCCCATCATTAAATGCAAAAGAAGGTTTATCACGTTCACCGTTGCTTGCGCTCACACTCAGACGCATTGCGAAACTAGTAATTTGCGCCCAGTTTCCATCCAAACGGAGAGGAAAACGACGAACAGAAAATGAGTAGTCAATCATACATATTGAACGGAACCAAGCGGCCGTAAGTAAAACCGCATCAAGGTGGATCAATAATTACAGTGATGATCAATGGTCATTTTCACCGAGAGTCATTTACGACGGTGACACATTTCGCACATATCGTAGTACATGCGACAGAAACAAATCTTCTACATAAATAAACCGTTTTGATTAAACTTCCGAACAGACTCATGTTCCGAACTTTCGTTCCTATATGAAGATTTGTTCAAATGTCCCAAATACGCTTATCAGCTCATCATCAAAGAACCCTATTTTTTAAAGTCACTAACTATTTTAAAAATTGAAAACAAATCATGAAAACATGGTGCATACGTGAAGAATAATTAGCCTGATCTTGATCAAAAATCGGCCGAACGTTAAGCCAAAATATTAATCCCTAATTTAACTTTAAAAAATAGTTAGAGATGACAAAAATTAGGTGTTCTTTGTTTTTTTATATATTGTATTTTATTATGAAAAAGTTAAAGAATCAATTGAACCAATGGACATTTTTGACGGGTAAGGTCAATTATTGAGCGCATCTTATCTGAAATACAGTTATAATGCTGATGTAATGTTTGTATTTCATCTAACTCTTGTATGAAAGGCCAAAAATGGGTGGGGTGGTTCCATAAGCAGAGCGGCTTATGCGACAAGAAAAAGAGAGAATCTCCTTCCAGATGAAAGTTCGTACAAAGGATAATATAATCAAGCCTTCATTTCGCAACGGGGCCCAATAAATAGGAAGAAAAATCCGCCCTTTATCCACAAAATGTTTACAAAAGGAAGTTGGTAGTCCCACTCTTCCTATCCAAATCACTTCAATCGGATGCTGTGATAGTCCTTCCCAGTACCCTTTTATATATAGTCATACAGTTTTGATGTGAACTATTAATATACATACATATAATGGAATTCTATCATCAAATCTCCGTGAATGGAAAATATATTTTATTCGTCGCTTGTCCTGGATGTGCGAAAGCTATATAATGAAATTGGATATAATATGTAATTAAAATTAAATGAGATAATATACTGATGGGTAAACATCCACCAGAAGGTTGATCAGTATGATGAAGGATGCTGAATAACTAATAAAGATGATACATGAATTCTACAAAGCTTCCGATACTGTAATATGATTTATAATATTATTTATTTTGAAACAGCTCTTGTAACAGAGTCACTAACCTGAAAATAGAAGACGGCTGTAGAGTTGGCAATGATTAGTATCATGCGTTCTGTTTGAGGTCATTTCATTTTTATTTATTTAGTCTACATCTATACAGATAACACTGAATCAACAATTTGACGCCATAATACACGGTTCGAGGCCGCATCTCTCCATCCTCGAATACGCCCCACGCTCGCCAAGTCGTTCTGCACCTGGTCTGCCCATCTCGCTCGCTGCGCTCCACGCCGTCTCGTACCTGCCGGATCGGAAGCGAACACCATCTTTGCAGGGTTGCTGTCCGGCATTCTTGCAACATGTCCTACCCATCGTACCCTTCCGGCTTTAGCTACCTTCTGGATACTGGGTTCGCCGTAGAGTTGGGCGAGCTCATGGTTCATTCTTCGCCGCCACACACCGTCTTCTTGTACACCGCCAAAGATGGTCCTAAGCACCCGTCTCTCGAATACTCCGAGTGCTTGCAAGTCCTCCTCGAGCATTGTCCATGTTTCATGTCCGTAGAGGACTACCGGTCTTATTAACGTCTTGTACATGACACATTTGGTGCGGTGGCGAATCTTTTCGACCGCAGTTTCTTCTGGAGCCCGTAGTAGGCCCGACTTCCACAGATGATGCGCCTTCGTATTTCACGACTAACGTTGTTGTCAGCCGTTAGCAAGGATCCGAGGTAGACGAATTCTTCGACCACCTCGAAGGTATCCCCGTCTATCGTAACACTGCTTCCCAGGCGGACCCTGTCGCGCTCGGTTCCGCCCACAAGCATGTACTTTGTCTTTGACGCATTCACCACCAGTCCAACTTTTGTTGCTTCACGTTTCAGGCGGGTGTACAGTTCTGCCACCTTTGCAAATGTTCGGCCGACAATGTCCATGTCATCCGCGAAGCAAATAAATTGACTGGATCTGTTGAAAATCGTACCCCGGCTGTTACACCCGGCTCTCCGCATGACACCTTCTAGCGCAATGTTGAACAACAGGCACGAAAGTCCATCACCTTGTCTTAGTCCTCGGCGCGATTCGAACGAACTGGAGTGTTCGCCCGAGATCTTCACACAGTTTTGCACACCATCCACCGTTGCTTTGATCAGTCTGGTAAGCTTTCCAGGGAAGCTGTTCTCGTCCATAATTTTCCATAGCTCTACGCGGTCTATACTGTCGTATGCCGCCTTGAAATCAACGAACAGATGGTGCGTTGGGACCTGGTATTCACGGCATTTTTGAAGGATTTGCCGTACAGTAAAGATCTGGTCCGTTGCCGAGCGGCCGTCAACGAAGCCGGCTTGATAACTTCCCACGAACTCGTTCACTAATGGTGACAGACGACGGAAGATGATCTGGGATATCACTTTGTAGGCGGCATTAAGGATGGTGATCGCTCGAAAGTTCTCACACTCCAGTTTGTCGCCTTTCTTGTAGATGGGGCATATAACCCCTTCCTTCCACTCCTCCGGTAGCTGTTCGTTTTCCCAGATTCTGACTATCAGTTTGTGCAGGCAAGTGGCCAGCTTTTCCGGGCCCATCTTGATGAGCTCAGCTCCGATACCATCCTTACCAGCTGCTTTATTGGTCTTTAGCTGTTGAATGGCATCCTTAACTTCCCTCAAGGTGGGGGCTGGTTGGCTTCCATCGTCCGCTGAACTGACGTAGTCATCTCCTCCGCTGCCTTGACTTTCATTGCCTGTACTCTCAGCGCCATTCAGATGTTCCTCGTAGTGCTGCTTCCACCTTTCGATCACCACACGTTCGTCCGTCAAGATGCTCCCATCCTTATCCCGGCACATTTCGGCTCGCGGCACGAAGCCTTTGCGGGATGCGTTGAGCTTCTGATAGAACTTGCGTGTATCTTGAGAACGGCACAGCTGTTCCATCTCCTCGCACTCCGCTTCTTCCAGGCGGCGTTTCTTCTCCTGAAAAAGGCGGGTCTGCTGTCTCCGCTTCCGTCTATAACGTTCCACGTTCTGCCGGGTACCTTGCTGCAGCGCGACCGCCCGCGCTGCGTCCTTCTCCTCCAGAATCTGTCTGCACTCTTCGTCGAACCAATCGTTCCGTCGACTTCGACCCATATACCCGACGTTGTTCTCCGCTGCGTCGTTAATGGCTGCTTTCACTGTACTCCAGCAGTCCTCAAGAGGGGCCCCATCGAGCTCACCCTCTTCCGGCAACGCTGCCTCGAGATGCTGCGCGTATGCAGTGGCGACATCCGGTTGCTTCAGTCGCTCTAGGTCGTACCGCGGCGGTCGTCGGTACCGAACATTGTTGATGACGGATAGTTTTGGGCGCAGTTTAACCATCACCAGATAGTGGTCAGAGTCGATGTTAGCGCCACGATATGTCCTGACGTCGATAATGTCGGAGAAGTGCCGTCCATCAATCAGAACGTGGTCGATTTGTGATTCTGTCTGCAGTGGCGATCTCCAGGTGTACCGATACGGGAGGCTGTGTTGGAAGTAGGTGCTGCGAATGGCCATATTCTTGGAGGCGGCGAAATCAATTAGTCGTAGGCCGTTTTCGTTCGTCAGCCGGTGAGCGCTGAACTTTCCAATAGTCGGTCTAAACTCCTCCTCTTGGCCAACCTGAGCGTTCAAATCTCCTATGATGATTTTGACGTCGTGGCTTGGGCAGCTGTCGTACTCACGTTCCAGCTGCGCGTAGAATGCGTCCTTATCATCATCAGTGCTTCCGGAGTGTGGGCTATGGACGTTGATTATGCTGAAGTTGAAGAACCGGCCTTTGATCCTCAACCTGCACATTCTCTCGTTGATCGGCCACCACCCGATCACGCGCCTTTGCATGTCGCCCATCACTATGAAAGCTGTTCCCAGCTCGTGTGTGCTGCCGCAGCTCTGGTAGATGGTATGATTACCTCTAAACGTTCGCACCATTGATCCCTTCCAACAAACCTCCTGCAGCGCTACGATGCCGAATCCACGGTCCTTGAGCACATCGGCGAGTATGCGTGTGCTCCCGATGAAGTTGAGAGATTTGCAGTTCCACGAACCGAGTTTCCAATCGCTAGTCCCTTTTCGTCGCAGTGGTCTTCGCCGATGGTTCCGGTCCGTACTCTCTTGTTGATTGTTCGTTGCTTATGATTTTTTAAAGGCTGGCTTGCAGGGCCTGACACCAAACCCCCTGAATTTCCGGAGGACCATTCCTCCTTATTTCCGGTGGACCATGGTGCACAGTTTCATTTAGAGTCCCTCGCTGGCACTCCGACGATGATCAGCCGCCCCTAACATGGAGAACAGACGCTGTTGTGAGCCGATCCTGGCATGGAGAACAGACGCTCAATAAGATTTGCACCTCCGGAGAGGACCCCCCCCCCTTCCCTGTCAGCATACGACCATAGTTCCCACCGGGATTGGTTACCCGATCTTCCCTAAGGTTGCTCGTATCCCGGCCAGCACCGCGGGGAGGTAGGGATAGGAGTTGCTGGGTAAGAGGCTAAGGACCGCGAGATGGGGTCTATTTTATTCCTTCAGGTACGCGAAGTACCAATGGTACGCTTTACCCAGCATTTGCCGTGCCTCTGTTTGAGGTGTACCGATTGAAAAAAAAAAAAAACGACAAAAATATCATTTTTCAAACAAAATGGTTCCATTTAATACGCAATAAAATATTTAATATGAAAAGTACGTAAAAGAGGACAACATAACAATTTAAAGGACAGGTTTCATTATTTCTGTTAATTTTTATTTATTTGAACTTATTTTTATGGTTGAAGTGTTTATCGGCTATGCAGTCAGATGACCAGCTAAAACGCTATATTAATTCTGATCCGACGTTTCGGTACCTTTATTGGTCATTTCTCAATGGATTAAAATCGCTCAGCGTTTCATTGTCATAAGTGTCTCAAATATTTGACTATACGAAGGACACTTATGACAATGAAACGCTGAGCGATTTTAATCCATTGAAAAAGGACCAATAAAGGTACCGAAACGTCGGATCAGAATTAATATAGCGTTTTAGCTGGTCATCTGACTGCATAGCCGATAAACACTTCAACGAGTCAATTACAGTCGATAACCACCTCCTTATTTTTATGCATTATATCAATGTCGATTTAGGGGTCCTCCTTAGCCGTGTGGTTAGACGCGCGGCTACAAAGCAAGACCATGCTGAGGGTGGCTGGGTTCGATTACCGGTGCCGGTCTAGGCAATTTTCGGATTGAAAATTGTTTCGACTTCTCTGGGCATGAAAGTATCATCGTGTTAGCCTCATGATATACGAATGCAAAAATGGTAACCTGGCTTAGAAACCTCGCAGTTAATAACTGTGGAAGTGCTTAATGAACACTAAGCTGCGAGGCGGCTCTGTCCCAGTGTGGGGATGTAATGCCAATAAGAAGAAGAAGAAGAAGAAGATCAATATCGATTTGGTTTTAGATTTTTTTTTCAATAAGGGACTTTAGTACCTTCGTACCTCAATTCGTAGAGCTGAATCGATTGGTATATAACACTAAGGGTTTCCGAGCCTACTATCATAGTTTGGTTTTGGAGTGATTAGTATACAAGAAAGTCAGAGAGCAATGAAATGGGCTCACCAAAGCCCCTACGACGATGGACGGAAATACCTGCCATGTCCACTTATCCGAATAGAAAAATCATACTATGCTTCAACCGAAAATTTCCTAGACCGAACCGGGAATCGAACCCAGCCACCCTCAGCATGGTCTTGCGCATCTTACCGCACGGCTAAGGAGGGCCATTTTAAAATGATATTACCAGTGTTATATTGAAATCTTTTTAATATTGAAGGTTAGAATTTAAAAACAATCTTCATGTTAGGTAACTAATCAACAAAAGTTTTTTTTTATCAAAATAGTTTAATTTTTTATTTCAAGTCCACAAAATGAAACTATTAGCCGAACAAAATATTTTAACGTTTTAATAAGCATTTAAGAATCAACGTCCTATAAGCCTGCTGGGTGAAATAAAAAAACAACACCCACCCCCATTTTGTTTCACTCTGCCGTCATCAATTGCATCTTTCAACTTATCACACATTGATGAAAAACTGCTCATTTCGTGACTTATATGTTTCCCTCGCAAAGTACAACAGTTTTCCTTACAAACGCTGTTACAAACTTGGTTCAGGATGTTGTTGTAATATCTAAAACTTTTAACAAAGGCGTAAAACTTACCCAAATTTATCAAACGGTGCTATACATAAATAACTTAACTTATTATAATATTTGGTCTTTTAGCTCGAGAGCACTTAAATGTACTAAAAAATTATTATTTAAAAAATTGCATTCTGTTGAAATGGAAAGAAAACGAGATTTTGCGCCTATTTTAGACTAAGATCGTATTCAAATGAGCATTTATATGCATATTAGTATTTTTCAATGTGTTATATCACAGCCTTTGGGTACGAAATATGCAACAAAACGGTAGCTATCATTAGCTGGTAGACCAATGATCGAGCACAATATCGTCTGAATCTATCGAGCAGCTAATAGGTATCATTGCTTCTGGATGAACTGCACTACGGACCATCTAATTCGACAAGTTATATTTTTTATGGACGCTGATGAAGTCGCTATCCATTTTCACCCATTTATCCTTCGAATGCTACTCATGCCTAGTTTGTACACATATCATTGAACCGGAGCTGGCATTTTGTATACTCTGCATGTAGCAGCAGTGCAAACTCGAAACGCTGGAGGCAAACTAACTGCTCTTTTTATCTACATTTACGTTGCATTCACCTCATCGGTGCGTTAAATTCGAGCTGCAGCCGTCACCATTCGAAGCGGTGGTTACAACAGAGCACTAATTTATGCCAATTGCCGTGTTGACAAATAATTATCGTTATTATAGTTTAATTTAATTATCGGAAAGGCTTATTAATTCCTAACATGTGTATCTCTCTTACCACTTTTACAGCGATGCAAGGAAAAGCTGAATATCCTGGCCGTCTCGGTGATGAACCAGTGGCCTGGACTCCGATTAATGGTTACCGAGGGCTGGGACGAAGACCACATGCATGCCCGGGAGTCGCTACACTACGAGGGACGGGCCGTCGATATCATGACATCGGACAAGGACCGGTCCAAGATCGGAATGTTGGCCCGGCTGGCCGTCGAGGCAGGGTTCGATTGGGTTTATTACGAAAGTCGAAGTCACATACACTGTTCCGTCAAGTCAGGTAAGCGTACAATCTTTTCTCACTTTCACGTGCTCGTTAGCTTGCTAATAGGAGTAACTGATAAGTGTGAGGACTTCTGTTCCTAATTGAATCGGTATTATCGAAAACATATGAAAATTGGATCATTTTATTCTTCTGTATACTGTCTACAATCGCATATTTGTACCATATGAATAGGAAATCCAGCAAAGATGGGACTGATAAAATCCACAACAATAGAAAAAAATTGACTGTTTTGTTAGTAATGCCAAGTCTACAAAGCACATTTTTCAATGTTCCTTTATGAATTGTACCTCTAAAGCACAACCCATGCTTACTATGCCCTGATTAAAACCTTCGGACGATCCCCGGAATAGCTTGTAACCGGATACTTTTATACTGTCGTCTTATGTCACCCCATCCCCTCGGAAGGTATGATTCCCTACATATATCATTTTTCAACTCCGGTCAAAAGCGTCCATAGTCGCCCCGGTCTTGATTGACATGATCATACGTTGTGCGCCTTCGGCTCTGCTCTTATGGTAACTGCACATCAAGATCACGCACGGTTCGCGCCATGCCTTGTGAGCGCCCCAGCCAAAAGCGTCACTTTTCACACACTGGGACGATTTTCGTATACCTGTCAACAAATGATCCTCGTCAAGACGGTTTTAATGAATGTAAATTGTTACCCTGACTGCTGTGTCAGTAATGGTCGAAAACGAAACAAAAACATGCACACCTCGCCGGAAAAAAAACTTGTTAATTTTCTCTTCCAGCCCCCAAGAGCCCGGGCGGAACCCCGTTCAGCATCTTGTTAGTGGATGCTTGACTTTCTTGGCTGGGGATCATTTAGCTGTTTTTTTTTCTCTCTTTACTGTTCGTGTTTCCTTGCCAAACTACAGACCGCGCAGATAAATTGCCACCGGCGTTTTACTCATATATTTAAAACAGAAACGGAAACGTGAAATACGTTCTTCAGCCATTTTATTAAATCATTCGTTGCTATCAGGGTTAATCCATGATCCAATTTCCATTTACTGAACAGCATTCTTAGTGGAAGTAGAATGGCAAACTACATTTGTAGTGATTAATTTTATAAACCATATACTGCCATCAAAATATGTGCACGTAATACGTTCGATTTTGTTACAATAGTCTCTAGAAAATACAATTCATACCAAGTAAATAATTCGTTAGTCTTTAAGCTGTTGCTATAATTTTAAGGCTTTACACCTTTACTAACTAAAGAACACGAAGATTTTTGTAAATTAATAGGTAATATCAACACCTTCATGGGACCCGTACAGTTTTTTATTTATCAAATAAAATACCGCTAATAAAAAAAAATCAACTCTTCCGCTAATTTTTAGTCGCAACGAAATATAAGCGCCAGATAGTCGCCTAAGAAAAACATACCTCCAGAAAAAAAGCTACTTTGATATTTTTGAAAATTTGGCTGCCACGTTGTTGATTCTAGCGATGGATGCTTTGATGGCACATGCTATTTGTAGTGCACATCTGTGAGAGCCTTAGAAAATGATCACGAAAGTTGTCATTTTGTTGCAAGACGCAATATAATAAATTCAGATCAGCGTAACATTTCAAACGTATCTAGCTTGAAAAGCAGTCCATGTGCTTATTATTTCATTGATCACCGACAGCCGCTACCACCTAGCCACCAAATAAAATGTTTGCAAATGACATCAAATATCCTGTTTGCTTTGACTTAGACGTTTGCGAAAAACCCAAGCAAACGTTAACGTCAATACAGTGAACGAGGTTGCAACGGCTAATATTCTTCCACTTGCGCATTTTCGAGGTTACCACACTGTTCAGTCACTGAGGTTATTATTATTTTAGATTCTGGGCAGTAACTGTCCATTACATCATTCTTCGACATGGTGCCACGTATTGTTGTATTTTTTAAAATTTCTAATCAAGGTTTCCAGCACTAGGTATACTTTTTTTGTTTCTGTAAAACAAGAATAAGAAACCGTGCGTCTCCATTTCTTTGCACTTCTTGATCCAAATCAGGCAAATTACGGATTTTTATATTGGAATTTTAGTGTGCTGTGCAAATGTAGGTAAAGAAAAACTATTTAAAACAAGTGCATTAACATTTTCTCACTCAAAAGCCTTAATTTTGTATTAAACGAAAACGTCTGACGCCTAAAATGTTCTAAAATTTACTGATAAATAATAAACTTGCCTTTTGTGTTTGTCATTTTTGAAAATTTGATCATTATCATACTCAAATTGAAGTATTAGAAATGTCTTCTTGCTACAATGATGTTTTCTCGAAAACGACATATTCCAAGTCTAAGCCGTATATGGCGCTCATGTTCGACATTTTCCGACCAATGTAGGTATACAAAGTTCGTCAGCGTTTTGACTGTCCTAATCCCATACAACTTTTTAAACAGCATATTAATTCTCATCGATCTACAACTAGTGGTCTTCTCTCGCCGGTTATTCATCCTATGCAATTACTAACACGATATGCTGTATATGATTCATCGGCATGCCGGTGGATTTACTGCAAAAATTAATTCGAACAAAAGATGACTAAAAGCGTGGCACCATCCAGCATCGTCTTCATCATCAATCCCGCGCGGTGAGTGCCTGCCGCCATCTTATTGGTTGGAATTCTTGTGCGCTTTCTTGCTTGTATCTCACGAAACATTCGCCGGCACACGGTTGTTGTTGTTGTTGGTGCTTTTGATGTTGTCTTTCGGAATTGCTGTTGGTTGCGGCTGTTTTGACGTGCCTTCCAATCCGCCCGACATACATACAAGCCGACCGACCGACCGATGATGCCGTTGCGCGCTTTGCTTTTTTGTGGCCTTTCCGACTGCGTCGTCGTCGTCGTCCGCTCAAACGAGAAAAGGCGGCGTAAACATTATAAAAAAAAAGAAGATGGAGGTGAAGAGTGTGGACTGGGAACCCCGACTTTTATGCCCTCGCGCGATCATCGATGCTCGTTTGCCGCGCGTAGAAAAGAGACAGCAAATATGACGATAAAACCATTCAGTATTTAGTCAGTTTTGCCCAATACTCGAGGCGGCTGACCAGCAGAGGGACGAGAAAATGAGCCACCTTATTGAATGGCAGTATAGTATGCGCATGGCTGTTGTTCCCAATGTTGCTGTTTTGAGAGGTAACAACAGATTTAGGGTTTTGCGGTTTTGCATTCGAGGAAACATTGGGTATAGAATGGTTGAAATTTGTCGTTTTCGGCATACCATTTGTTTTCACACGAATATCGATTGGACGAAGGTTTCTGGTTAATCCACCTAGCGAGTCTTTGAATTTTCTTACCATAATTATAGATATGCAGCATAAAATTTGCTGGATAGTATAGAACTTGACTTAATAATTTTTAAGAAGTTTTTCCAAATGGGCGCAATTGATTCTGACCTTGATTTATATAATGGCGATTGTGCTCTTTATTCAAACTAGTCTGATCTTCTAATGTACCTAACAGAAAGAATAGATTGCGAACTATCTGGTAGTAACGTCAGTTGAAAGAAATATGCTGAATAGAGAGAGTATGAGTTGTTTCAAATATCAATGTCAAATACCGTTACGTCTATTTGAAAAATGTTTCTAGATTTAATGTTTCCAATTTGTTTCTTATAATGATTTGGAAATGTTCAGCCATAATAAATAAAACACTTATTATTTGACATCTATTTTCCTAAGTATCAGTATCATTCAAGCATGAAAAATTCACCAGAATCAGTGAAATGAAGAATCAACTGACTGGGAATGATTCAGTGATTCAAGCTTTAAAATAATCAAAACGACGCCGACCACGTCCTTGTAGTTAGTTAGGAAGTAGAATGAATATTAGTTGTTGTTTTTGCAATTAAAAGACCGAGACCTCTGCGTCTCCACAAAAAACACAGGAAAGTATATTGAAGAGACAGAAGGTATCGTTGGATCTAGATTCGCTCTGATAAGTGATGCGACCGTGTCAATTTTTTCATACACAATGATTTAAACTAACTACTTACAATCCATGTCAAAAAGTCACACTATGCTTTGTGCGATGGATTCTGCATTGTGAATGATGTTTTTTTGTCTTTATTTGAAAGACTTTTAACCCGAGGCTGGCTCGTCTCTGAGATGATGTCGCTTATTTCGACTGCAGCAACGAACAAATCAAATGATCAATCCGCCATGCACCATTTATTTACTTCCATTGTTCCACGATGAAAAAAATCACACCATGCATGTCTTATTGATTCTGCAAACTCAGATGGCGCAAACTATCTGCATACTTTTAATTTACTCCAAAACGAACAAGATATTTATGATGACAGCGAGATCATTCTGTGTGCTAAAAGAAACACGATCATCGGACGCGCTCTAAACATTTTTCTTACTTTTAAAATTACCCACTCGATCAAAGTAGAACAAATTTGTCTGGTGATCGAGACATCGTTCGGCCTACAGGAAAAACGATAGTACATGCACTAAACTTTATTACTAACTAACTGAGTTTGTTTATGTGAGTAAACAAAGTATAACTATTTTTTCTGATGATTTTTTTTCGTGATGGTCGATCATCCACCGATGGCGCTTGTTTTTGACTTTAGCACACTGCAGCCATCTGGTTGCCGCTTGTCTATACACAATGATGAACAAAGTGATCTCAATGATCTTTTAGCCACTTATCTTTAACCGATTTGCTTTCAACTAGAGGAGCATCCTGCTCCATTGTTTCCACACTGAAGGAAGCTCCGCATTCAAAAATACTGCATTGAAGGGTTAGATTAAAAACACAACGCCACTAACTTTGTTCAGACTACATGCCTTTTTTTTTGTATTAAGCACAATATGCACTCACTTTTTTACTAAATTTCAATTACTATGCTTTTCAGTTATTTCACAAACTATTCTGTAGACTAATATACCATGTGAAGCATTTTAAAAGATCATATACTTGTAAAATTTTAACTAATCTTTGTTTGCACAAAAGCAGCAGAACAATCATATAAGTTCTACTGCATATTTTTGAAAATGCGCATGGCCCGATACAAATATTTAAGAACAATTATGTCTCCCCCCCTCGGATTTTTTTTGCCCAAAAAAATATTTTGTGGGGGAAATTTTGATGATTTCAAAAATATTCTTTAACAAATCCGAGGAGTTTTATTGATTTTTTCCATTTTATTATTTATTTTTTATTGTCCCCCCCCCCTCCCTTGACCTTTCGAAGAACAGTAGGACATAATTTAAATTAAATATTTGTAACGGCCTTATTCGAATAATTGTTCTCTGACACCAACATTGTCTCATTGCCGGGAAGTATTTGTGAAATTTAGATCACAGCACATAGATTACCATAAATCTACATCGAAACTACGCAATAGGAAAATTTTAGCATCGTAATGACAACGCAGGAAAATTAGGAAGGCAGCGAAGTGATATCCTCCGGATAAGTATGTCTCCTCGTTCAAGTTGCCGGATATGGCGGTGGCCGTTATCATTTTATGGGTAAATGCATTATCGTCGTTCGATTTGTTAGCTACTCGTCTTAATGTTTCGAGTATCATCACAACAACCAGATGCACCGCAGTTTCTGAAGGAACTTTTGAAGTATCTAGATAAAATCTTTCGGAATTCTGTCGTAATGGCTGGCTTACTCTTGGAAATCTTAAAGAACTTTTCTCAGGGTCCCAGATTTTTTTTTCAGAATTACTGAGCGATTTCTCACGTAATTCTTTCTTGGAAAGAAAATACTCCAAAGGAATCCGTTTATGATTCTACACATGCGTAATTCGCAGAATTCGATGAAATTTCATCGAAATCTGAACATAACTGTTCAGTAAATAATATAACAGATTTTTAGTTATGTTGACAGAAAAAAAATGCTGTTCCTTTCGATTAAATTCATCGAATTCTGTGAATGAGCAGAAGATCATACTGGATTTCTTAAGGATTCTTTTTAGAATTTCCGAAGGATTCTTTTCTGGACTCTCGAATAAAAATGCATGTTTCCCATAATTCCCATAATTCCATAAAAAAAATCGCTTAATAAAGCCATTCGTTCTGAATTCTCCAAGACGATCCGTTAAGGTTTCTCCGGGGAATCTGATGTAGATCCTCTAAAGAATACATTGACGAGAGGAGGTTTTCTTGTGCAGAAATAAAAAAAAAAATGGTACCTTCCCTAAGTATCTACAAAAATGTTTTTGAATGTTTTTTTAATTTTCGTCATTTCCCGGTGTATTGACTATGTTTCCCCACCACTTTCATCGAAATCAAGTCCCACATGGTGCTAAAGAAATTTATGCTTTATCTCCCCCGTACAGGATGTTTTATTAACCTTCTAACGCCCAAAACCGCCTTTAATTTTAATTTTTGTAGGTTTTCAGGTTTTGAAAAAATATTGATTAATAATAATATATACACTTCAATGCATCTTTAAATGAGGTTTAAAGTTAATTTTCGAAATTCTACACATTTAAACAAAAAATTTAGTCATATTTTGTTCCTCATTGTTTTCGCTCTTATACCACTGTAGAGTGAAATATTTCTAACTTGGCATTTTTCTAGAACTTACCTTATTCAATTGAAGGCTATAGTGGTAAATGATACACCAATTTAAAAATTGCAATAAAACAGCATGGAATAGAAATTTTCAAACTTAAAATATGTTGAATAAACAAAAAAAGACATTTTTTTTCTTTAATTAAAAACTCGAAAATCTAAATTCTTTAAAATCAAAATATGAAAATGATGAAATCGTGAAATAAAAACTTTGATTGCCCAAAACGCGTTCAGATCGATTTTTGAAAGCAAAAAAGTGATTTTGAGCGTAAACAAAAAATTGGGTTGTTGAGAAACAACCGTCAAACCAAAAGACAAGCACCACACAAAAATCACAGATCGTAAAATGTATAGGGTAAAAGACCCAATAGTGGAGGAACTAAGCACGTTCTATCACTATTTGTTGGTTCACACCAAGTCCATACTTCATTTCACTTACCTCGAGTGTGCATATGAATGGTTATTTATTATATTTCATCCAAAAACTGAGCTAACTGCAGCAACACCCATATTTGTTTCCTTAAATGGTACCTCCAATTATTGGTGCAGTGTTCCAATAGTTGCGATAATTTTTAATTCGGGTTCTTATAGTTGCGAATCTCATTGTTTTCACATGGGACTTGCAACTATGGGAACACTACCGCTTGCAAGGTGCAAGGCTGAGAAAAACATAAGGTATTTAAATGATACTTTACCGATTTTACGGGATCCATAACTGTTTTCTGTTATTTCGTCTATTGACATGTCAACAAATTGGTAGACTAGATGGGTTGCTGCGTTCGAGAAGTGAATTTTGTAAAAATAGCACTACCGCAACTATAGGAACACTCACGACTATCGGAACTTTTACCCTACATAAATATAAGAAATCACGCGATGCCTAAGATAGAATTCATTGGTAAAAAAAGAACTTTCATTAACAAAAACAGTAATAATGCTCGATGCGCGAGAAAAAAAGGTCTAACTAACGCGTGGCACACTACGATCCCGTAGGGGAAGGATGGGCAATATGCCCTAGCTAAACATAGACTGCTTTTATGCCTTAGCTATAACGATTTTCATGGGTGTTTCTACCTCACGCAACAGTTAAACAATATAGCTAGCTGACGCCACTCATGAGGCAAAACGCCTTTTAGCAGGCAGCTCTTAGGGAACAACGTACCATGCGTCGGCACATCAGCATTCTGGTATGGACAGTGCGTGGAGACGCGAGTACATTGTATAATAGTTCCTCTAGGGCGTTTTGCCTCGCGAAATGTTAGATGTTTCATCAAAATGTGGAAAATTTCAGTTTTTCCTACATTCCTATCTATTATTTTGACACTTTTTTCGCCTAATCTACATAATTTCACGTCTAGTTTTATCAAGGCTATCCCAAACATGGTAAATATAAGTGAATACCCGAAAGTAGTTTTGCCCCGGGGCACTATGGGGAAAAGGGTGGCCATTAGTCGAAAAATTTACCATCTCCAATTTGTCTAATTTATATATCATATGAAAGTATATACCCTAGATAAGAAAATCGGAAAATATTGAAGCGCTATGTTTATTCAGTCAAAAGATATGGGCTGGCGAAGTGAAAAAAGCTGATAAAAATAAAAAATCGTTCCTTACTTTGATTTGTATGTTATGAAGTCAATTTTTATCCAAATATAAAGTTTTATATACCATTTCAAAGCCTGAAACCTTAGCTTTTCGATAGTTTGGTTTATTTTGCACGCAAAGATTAATATCAAAAAGTTGTAGAAGAAAAACTTTAATTATCATAATTCTTCGCTATAAAATGGTCCCGCAAACCTAATGTCCCCAAATGTCCCCTCATCTGTAAATGGGGGATTGAAATATAACCCTAGTACCACCTTTTAGTGAGTGATTTGCTTGCGCATATTTGCGCTTTTACGAGAACGCTGCAATCAAAGTTTTCTTGAAAATTGTAGTTTTTATTCTCTATACCTCGTAATGATTAGAAAATGAACAACATTATTACTAGAAATATGGTTGCTTGCTATTTTATGCATGCTGCACTGAAAAAAAAAAACAAAAAAAAGCTCAAAAAATATTGAAAAAAAAATTGTTTTCGCGGAAGACATTTTCTGAAGGGTTAACGATGGCCCTTAAAGGGTTAAAAAAGGTTCCTAAATAATATGTTTGGCCGCCCATTTGTATGAGAATTCCCCATAGTGCGGGGGGCGTTTTGGGGCCTCTTCCCCTATGCATCTCCAGGCAATCAGTGGCTTTCCTAAAACGAGAAATGCGGACGCGTGGTGCATTGTTCTTCATAATATACCAGGCCGATGCCCACGTAGCGTTTTTTCAACGCCACGTGCGCTCAGCGTTAAAATAACGCAGGTGACGCTGCGTTACCGTTGCACACCTGCGTCTTTTTAACGCGGCATGCACGCTGTGTTGAAAATACGCTACGTGGGCATCGATCCTAAGTATTCCTCCAAACACACGCGACGCGATTCTATCGCTTGGCGACTGCGACTCTGTCGCAATTGGTGCAGAAGCTTAAATGGAACACTGCATGCAGCGACTCAGCGATAGTCACGCGGAAATGAAATCACTTAGGCTTGGGAGAACCCTCTACGACAACATAACATCACTACCTTTTTTAATGTAAAAGCTTTCAATGTTAAATAAGTGTTAATGTAAAAGCTTTCAATGTTAAATAAGTGCTGTCAATGTTTGATAACTGACACTCATATAAACAGCTACGAATGAATTAAGATTTCTCGCTTAACTTTTCAAAAGGACCTAAGTAACATTTTTTCATGAATTAATTTGAAAAGCGCAATCAACAGAAAAACATGAAAGCTTTCGATTGCAGTACTCAAATTAATTCATGAAAAAAATGTTACTTAGGTCCTTTTGAAAAGTTAAGCGAGATTTGCTCACCATAAGTTATACATCTTCCGATCAAGTGCCCGATGGTTGCCGCTGCCAATATATAAAATAAAACAATCGCCAATGAAATACTGAAAAATATAAACATTTCAAGTTACGTTCCACTACAAAGTACTCAAAAAAGGACTTTTCGCTACATTGTAACTGCGAGGTGAAGCTCAATCCAGTATTGAGTCATTGAGCAACCAGTGATTTATTCAGCCAGCAATCGTAACCGCATCGTTCGAAGTTGTCGAACTTCAGTCCAACTTGTGAAATTGATGTATGATCAAGCTTTAGGCGTCCATGACGCCACCACTTTCAAGACCAATCAAAACAACTTGAATTATTAAATCCTGCTAACGAGTCTCATTTGTCAGCAGCAGTCGGTAGTGCGGTGGGAACTTGTCTCGGCAACACTACTGCCCTCCCCCGACTTTCCACTTTGAAAACTTATCGGTGTCATTGCACAGCAAGCACCCAATTTTGACACAGCTACTTGTTGTCTCGCTTTGGGACACAATGGAGACGAACGGTTACAGGTTTGATTGATTGTCGTTGTTGGCGGGTTAAGCGAAAAGTTTTGTACCTCAACTAGGCTTCGGCAATACGAACAGCTGCCTTCGGGGAACGGTCGAGGAAAGAACCTGAATGAAAGAGAAGCTCTTCGAGGGTATATCTCATTAATAAACCTTTAATCATGGTTATTACCGACTGACACTACAGCACAAGGCACATTCTGGCAGTGAGGCATCATGAGGGTATAATCAAACAGGACTGGGCGGCAGCGGGCAGGCAACTCGCATAACGAGAGACGATGTAAATAAATTTGATTTCGATATCGTGAGAATGCAATTTGCAGGATTTCCCTCGACCACGCAGCAATCATTCACACGGAGTTGTGCCTTCATTCATCCATCTTGCTTGCGGGGGTCGCACACTTCGGAACGGCAGTTCATCCAAACAAGCAACGTCGTGTCCAACGTTGACTTGAAACACAAGATTAACTCGGAATCAGTCATGCTCAAGTGCGTTAAATGTCAAGATTTATTTGTTGTGAAATTATAACAATAACAAAACCCGCAAAAGAGGCAGCAATCATATTCCACTTCGTTCAGATAGTCAGTGGGAACATCCGAGGTGCTTCCACCTACTCGCCCTCGGCTCCTCAAGTGGAGGACGACAGAAGAATCGTCGTATTGGAACGCCATGAGCCAAATGAAAGCGTGACAGAGAAAAGCGTTCAGCCCGGGCAGTCAATCGCAATATTCGTTGTCGAGCAAGCAGGGCGCGTACAGTAATCTTGTCAAGTGTTTATTTACACTTGTAGACATACAAAAACATGAACGTCTAAATAAATGCGGCCTCCTTCAATGGCCTTATCGGATCTCTGGTACTTTGAGGTTTAAATGGAGGTTGTTTTCTCCGTGCCATTTGTGTGTGATTACCTTTTCGAGAGATTTTTTTAATGAGACAACAGTAACTGAATATATTATTGTGCCTTGCAACAAAATGACAACTTTCGTAATCATTTTCTAAGGCTCTCATAGACGTGTAAAATGTATCCTCTCCGCAGTACAGATAGCACGTGCTATTAAAACATTTAACTCACAATCCACAACGTGTGGCCAAGTTTTCTAAAATATCAAAGTATTTTTTTCTTAAATTATGTTTTTCTTTGATGACAGTCTGGCGCCTATTTTTGGATGCGACTAACCGCTTTTTGGGGGGCAGATTTTTTATGTATAGTACAATATTTATGAAAATGTTAATACTGGCTGTGCATGTACTAAGACAAGACAAGACATAGTACAATATGGAAATGTTAATAAGCTCCGCGGTAAAACTAGAAAAGAAGAGAATTTCTCAAAAAACAATTATTCAATAAACTTTGTCTCAGCGACCCAACTGCTAACTGTGTTCGATATGAATTTTTTTAAAGATTTTCTGCAGTTATTTATTGGTGTTTCAAAAACAGATTCAGACGAGCCTAGTTTTGCGCACTGATGTGTAAGCTGGCAAGCCTACGTTACATTCCAAAGAGACAAAAAGTCAATGAATGAAATAAAACTCATGGGCCGCCATTTTGGATGCACGGGGCATCGTACGGCCAAGCCCAAAATATAAACCCAAGGCATGTGGTAGATTTACATATTTTCTTCATGAATATTAAAGCTTATCGATAGGTTATCATCACATCGCGGTGGAACTGGTTTATCATGCCGATGAAAATTTCATTCATGTCTGGATCGTCTAATAGATATTCGCTCCTGGAGTCTGTGGTGTGTCGATGACCATTTATCTGTCGATACACCCATCGACGTCGTCCAGCGCTGTTGCGCTGTCGGGCGCAGTAAAAGCTTCTCAAAACCAGGTGAAACAGAGTCGATGAAAAAACTGGTTTCTCGGTAGGATGCCTTTTCCTCTTCGTTAATCGTCGTCGGTTGCACATTGGAGGCTCTCGAAGAGCAATTCAACCAATACCAAAAGGCCAAGATTAGCAGCAACGGCAGCCGGCACCCAGTGGCGAATCAGCCACAGCTTCGAGGATGGGTCGTTTATTTTATTGAACACCACAACAGAACACCTTCAAACATTTTGGTATGTTGCCCCTACACTGTACATATATCGCTATTTCTGTGGGAATATGTTGGGAACTCCAACACGAATCAACTCGAAGACGGAAATATCTGTGATCAGATGGTCTTAGAAGTGATATTGGTATAAGAAATAAGGTAAATTGACAATTATTGCATTGCCTTCTCAAGTGAGTCATGCACGTTTATAAGCTATATTAAATGTAAATATACTCTATTTACCCATTAAACGCTTCTAGAAGAAAGCCAACAGCACGTAACAGTTTGTTAGTTGTTTAATAAACTATCAATTATTCCTCTTATCACGCTTCCCTTGTATTTAACTTCAAATTGCAATGCTTGAATATTCCACCATTCTAATTCTAATATATTGCTATAAGAAACAGCATCCGGTATTAGGACCCCTACTTTCCAGGTGGTACTGCGGAAATCAAGAAACCACATGAGTTAGCATTTTAGAATTTCACAACCTTCTGCGGCAAACATGCAGCAGAATGCAGACGCGAAGAAGAATGCAACCTAAAGCACGCTGAACTCAGCATAGGAAGCGGTAAAGGGATATAGAAACCTACATTTAATATTCGTGGTTTGTCTGTTCCTCTTTGCGGCTAATGCCTGTTTACTGCCCGGAGTTTGTTGCATGTGATTTGGTTCAGACGTGGGTCTATCCGAAAATGATAATGACAAACACCTGAACAAATCTCGTCCCGGACTGGAGTGCGATACCGAATCGTTAGACTATTAAGTGCCCGATACAAAAGAGCTAAGCAAATATAATCCTCACTCCGAGTAGTTCTTTTCACTTCCTAGAACTGAGAAAGGCAAACAGGGGAACACAAAGTACCAGAAACGGCAACCGATGGCAACAATCTGCTTATACTTTTTTTCAAATGGATAACGCTATTAAAAAATCATGAGATTCCAACAGAAAGTTGATTAGCCAAACGGATTACAATGAGCTTCTGCTTGCCTTCAATGTATAATCCGGGTCGGATGCAATGAGATTAGGCACATCGAGTACTTGCACTGTTTGTCATGTTTTTGCTTCTTAGAGTTATTTCGATTGGGAAAATAAACCCTCCAATTTTGTCGAATAATAATATTGCAATTATTTCTATAAGGGTCAAAACTATCTATCTTAATTGATATTCATGATAATAATAATGAAAATTAATTCACATGAGTCATAAGTAGTTTCAAATTATATTTTGCAATATTCCATATGCTAAGCGCTTTGGCATCTCCCTCTATGAAATATCTGTTTCCCAAAAAATCTATTTTAACTAGTTGCTTTTTAAAATCTCGAGTGAACAAAAAAGGTAAAACCGTAGCTTTAGACCACCATAAGGAGCACACCCTTTTTGAAAAAGTTTCAATATGCCCAGTAAAATACTAACGCGCCCTGTTTCACAATCTAAGTCCATCCATCCAATTGACCGATGTTTATGTAATTCAAATTATATGGCATGGACAAACAGATATCAATGAAAATTGTCCATTCCGGCTGAACGATGATTCCTTCCTCGTGGGTTCTTTGTCATTAATTTGTTAAGAATGACAGGTCGAACCCAAACATGTCAAAATAGAAAAGGCATGGGTCGATCCCGGATATATTCTGATGTATCGGTCCTATATAAGATCAGGAAGTCTAGTGAAACGGCATACATCCTTAGCTCATTCCTTTTTTATAATTAACCGACGCAAGACATTTTTCATTGCACACCTTTTATTTTCGGGTACGACTTCGTTCACTAATGTTGTATCCTTATTGCTATTAAAAAGTGTGATTCTTACATCAGAGGCCAATGGGAAACCATGATTGATTCCCCTAGCGATGCTAATGTTTTCCTTACGAAACAGCATTTGAGAATAGTAAAAAATAGTGCCAATTAAGGGATAAATCCCATTGAGTATATTTATCATATTCTAATCGATATTCGCATAACCGATATTATCATTTTTAATAGCGGTCAATTCTGAAAAGTGTGTTTCACACATACGCACACATGCATATACTTTACTAGCCTAATATAAAATCAGGACTATTTTTTAAATAATCGAGATGCGAACCCAGCATGTTCCTGCGCTATCTGCGAACTACTACACGCTAATTCAGAAAAAAAAACCCTGCTGCACAGCCACATGTAAGACAACAGCAGTAACACGATGAAGGGAAAATAGGAGAGAATGATGTAAAATGCCCACAAGGGGCAGAATGGTCCGACACATAAAATTAACCGTGAATATTACATTTCTGGTCGATTATTTTCATTAGGAAATTATATTTTATTAGGAAAAAATATTTTATTTTCACGAATTTGCGGTTCTTTTACCTTACCCGTATCATTTTCTTTTAATTCACTATGGTAAACCAACAACCATGTGTTTATTGTTTAGTTCTCATGCAATTGTGTTATTTTTTAAAACATTCCAAATTCGGTAGAAGATCCCAGTTCTTTTGAGTAGAATATCAGTTGTAATTGTAAATCTTATATCTTCACGTTGAAGTGATTCGATATTTCAGTTTAGTTTAGTTGAAACATCGAAAAAGCTTAAGAAGAGACATATTGGACCGTCCTCCCCTACAAGCCTGGCTTTTCATTATGCCTATCTTCATATCATCGCACAAATGCGCAACCAGATTGACAGGCCAGATAGCAATTGCTCTACCGCCGCCGCACACACTACCGTACCACAAATCACACAACATTCGATCGGTTTCTGGTCCCTTTGATCGAGAGGACCTCACGCAGAATCCGGCCAAAAGTTCGTAAAGCAGCCTCTTGCGTTCCCCTTCTGTTCGGCCCCGTTCGGCTATTGTTGCCCGCCATTGTCATCGATACAGTTTATTTTTACCTTCCTGACGGCCAGCCACGTTCACACACGTAACCTCAAACAACAGCTAAACGGCTATGCCGTATATTATACGTAGGTATTTGATGCCCCTGGCATGTCAGCAAGGTTCCACGCCACTAAGGGAAACAGATACGAATCACAACAGTGAAGAGGATGAGCTGAGCATCCCACGCAGATAATTGAATCTTGTTTCGTTTTGGAAGGAAACAGAAGAAAGAGAAAGAGGCTCAGCCCTTCGGGCTGCTTGATCGGTGATAGAAAAAGGAAGGAACTAGTGCGGCTAAAAGAGGGTGTAATAAATCAATAGATAGTAAAAATGTAAACCACAGCATGGCGCCGCGGTACCTTTTTAAGCCATTTCAACTCTGTTTATCCTATTAATCTATTGTTGTGCGTTGTGGGTATCTGTTTCGGAATGTTCACGGGATTTGATTTCAGCCTTATTGCATTCATTCTTCTATTCTATCTTTTTGATAATGAACAGCGTTTGTGGGAGAGTTTGAAGTTCTTGAGGAAACCCGCAACTTTTTAGTTATAAAGCGTTTAAACTACATTGGTCTCAACACATAATCACATATAATATAAAACCAAAGGGGGTTGATTAATGAATACCTTAAGTTTAAACAATTCTGCTTTTATTTTGTAAACATAATTTTACTCTTTTTAAGACTCTCTGAAACTAACTTTTTTTTTTCCTATTTCCATTATTTTACAGATTCATCTCAAACGAACCACGCAAGTGGATGCTTCACGGGCGACAGCACAGTACAAACCGCTGACGGTGAGAAACGAAAACTCAGCGAGTTGCAAATTGGAGAACGAGTACTCAGTGTTGATGGTACGGGTAACACCGTCTACAGTGAAGTGATGATGTTCATGGACCGCGACACCAGTCAAAGCCGAGAATTCGTCCACATCGAAGCCGATGGTGGCACGCAGCTAACAGTCACTCCTGCTCACTTGGTAATGGTGTGGTTGAAAGACGACGGCAAAACACTCTACTTGTTTGCCGATCGAATACAGGAAGGCGATTACATTTTAGTGAACATCAACAGCGTTCTGGAACCACGAAAGGTTCAAAGGATATCTGCCAAGCTGTCACAAGGAGTGTATGCTCCATTGACCAGGGAGGGAACGATTGTGGTGGATTCCATAGCTGCCTCGTGCTATGCCCTCATAGACAGCCAGACAATAGCTCACCTTAGCTTCCTGCCGTATCGAGCAGTGCAGAAAATTATGAATCTGTTTAGGAGTAGTAGTCAAAGTCGTAGCTTGAGTCTACCTCGACACGAAGGCATTCACTGGTATGCCAAAACGTTGTATGCGATCAAAGACTTAGTCATACCAAATGATTGGCTCTACCACTAGCAATGCAAAAAACAAAACTCTACTCCTTGAATAATTGTTAACTTTGTAAATAATGTATATTACTATTGTAACTGAATCAAACAAAACGACTGTTGTCTGAAACAGGTGTGAAACAAAGTAAAAGGTAGAAGCGAGAGGGTATGTGAGATCTACTTAACTTATACTCGAATGAAAGCGATAGTATTGTGAGTGCGACATCCCATCCGGCTGATTTGGGGAAATCAATACAAATGGATAAAGTGCGGAAAGGGACAGGAAAAGTTATTCTTTTGGCTTAGCAAAACTCAGAACGTTTTAGAAACGTTTCTTGATATTGTAACGCAAAATCTTGACGAGAATAAACAAATCGGTTCGTTCTATTTTAAATTTTAAACGATGTCTAGTGCTGATAAGTAGGATCAATATCAAATAATTTATTTTTAATTATGTTTGTATAAAGATATTCGACGATAACAAATTGTAATACGAAACCCAAAAACTAAATTCTTAATTATATTTTGAACAAATTTGGCCAGTGACTTCTAATCTGCTTTTCATAACAAGTGCAAAACGATTTATAGGAAACGGAATGCATCCATGTAAGCGATAAAACAGTTAGATTTGATGTAATATTTATCAAATAGCCTTACGAGAAAAGTGATATCTAATTATAATTTATAGTTTATATATAATGACAAATAATTTATGAACAATTTGTAACTCAAAGCACTCGTGTAGATATAGATAATAAGTTTAGAGCTTAAAAGCCGAATTTCAAACGCACTGAAACTTATGCATTCCGACTCAACGTGAAACGTTTCAACGGATACGAAAAACAGAAGCTTTCACACCACTTAACCGTTTATATAAACGAAAGCTTCGCGCCTTCGTTAACATGCTAACGCATAACGGAGGCTAACGCTATTCATATATGTACATATGGGAGGCAAACGAGGAAGGCATGGCTGAGGAAAAACTGAACGAAGCGCAAATCTGTTTGTAATTTAGCTTCGATGAACAAAACGTTACGATAATTCTGCAGAAAGGCATCTGGTGTCGTTGTATTGCATGTTGTTTTTGTAAATATAGCCAAATTGAAAAGAGCGTGGTCAAAATGTAAAAAAGATCTAATAAACAAAGTTGTTATTAAAAACAATGAACACAGTTAGTTTTGTACACATAGAACATTGAGAAATATTTGTTTCGTAGTGGAACACTATTAAATTTATTAAAGACCTGTCAATTATTTAAAACGTTATGAAGAAAATGGTGGATTGTCTACTTAGTAATGTATAGAAAGCGTTTGCGAACTCCGTAAGGTAGGCATTTTTTGTTAGCATGTATATCGAGAAAGTTATCATCACTGCTAGGTGAATTGAAATGTGTTTTTGCTTTACAGCAAATATCGATAGAATTGCTGTGGCCAAATTCGAGCGTCTCTGCTTCTCCGGGCCTTTTCGGAACTGGTATTAGTCCAATCGGAGAGAAGGCAATCAAAATGTGAGATTGCTTTCCACCTTTTTCCAGCTATGAGACCGTTGCAATCGTATAAATATACAGCTGATGAAAGTCCGTTGCAATACTTCTCGGGCGATATTCGTCGCAGATCCCTTGCAATCGAATATCGACTGTCCACCACTGCTTTCCATGCTAAATTTCAATGTTAGCCATAGGAACCTTTGCTCTCGATCTTTCTTGTTCCTTCGTGGAGCACCAACTAATTATGGTCACAATTAGAGATGGGCGATTCACTCACGAATCGATCAAATGAACCGACTCACTAGGAAAAGTGATCGAATCACGAATCTTTTTTGCAGAGCTACGACTCACTGATAGGGTCATGATTCTTTTAATTTCAACTAAGCTAAGTGAGTTTGTTTGACAAATTTATACATATTTAGCAATAAACCTTTCTCATGAGAGGATGTGATGTGCTAAGTGAAGTGAACCGAAAAACTCGTGTACTTGAAACAAAATTTGGTAAATTTTGAACTAGATTGCGTTCCAGTGAACAGGCCGTTGATTCAACCTTGGCGCTTCTCGATTCAATTTGGAAAAGCATAAGTAATTGAACACTCAACAAACATTCATCGTTTTTTTTTAAGAGATAAAAAGGAGCTCATTTCACAGGCCTATTATCTATACACCGGTCCGAAAGCCATGGATTTAATGCAGACCATAGCTATGAAATTGTTTCTCAATCATTACTTCGCGAAGTAGAATCCATAAACGTTGAAAATCAGTTGGAATACCAAACGGCAACCATCTGCATCTAACAATGCTAAACCATTTGATATTTGGAAGGATTTTGATGACAACGCATCCAAATTCCAATTCAGGAGCATACATATTTTTCTGAACCTCTTCTCACACGCAATTGCGACCCAATTATTTGGTTGATAAAACTATAGTCATTTTACCCAACTGTCTTCAACATTATGCTCAAACGATTGTGCTTGCCGCGAAAAAGGGTGACCTTAGAAAAGATCCTAAGCGCTTCTGGTCTTTTGTCAACGAGAAACGGAAGGAAACTGGCTTACCGTCAAGCATGTTTTTAGAGAACGAAACATCCACTAATAAAGAGGGCATTTGCAATTTGTTTGCCAAACAGTTTGCTAGTACTTTCGACGATAGTGAGAGTAGTCAAGATGAAATTGATGGCGCCATAACGGATGTTCCGTTAAATGCACTGCATACAGTCATTCGTGAGTTTGATGATGAAGATGTCTTGAGAGCTATTAGGAAACTGAAACCTTCGTTTGCCCCAGGGCCTGATGGGATTCCCCCCATTGTGTTGACTAAGTGTCATGCCGCTCTCTGTGGGCCTTTGAGAGCAATTTACAATAAATCCTTGGCTCAGGCAGTATTTCCAATATGTTGGAAAAAATCCATCATATTTCCAGCATTTAAAAAAGGGAACAAGCGTGACATATCGAACTACCGTGGAGTGACATCACTGAGCGCAGGATCCAAAGTCCTCGAAATTTTGGTGAGCAGTGAGTTATTTCGATCAGCAAAGATGTATATCTCGCCAGACCAACATGGATTCTTTCCTGGCAGATCAATAGCAACAAATCTAGTGCAATTCACTTCACTGTGTTTGAAATCTATGGAGCTCGGAATTCAGGTAGATTCGGTCTACACGGATCTTAAATCAGCTTTCAATAGAGTAAATCATCGCATTCTTCTGGCTAAATTAGAACGCTTAGGAGTAGCGACAAACTTAGTAAGGTGGATGGAGTCATACCTTATCGGCCGACAGCTGAGCGTGAAACTGGGAACTACTGAGTCTCCGGAGGCGAGCCAGCCTGGGGCTGCAAGTCTCCTTAATAAAGCTAATAAAAAAAACTACTGAGTCTGAACCTTTCAGCAACAACTCCGGCGTGCCACAAGGAAGCAATCTAGGGCCTCTGCTTTTCTCCTTGTTCTTCAACGACGTATGTTTTGTCATGCCCCAAAATTGTAAAATTGTCTATGCCGACGATTTCAAAATATATTGGCTCGTTAAGTCACCAGATGACTGCCAATTGCTGCAAATGTTCATCGACAAATTTGTGGACTGGTGTAGACGTAATTTCCTGATCATCAGTGTGAAAAAGTGCACCATAATATCGTTTGCCAGGAAAAAATCTCCCATTATCTGGGACTATCACATCGGAAACGAATCAGTAGAAAGGAGTCGCGTTGTGAAGGATCTCGGCGTTATGCTAGATTCTGAATTAAATTTTCGGGAACATTACAGCCACGTCATCAATAAAGCCAATCGGAATTTAGGGTTCATCTTCCGGATTTCTTCGGAGTTCCGTGATCCATACTGTCTGAGGTCACTATACTTTAGCTTAGTTCGGTCTATATTGGAAACAGCAGTTGTTGTGTGGAGTCCTGTTCACAGCGTTTGGATCGAAAGAATTGAGAGAATCCAATCTAAGTTCATAAAGTACGCGCTTAGATTTCTTCCTTGGCAAAGACCCAATGATCTGCCATCTTATGAGAGCCGTTGCCGTTTGCTAGGTATGGATACACTACAGAAGAGACGGAACGATATGAGAGCCACATTTGTTGCCAAAACACTTCTAGGTGAGCTAAATGCCCCATGGATCCTCGCTCAAATTGGCATGAATATTGTCCCTCGTCCACTACGACACCGAAGATTTTTGAGGCTTCAACAACACAGGACAGATTATGCACAGAACGAACCAATTAGAGCTATGTGTTCTTTGTTCAATTCATATTATTATTTATTTGATTTCAATGTTAGTGCTAGAGTTTTTCGAGACCGACTGTCGAATGTTTAATTTAATTATACTATTTTTTTTTAGCAAATAAGTGTTCATGTAGGCAAAATTGTCCGATGAATGTATCAATAATAATAAAGGTGGTACATAAAAAAAAGAGTTGCTTCGTTTCGAAAAATGTTGTAAAAATAATTTTCATTGAGCACAATGTTGAATAAACTCTTTTAAAAATTGAACTTCAATAAAGAAATACATCGAACAATGTGTGAAACATTTCTTAATAAGCAAATGAATATGCATAAACTTTTTTACTCCATTTTCCGAAATGAGCCACTGAATCGATCAGAATAATCGATTCTTGTAAGAGAGTGAATCAGGTAAGATTCACTCATTGCTCGATATTGATTTTTATCCTGTAACACTCTCCGTAAAACCTTTTCCCACCTTCTAAGCAACAATCAGTGTTAGCCAGGTCTTGATTCAAATATATTGTAGAACGTAGTTTGATGTGTATCATTTTGATAATAATTGTAATCTGTTGATGGTTTTGCACACGCTTGAGTGAGAGCTGATGAATTGTTCAACTCAAGCGGGCTTTTTCCTGCTTTAAATAAATTAATAAGGCCAGTTTAAATATTTAAAAACAATTATGTCTCCCACTCCCTCGCATTTTTAACCCAAAAATTTTTTTTTTATATTTTAATATTTATTTTTTACTAGTCGACCCGGCAGACGTTGTCCTGCATAAGGCTATCTGACGTTTAATCATCTTTCTCTTGCACGCGCACGGAAAGGATAGGATTTGTTTTCATACGGAAACGCTTCGGAAGCGTTTCCGTATGAAAACAAACCCTATCCCGTCTGTGCGCGTGCAAGAGAAAGATGATAAACGTCAGATAGCCTTATAGTAGGCGAAAATGCGCGTTGTTAACTTCCCATGCTAAATTTCCATGCGTTTCTTAATTTTGGTTTTTCACGATTTACCCCATCTTACCCGCGATTTTCGCATGAGGAAATATCATATAAACCCGTCGGAAACGATAACGAAAATATCTACCGAAGGAATGAAGAAAATCTATCCAGCCCTTTTCGAGTTATGCGGAAACGAACACAGACCATTTCATTTTTATTATATAGATTTTAAACAATCAAACCCCCTTCACCACCTCTGATCTTTTAGACACCAATAGGACATAATTTTAATTAAGTATTTATATAGTATAAAAAATCTGGATGGGTATGACACGGCGACCAGCTATTCATTAGATCAGGTGTGACATTATCCATATAAAAAGGTCTACTTAGAGCACAGCTGTAATTCTCATCCCCGACCTTTTGTACTTTTATTATTCTCCCCCAATTCTGCCTGCAACCGTGTATCTGTCCCATATGAATAGGAAATCCAGCAAAGATGGGACACATATGCGATTACAGGCAGAATTCTCCTATGTTGTTTTTACGTGAATCGACTCATAATTCTACAAATTGATGAATAGACCACGGCCGTTTGCAGGAAAGCATCCTCAAACTAGAACCTCACGTCATTCTTCTTCTTCTTCTTATTGGCATTACATCCCTACACTGGGACAGAGCCGCTCCGCAGCTTAGTGTTCATTAAGCACTTCCACACTTATTAACTGCGGGGTTTCTAAGCCAGGTTACCATTTTTGCATTCGTATATCATGAGGATAGCACGATGATACTTTTATGCCCAGGGAAGTTGAGACAATTTCCAATCCGAAAATTGCCTAGACTGGCACCGGGAATCGAACCCACGTCATTAGAGATCTTTTCACAATATCGTACATACAACCATTTTCCAAGCGGTCTATGTACACGAGATATCTCGTTGCTCCCAATGATATTGAACTTCGATTCATCACTAAGTAGGGCAGTCAACCATTTCTAAGTAGTTTTACCAATAAGATGTCGAAAAGCAAAAATGATCGGTCATTGCGTTTAAAAGTTATGAACAAAATGACAACGACCTTGTGCTCTCTGCGAGCGGTCAGACAATTCAGAGCCGATAATTGAATGTGCGAGGCGTCATATCCGGTACCATATGTAGGTAGGGGAGAACAGTGCATAACGCACCCACGGGGCCAAATGGCCGCTCTCATATAATCTTGTGAAGTACATAACTTATGTTTTTTGTCGTTCGAGATACGTTTTTAAAAAAAACTAAACAATCGACCTGTCCGCTCGAGTGAAGAAATACGAATGAATTTTATTGTTAACTAATTATTATGGAACCTAGCTGGGGAATACTTTATGCTGATACTGGCAAGAACCATCAATCATGGGCGTCGGTCGCGGCTCCAATAACACCGGTGCGGAATGTGCAAGGTGTTGGTCTCCGGTTACGTCCGGTCCAATGTGGCTAGCTTAGAGTTGGACGCTAACAGTTGCCGTTCCAGCAATTTGACTCTGGTTGCATTTACGTCCGTAACTGGCCCCTCCTTGAAGTCCGAAACGTCCTCGTTTCCGGTTGGTTTGGCACGTTGCTTCTCATGGAAAATTTTTCTGCTCATATAAAATAAAATGGCGATTATAATGGCAAGCAGGCTGACGCCTGATAAAGACATTGACGTTAGTACGACAGAATTCATGGTTTTTCTTAGAGAATCCAGATGATGTCTATTGTTGATGTGGATTTTTTCGAAACTCATCTCAGGCTCTAGGTCTTTAATTTGGATGTCCAAACCGTCCAGTGGAATGATTGATAACTGACCTGTTTTATACCATTCTTTGTTGGTGAATTCCAACCCATCGATATAGATAGTACAGTTATGGTATTCTATTAAAAATGTGCCAGTTAGAGTTCTGTTATGTATTCCACAAGAAGTAATGATCTCTTGGGTTTTGATTTGCTTGACGACCAAATGATTTGGGGTTAAAGGTTTTACCACCGATACTTGGCTTACTTCCTTAAATGAGCAGTTTGCTGGTTTTCCGTTGAGAAGCATTGAGAAACAGCCATCGTTTGTCGAGTTTTGAAGGTTTTCCAAGCTACAGATGTGGTTGCGTCCTATTTCCTGGCAGGGTTTGTTGATGAAGTAGAGATTGAAATCGTTGATGATTGCTGTGGTTGCCGGTACCTTCAGCGTCCTATCTTTAATTATCAAAGGTTCTAGTAAGAGAGTTTTATAGGCAAGAGTTTCGAGCGAGGGAATTTCAATTACAAAAATAATCTTAGTTTCATTATGGAAGCTGCTTATTTCAAGGAATTCGTACATTTGATCTACGGTTTCTACGTTAAGCTTTTGGGTTTCAAATTGTTGTATTATAATTTTTAATTCATCAGGAGTCAAAATATCTTTGGAAATAACTCTTAATTTGGCTAGCTGTACTATTTCAAAAATGGTTCTAAAGTGATCATTTACATTATCAATTAAAATATTGGTTTTTAGAATGTCTTGTAGAATTATCAAATTTTTCGCTACACCTGAACTAGTTCGTGAATCTATTAGACTTCATTTGATTTGATCATGGTCCTTTTCTAACTGTCTGATAATTCTATTCATCCTATCACGAAGTTGGCTATTGATTTGGACTTGTTCGTTATTTTCGTTTATCAAAATTTCGTTATTGGACTCTAACTATCTGATATTCTCCGAAATTTTTATTAGATCATTATCGTCCAGATTGCCTGTAATTTGTTTTAGAGTAGAACCGAGAAAATTGAACAATCCTCGTCTGTTTCTATGTCTTGGCATTAGGTTGTGAAACAGAGTTTGAGTATTGCTAAATTTTGACTCAAGCATTTTGGTTATATCTGTATAATTTTCAAAACTTTTGATTCCTTGAAGGATAATTTCGAGCTTTGCAAGAATTGGTTCGTATCGTTTCAAGTCAATTGTGTGGTAAATTTGATGCTTCCCAATTTTTACAAAGGTTTTTCCAATGTCTAGTGTTAATAAACCAGGATTTCGTTGGAGATCGGTTATTTGGATGCTAGGGGAGGATCTTGCTGTAGATGAAGAGATGATCACGGCGAAAATGATGAGCGTGGTAGCCTTCATAATGTTGTCCTAAAATTAGAAAAACTTTTATTAGTGAAAATAACTAAATTTATGCTGGTTTAGTACTATAGCTTAAAGCAAAAGATGGATTATTTAGAATGGAATTTGTATAGTGATAGGGTTTAATTGGATTAGTGCTAGCAGGTCGACTATCTGGTTTAGGAGTTATTGCGATTTGTAATTAAGCTTGGAAAAGTTGAGCAAGTGCTGGGATATGTCCAAGCAGTACGTTCTGCGTAAAGGAATATTCTTACAGTATTGTATATAGTTAGCCTTTCACTTGAAGTATTCCTATTCTCTGATTCGACGAAGAGCTTCTTTATGTAACTTCCTTTGATTTTCATCAAGGAACGTCTGTTGCCCGTCCTCGGCGACTACGACGGGGGTGAAGTTATCCTGTCTCTTGTTTTTTACTCCGTGGCGTTTGGTGAACGCCAGTTGACCTACATCCAGAGGTGGGGGGTTTTCTCGAATTTGGTTTCTTTGAGCATTTTGGTTACGTTGGATTTGTGAGATTTGGTGCACAGCTTCGTCATAGATTTTATTCCGAGCTTCTAACATTCTCTCACGATCCAATGGCCTTTCTTCGTCGTCTTTTATCCCGTAGAATATCTCTCGTGGTTTCATGTTGGTAGCTGAATGTATGCTATTGTTGTAAAGAGTACAGGAAATAAGGAACATTTCTTTGACAGTGACATTCGGGTACCTATGTTTATTACATTTAAAGATTTCGGCTATTGTAGAATGGAAGCGTTCTACGATGCCATTGGTTTCACTACGATCAACGGGAGTAAAATATTGTTGGACGTTCAAATCTGCGAGTATGCCTCTTAGTTCAATGGACTTTATAGCCGGTTCGTTATCTGAAACTATTAGCTGAGGAGTTCCATACAAGGCAAAGTATTTCAGTATAGCTTTTCTGATATCCGGAATAGCTCTAGATTTTATGGGGATGAGGCTTCCAAATCTAGTTAATTTGTCGACTACCGACAAAAATAAGTAGGGTTGCGAAATGAAAACATCGATATGGATGATATCCAATGGTTTTTAGGGATGGGAGTTTCGCCATGTTTTATCTTATACGGTTTCCTCTCGTACTTGGCCCTATTGCAAATTTGGCATAAGATAATAAATTTCCTAATCTTAGTCTTAAGGTTAGGGAAATAATAACGTCTAATCATTTCGGCGTAATTTTCTTTTCTTTTCCTCGATGTGAGGTTTCATGGGTTTGTTCTATGAGCGAATCTTGCTCTTGAATATTAGTTACATCTGTTAACATTTTCTGCGATATCTTGATCTTGAAGATTTTATGTCTACTAAAGTAATTTTTATAGACTATTTGGATAGTTGGAATCAAGCTTTCGGGGCAAAGTATGCAATTTTGTTTTGATGGGTCCATGCATTCCCGGAAGATTCGAATCATTAATGGAACTCCAAAATTTAGTTTGGTAATGATTCGTCTATGAACTCTCGGAAAGATTTCCTCATAGGTTTCAGAATCTTCAGTGCCGATTTTCAAAATAATCTGATTGCGAAAGAAGTTAATGGGACGTTCGGTGCATTCGATGAATTCTGACACGTCAGTATCTGCCGAATGAATTGAACTTGAATCTAATGATTCTTCGTTTACATTTATTTCAGGTATTCTAGACAAAGCATCTGCCACGACATTTTGTCTCCCTGGCCGGTGTTTTATTTCAAAATCGTATTCGGATAACTGAAGTCTCCATTTTACGAGTTTTGTGTTTGGGGTTTTTAAATTTAGGGCATATGTTAAAGGCTGGTGGTCAGTATAGAGTGTGAACTTCTTACCAAAGAGATACAGGCGGAAGTATCGAGTTGCCCATACAATGGCCAACAATTCCTTTTCAATGGCCGAATAATTCTCTTCGGACTTGGTCAATGTTCTCGAGGCGTAAGCTATGGGTCTATCCGCTCCGATAGGTCCCTGCGATAGCATCGCTCCTAGGGCGAAATTGCTCGCATCCGTAGTTAAAACGAATGGCTTATCGAAGTCAGGATACTGCAAAATGTTACTATGAGTCAGTAGACTTTTGCAGGTTTCAAAGGTTTTCATAAACAAAGGCGTGTGCTCTACGGATTCTCCTTTGCGTAGTTGGGCGGTTAATGGTTTCGTGATTTTGGCGAAATCAGGGACAAACCGCCTGTAGTAGCCAAGAATTCCTAAAAACCCTTTTAGTTCGGTTTGATTTTTTGGAATAGGCCATTTAAGAATGGCATTGATTTTATCAGGATTTGGTTTCACACCTTGGTCGGTGACAATGTGACCAAGAAATGCTACTTCTTTCTTTAGGAATTCACTCTTATCGAGTTGAATTTTCAAGTTAACATTCTTGAGAGCTAGGAAAACTTTATTTAAGTTTTCAATGTGCTCTTGCAGAGAAGTTGAAAAGACAATTATGTCGTCCATGTACACAAGACAACATTTGCCTAATAAATTTCGTAAAACATTATCCATGACGCGCTGAAATGTTGCAGGCGCGTTCTTTAACCCAAACGGCATGCGAAGGTATTCGTATAATCCATGTTCAACGCTAAACGCCGTTTTGACACATCATCAGGATGAACTTCTACCTGATGGAAACCCGAGGTGAGGTCCAGCGTCGTGAAGTACTGACACCTACCAAGTTTGTCCAAAATCTCGGTGATATTTGGTAGCGGGTATCTGTCGTCTATTGTCTTATCATTTAGTTTACGATAATCGACAACTAAACGCCATTTTTGTTTGCCTGAGGCATCCGCCTTTTTGGGACAACCCAAATTGGTGAGCACCAAGGGATGTGCTAGGCCGTATAATGCCTTGAGCTAACATTTCGTTTATTTGATCTTGTACCTCTTGCTTATGGCAATAGAGGTACCGATAGCTCTTCGCATGGGTAGGGATTTCATCCCTGGTTTCAATTTTGTGCTTGATTGCGTTAGTGAAGGTCAAGTCATTGCCTTTAATGAAGAAAACGTCCTGATATTTAGAAATAAGTTTTAGAAGTTTATCCCTTTCTTCTCCATTAAGATGATCGATACGAAGTTGATTTCTCAATTTCGGGTTAATTGGAGCGGGATCAAAGCGGCATTCATTTTTAGACGTTGTTTGTGCAAAAGTAATATGTATTGTCACACCTAGATGTCCGTACTGTACTTGTTTTTATAAATGTGAAGTAAATAAATTAGTTTAGACTCATCTTTCGCCATGGCGACATGGTAATGTATTTTATTCGTCTTTCATATCTAATTGAACACAACGTAGGAAGAAAAGTCCTGCCCGTGCGCGAACATAATTTGGTGCCGTGACCAGGATCCACACGGCAAATTACGAGGGACTGTGATGCTGAGAATAGTGGATTTCATCACAAGCATCATTTGTGCTAGACGACTAAAACAATGGATGTGAGCTCAACAATACAAGCGCCTTGCAGCCACTCTTCGATATTCAGTTACTGACATACTCAACGTATGATTAAATCATCTACCACTGGTTTTGGAGGCAACTTTGCATCGACTGGAAGTGAGTACAATAAAGGCTTCTAACAGCATTTGGTGGGACATACTGCTCCCAGAAGCTTCCAGTTTGCCTTAATGTCGGAGAACAAGCCTGTCATGCTGCTTGCCTATTTCGTCTGGTCCCGTAGCCCAGAGCGGCATCTTAGATCAACGAAGTTCAACTCATCGAGGGCTCATATGGTTCAAAGACACAAACGTACAGTGCGTGCTAGTTTTTCACATCTAATTTTTGAAGTTTACACTTCAAGGCGGGGAGTATGTTCGGTCAAGCTACTGTAGTTTTATTATCGGTGCTGAGCTCTATCATTGCCATTATTAGCACCACACATTATTGTATAGCTATAAGCTATCTATCAGTATACACAACGTAGGTTAATAGTCATGTTTGTACTGTATCACGTCTAGTCAAATAAATATGAAAACTGTGTAAAATTATTCTTTTTGCCGCGTGGATATGTCGATCCAAACAGTCCTACCACCTGATCGATCAGACGTTGTGTTCAATTTACGTTCTTCAAAATTATTCAATTCAGAGGGAATTAAACAGTTTGGGTTGCATTTCACGGTGAAATTGCAACAGTTTTTCAATAAAAGGTGGGCTTTATTATGGTCAGCCCTATACAGACCTGGTACAATCATCACATCTTGTGTTAGGGAAGAGGGTATTCGATGTAAAAATCTCCATGACTAACTTTTGTATTCAAAACTACGGGAACTTCTTCGTGAGCATTGAGAGATATCGAAAAAGAGTCAGGATATTTTCGTAACATTTTTTTTTTTCCAATTTCGTTTATTTGGTAGGCTCAGGCGTGTATAACACTTTACGGAGCCACGTTTCTTTGAGATATGTACAATCGACATAATCTTATTATTAAATTAGTAAGAGAGGGAAATAAGCCAACGTACTCGTGGTGACTCGAGGTTAGGTTTACAATGTTTAAGGATGGACGGGGATTAGGATTCGGGAATCAGGGAATCATCATAATCAAGGAATTTCAGCAGCTCATCCGGTCATTTGGCGTCGGGGACGATGTGGTGTATCGTCGTGCTCGAAGAATGGTTCGAATGGGAGCATCTTCCGGACGGCCAGAGCTACGGCGCTCTACGGGACAGACAGACAGAGACAAAACAAAAAACTTTGAAGAAAAGAAAAAAACAAAAGTATTAGACTTTTATGTCAGAGGAACAAAGAAACTATAAATAACTTACATATAGACCACATCACGATCCCCCAAAACACCTCTTATCTCCTGGAAGGGTTGTTTACCTCGGGCCACTAGGGTATCCAATAATTGCTCTCTGAAGACGTCGTTTTCCGAGCAGAACCAAACTACGTGATCGATGTCATCATAACCGGCTCCGCACCTACATAAGTTGCTATCGACAAGGTTTATTCTGTACAGATGTGCGTTTAGTGAATAGTGATTGGACATAAGCCTCGACATCGTGCGGATGAAGCCTCGACTTAAGTCCTCACCTCTGAACCACGCTCGCGCAGAAACTCTAGGAACTATGGAAAATAGCCACCGTCCAAGTTCATTGTTTGACCAAATCATTTGCCAATTTTGAAGAGTACTCTGACGGACTAATGGGAAAAACTCGTTGCTCGAGAATTGTCTATCATAAACCTCACCTTTTTCGTAACATTTGAATGGAATATTCCGGAAATTTTAATGTATTAGTGGAAGTCAATATTTCTACTCCGAGACTCTTAAGGGACTCATATCCTATAAGGCCATCGAAAAGGAGTGGAATTTGAATAATTGGAAATCTAATGCAGGTTTATTTTGGAAAATGGTCAACCTTACTTTTTGATTAATTTCATATGAACCATTAATATTGTTCACACATGTAGGTTTACACTCAAAATTTCATTTGGCAAAACTTTGGCTGGATCAATATAATTCCTGTTGGCACCTGTGTCAATGAGGAATTTTAGCTGCTTCGTTTGTACTTGCACAACGATGTAGGGAAGAAAATTATTTACGTTTTGGTTTCCGCATCTGGGCCTGGTTGAAAATTTGAGTCGTCATGATATTCAACAGGATCTTCATGTGGCTCATCTGTGTACTGATCGGAATTAGTGCAATATGGGAAAGTTTGATCGGACTCATGTTGATCTTCGTGACAATTAATTCTCATGTTGCCTTGGGGTGGGTTGTTCTGTCTGAAGTTTGAGGAAGATTGGGGTTCGAATTTAATTGCGTTCTGCAATTGACCGTTATGCTGGTTCTGATTTTGAGGTTTGAAATTATTTTGATAGTATGGGCGATAATTCGGGTTGTAATTTGGTTGAGCCCTAAAATTATTTTGGTATCTATTGAAATTTCCACTTTGTTGAGGCGGGGCTCTGTTAGTGTTATTCGGAAGAAACTGAAGTTTTGGAAATTTTCTCTCTTGCGCTGAGCAGCGTTAAATTGATCAAGCGCACGTTGATAAGCTAACAGAAGAGTAGTAGGGCATGTAGTTCTAACGAGTGTGGAATATGGCTCGACGAGGCCATCAATAAATGAATTGAGGATCATGTCTTCATAACTGCGAGAAAGGGTTTGAATATTTCTGTTCAAGTCAGGATCTAAGGCTAGCTTTGCAACAATCTCCGATATTAATTCACGACATTCGTTATAAGATGTCGTTATAGTCTTGTTGCCTTGTTTTATATAGCAAATCTGGGTTACACGACTAGAAAGAGCTCGTTTATCACCAAAGTACTCGATAAGTACTTTTTGATAATATTCAATCGCAAGGGGTGTGTCGCGCTTCAAGAGCTTCACTGGCCTCCTCTGTTATCTTGTCCCTAATAATACTTGTCCAAAGAGGTAACACCATAGTGACATCTGCTGCTGATGGACATAATTGCTTTGCGTGATCAAGTTTTTCTTCAACGGAAGCGATCCAGGTGGCTAATGATTTTTATCTCCTTTATATGGGACAATTAGTTTGATTGCATCTGGCACTCTAGATGGGTTAAATGAGGAAGGCAATCTTACTCTAGACTCTACTTCACTTTCATAATTTGAACGGGGACGGGATGATAGAGCTTCAATTTGTAGTCTCTGTTGCTCAATTTGGGCTGTAAGAGCCTCAATTTGTTGTGTAATTTCCTCAGACATTCTCCTTGTAATCATTCACTTAATATTCACAAATATTTTATCTAACGATTTTAGGGATTTATTGTTAATTCACTTTCACTGTTTCACTTATTATCACTATTAATCGATAATGTTGTTGATAGATTCGTTTACTTACAGTTAGTTTTCCGCGATGAACCGTCGCGAGGGGGATAGGTTGATTAAGTTGATCCGCAGGCTTTCGCTTGATGAGTGCTGGATATCGTCTCGAATCTTCAATAATCCGTCGAAGATGCCTCCTGTCGGTGACGTTATTCCCACGTTCTTCCAGTTGGCGGGCGATTTCACTTTACACTTATCACAACCGAAAACTACCGGATCCTACCGACTGCGCCACTTATGTTTTTGGTCGTTCGAGATACGTTTTTAAAAAAACTAAACAATCGACCTGTCTGCTCGAGTGAAGAAATACGAATGAATTTTATTGTTAACTAATTATTATGGAACCTAGCTGGGGAATACTTTATGCTGATACTGGCAAGAACCATCAATCATGGGCGTCGGTCGCGGCTCCAATAACACCGGTGCGGAATGTGCAAGGTGTTGGTCTCCGGTTACGTCCGGTCCAATGTGGCTAGCTTAGAGTTGGACGCTAACAGTTGCCGTTCCAGCAATTTGACTCTGGTTGCATTTACGTCCGTAACTCATATATGAACGAATATCGAATTTAATTTGTATACAATGCTTTATAAAGCATTTTTCGGTTTTTCATTTTTTGGATATTTTTCCAAAAAACTTCTGGGAATTGCACGACAGTCCGCCATACAACACTTTTTTGTAAGTCATGTCATTTTAGAATTACATGGATTTTTTAAAAATCAATGAAAAAATTACTCTTAACATTTTTTGTAAAAATAAGTATGCAGAGTGGCTTAGAAATATCATATCTTTATGCTCACCAAGTTTCATTCGATTCTGAGATCGTGCTGCCAACCGCTGGTCGAATTGGCGCGAAATTCGTCGAAATTATTCATTATTGAGCTGTAATGGAAAACATTACCAAAATCCCTTCATATTTACTCAAATTTAACAGTTTGCCATTCTTCTGCTTCACCCTTAAGATTGTCGTCCATTAAGAAAAAACAAACCATTATTTTACATGCATTGAGTCATTTTACACTACCATTCGGGCGTTTTGCCCCAGGCCCATTTTTAAAACATTTTAAATGCGTTGAGCGAAATGTATCTGGTTTTGTAAATTTAGTATCTACACGTGGAAACGGTTCGGTATTCTTGTTTAAGTATTGGTCAACACATCGAAAAAAGCTTAATGGGTACAATTTGGACTGCCTAGTTAGCACGCCGGTGCTCATGATAGCACGTCAGCAACCTATAAGGTTTCCCCAAAAACACGCGTAAATGGAACATTGCCTACAGCGACCATCGATAGCATCGCGACGACTAGTTGTCATTATCGCGGCGATGAAATCGCTTAGGTTTGGAGGATTCTTTAATCCCTATGTGTGTTCGCAGGAACCTCGCACCATCCGTCTCCATCTCTTCATCAACATCTACTTCTGCCAACGCGCGGGAGCAAGGAATGTAATTGTCGCTGAAAAATGCGAAAAACAAGCGACAAAAGAGAATAGCGATAACTCTTTGTCCTCATCTGCAGAGGATAAAGACATTGTTGCGTTCCATTTTATTTGCAACAAACATGGAGAGGTAATTGTTGTGAACTTTTCAAACTGCGATAACTTATATATTTCAAGTAAAACACAAATCATGTCAACAGATGGTTTATGTTTATGTCTATGTCTAAACTATGATAACTGATACTTATTTCACCAAAAACATCATCGGAAACCGACTACTTCTCAAAATTAGCGGCAGGCGATCATTGTCCTATTCTGTTGCAGTTTGGAACAAACACTTATTGCGAGTTGAGGTTGTCCTGACATTTACAAGAGATGACAATGTTGTTGTCATTGCCAATGTTGTTATTTTACATTCCTTGCGCGGGAGGTAAAGTTGCAGTTGGGTGCAAAAACTTGCTAAGCTTTACGTTTCGAGCTGGGACGTGATTAAGCGGGAATATGATTAGTTACTTTCGCATGCGGTCGAAGGTGAAGAAGGCATGATCGTATTCGACGGATCAATAGGAAGGGTGCTGATAAAGTGTAGGCCTGGATTGCAAATCAACCAGCGACCCTGATTTCCAAAGCGCCCAATTGCAGTCGCACTGAAATCAATTCGAGCGACAAAACCATCCCATCGAGCTGGTGATCAGTGCGCCCGAATATCAATCCATCGCACATAGGAGTACGTAGTGTAAAAGCGTGGCCAAAGCTATGCCAATCATTTTATCGGATGTAAATGCATTCAATGAACAGCAAAGCGTATTTTTGTTTTGTTTTTGTGCTTTTTGTATTAAACTAGTAGTGAAGTATGACCACCGGTGGCGTCAGTTGTTGTTTAAGGTAGAGCATCACTTGGCGTAAGAACGCTGCCTTTGGGAACTACAGCGTGCTTGCGACGAGTGGTGTCCTCCTCTGACTCTGTCAATGAGTATGATTTTTATGTTAATTTTCATTCTTTAATTATTACTTTCTAAGATTTCCGAAAATGTGCTTCGTTTGTTCACTTCAACTATATAAATTTGTCATCGAATAATGTTAAAGTCCCTGGATAATGTATTGATATTACAATCAATGGAGCAGATCAGATAAATTCGTTGCACTTCAACCGCTTTATTTTTTAACAACCTTTTACATCTGAAAAATGCGTATGCTTTCCATCAAAGTCCAGCTCTTCTTTGAAAGCGAACCATTTTATAAGCTTTGTCGCTCAAAATCATAAATATTTATTATTTTCGCCTAGCTTTTCTTAGAAAACTTCACTATATTCAAATAAAAACAACTCACGATTGCGTGAGGATGCGTGAAATGTTTTTCGTGGAGCTTATTGGGGAAACTTCAATCTTTCCAACGCTAACAATTTTGTTGCTTGATCGGGTTTGGAACCTAATCAAAAGTTTAATTTTGTAAAACATATTATTGTAAAAAAGGTAAAAAAAAGCTAGCAATTAATATCATCATTATGGATCACCTAAAAACAATTTCAGATCGAATCATGCTTGGAAACGATTTTACATACCCTCATTATTGGTAGCTATATTGATTTTCATCTTAAAAGTCAACAAAAACCCAAAAAACACGATAAAACATGAACATTTTTTCATGCACAATTGCGATAAAACTAGCATGTGAGTTATGGTGAAGTTTTGGCATCCAGCATTACTCACAAGTAATCAATATTGATCCAAAAATCCCAGGGCAAGTTAGTATTACTATTTGAGAGTACAAAAACGAAAAATAATATGGAGATATCCAAAAATATTGTTTTGACTTTTGGCCAGGATTTGAGCTGAAATACTCCTTAGTGCATCGGTGCAATGAGCCAGCTACCGGGCGGGATGATGAATGCAATTTGGCGTTCTTCAGTATCTAAACGGACCAACAACTAGCGCCACGGCGTATCTTTCTCGTACCAATCTTCCCCGCTTTATAGTATCGTTTTCTATACACCAATTTCAACACTCCAACCGGTCATCAACTGGGCGTTCGCCTTAAAGCCTAGTACGCTACTCTTACGGAATGGGTTTACGGAAAATTCGATAAAATTACCACGTAAATTTGACAGCTGATTCACTATGGAAGAAATGTCACTTTTCCGTACGGAATAATGGTACGGAATATTTTTCCATGAAAGCTAGTACGCTGCTGAAAAGTATTGTGCATATAGATAGGATACGTAATGATCACGGAATTATTCCGCACTGGAATTCCGTGAGTACTGAGTAGTACGGAGTTGTAAAGCAGAGAAAATTTCCTAACGCTAATAACATAGATATAATTATCAAGATGTTGGAGTTAGAGCAAATTAGTACTCAATTTATGGTTCCATGTACTAATATTTCGGTACCCAGTAAAATGAGGCAACGCCTCAAAATAAATTTTCATTGTTCTAATTTCATACTGTTGTCAAGGTTATCAACCTGACTGTTTATTTTCCAATGGTTTGCGGATGTTCAAGGAATAAGATTCTTTAGGTTTTCCTAAACTAAAATATTTTATTTGTTTTCCAGATCATCGCTAATGTAAACCTACTGTTTTGCGGATTCAGGAATTGCATGGTTAGGCAGAGGTGAATGGCCGAGTCTTTGATCGTTTTTCCCATGGAAATACAAAAAGTGTTCTCGTCAAGGTTCCCGTGGAAATGAGGATTTTTCTGTGAAAAATCTTATCATTAGCGTGCTACACTTTTGTTTTTCCACTTTGCAAACATTTTTACTCGTCATGGCCTTTCTATGGGTCGCCTGTCCCTCGTTTAGATATTTGATGAATCCAATCCAATATAATTCTACTATTAAACAGTGAGCGTCCAATACCTGTACAGCAACACGTGCATCGATAATAGCTTTATGTTTGGCAGCAAAGATCCACTTCGGCACTTGATCTTCCTCAATTTTTCATCTTCCCGCTTCAAATTTCTATCTTTACCCACGTCATATTGGTCTGCCAATGCACATACATTCTTACCCTCATAATCACCTAACTTTAGTAATGGCCAGTTCCGTTGCGTCTTAGCTTTGGACGTCATAGTTCGAGGTCAACAAATCCACCCTCTGATACCGAGCCGTCTCCTCCGCAGTATGATAGGAAAATTTGTTGTCTTCATCATCACCTTGTGAGAGTCCTTGATTAATTAACTAACTCCAAGAATTAACTAACTGCAAAATTACTCTTGAGTTGATGATTCGCTTGGGTGACGGTTCAAATCGAGCTACCGTCATCATTCTATCATCATCCATTCCTGAATCGATGTCGACATCAGATTTGCCCATGCGGTCGCGCCTGGCTTTGAAATTCTGAAGCATTTGCAGCCGCTAGATGGTGGAATTGGTCAACGATTTTGCCACCTCCTTCAAACCATCGGGCGAACGTTCCGGTTTATGAAGTGTTGCTGAACACTGTCCGGAGAGGCCTAGAACTGTTGCTAGAACGGAAACTTACTTTGGGCATTTTGTCCTGATTGTTGTCGGAAACCTGCATAAGAGCAAAAATACGAGTGGGAATCACACCAAATGAAGAATAATTTTAATTTGCTGTCCATTTGGCGATATCAATGATGATGGGTGAAAAAAAGATCTTCTTCTTCTTCTTATTGGCATTACATCCCCACACTGAGACAGAGCCGCCTCGCAGCTTAGTGTTCATTAAGCACTTCCACAGTTATTACCTGCGAGGTTTCTAAGCCAAGTTTCCATTTTTGCATTTGTATATCATGAGGCTAACATGATGATACTTTCATGCCCAGGGAAGTCGAGACAATTTCCAATCCGAAAATTGCCTAGACCGGCACCGGGAATCGAACCCAACCACCCTCAGCATGGTCTTGCTATGTAGCCACGCGTCTTACCGCACGGCTAAGGAGGGTGAAAAAGATACAATAAGATTTTTGGAGATGTCAAAGATTCAATATTATGTATAGGGTTAAGGCAGGTATTTTCATCTCTTTGTCATAGTTTCGAAAACCAGACACTTTTTGCCAAACTCATCTGTACCAAATAGTAAGCTCGGGAGAAACATTCTGCTATAGTGGAGTTCTAGCAAATGGACGTTTCTTTCGTTAGTTTTAGCCCCTACGACAACGGACGGAAATACCTGCCGTGTCCCTATTATAATATGTGTGGGACTGTAACCTTTATGACACATCCATGAAACATGCAATTCAAGGAATACCAGAGCATCTTCGAAATCTTTCCATTCCCCCTATTTTTTCAGAAAAATATGAACATGTCAATTGCAACAACAGATATTTCACTGATGGTTCTCATTCAACGGATCCACTGGCTTCGGTGTCTTCAATGTAAATTCAATCACCTTCCGAAAACTTCAGGAACCGTGTTCGGTTTATGTTGCTGAGCTGGCAGCAATTAACTTCGCTTTGGGGATAATTTCCGATCAGCCCGTAGACCATTATTTCATCTTCTCGGATAGTCTTAGTTCTATCGAGGCACTCCGGTCGATGAAACCTGTTAAGCACGCATCTTACTTTCTTACAAATATAAGAGAGCAGATGCGTGATTTGGTCGAAAGATCATTCAAGATTACCTTTGTATGGGTCCCATCCCATTGCCTAATCTATGGCAATGAGAAGGCGGACTCGCTAGCAAATGTGGGCGCACAGGAAGGTGAAGTTTATGATAGGCAAATCTCCAACAACGAGTTTTTCCCATTAGTCCGTCAGAGTACTCTTCAAAATTGGCAAATGACTTGGTCAAGCAATGAACTTGGACGGTGGCTTTTTTCCATAGTTCCTAAAGTTTCTGCGCGAGCGTGGTTCAGAGGTGAGGACTTAAGTCGAGGCTTCATCCGCACGATGTCGAGGCTTATGTCCAATCACTATTCACTAAACGCACATCTCTATAGAATAAACCTGGTCGATAGCAATGTATGTAGGTGTGGAGCCGGTTACGATGACATCGATCACGTAGTTTGGTATTGCTCGGAAAACGACGCCTCCAGAGAGCAACTATTGGATACCCTTGTGGCCCGAGGTAAACAACCCTACAGGGAAGTAAGAAGTGTTTTGGGGGATCGCGATGTGGTATATATGCAGGCTATCTATGTCTTTCTTTGCTCGTCTGACATCAAAGTCTAATATTTCTTTTGTTTCTTTCCAAGTTTTTTTCTTGTCTTTGTCTTATTGTTCCGTGTACCACGAAGCTCTGGCCATCCGGAAGATGCTCCCTGACGAACCACAACTGGAGTACGACGCTACGCTACAACGTTTTTGACGTTAAATACCCGGATGAGCAGCTGAAAAAACCCAAAACCAAAATTCCAACCCTGTCCATCCTGAAATTACGCAATCTAACCTTGAGTCACCACGAGTATCTTGGTCAATGCCCCTTTCCCCTTACTAACTGTTAATAATAATGATATAGTTTTAAAATATCATAAAGAGTCTCGGCTCCGTTAAGTGTTATAAACGCCTGATCCTGTCAAATAAATGCAATAGATGAAAAAAACCTTTATGACACGGAATAAATAAAGTTTATTTCTGGCATTTATCACTTTTGAAAACGAGATGTCTAATAACATTTATGTATCATATTTATATATCTTCGCTACAATCGCTACAAATAGTTCTGATTATTCAATTCAAAATAGAAACAATCTGAAAGGATGAATTGATTAGTTCTTTCAGAATTCAAAGGAATATAAAAACTGGAAAAGTCCATTCTCGCATTTGCTGAATTAACACTTAACATCTTCTTACGGTCGAGAAGAATGACGCAAGTTTTTGCAAGTCCAAATATTCCGAAAAAACACGACATACATATATTGTGGGATTTTTCGACTTAGAAAACTTGTATCATGCTTTTCTGTTCAGACCGAATTTCTCGTGATGCGAAAAGTGTCGGTGTTGGTCTTTCTTAATCGCGGCTGTTATTCGCGCATTGCATGGCTGCCGGAAAAACCCATTCTAGAGGCTTGGATAGTCTGTTGCATCTGGTAGACCCCAGTAGTGATGAGTGCATGAAACGGAAAACCAAGCCCGATGACAAACGCCTGTGAGAAACCTTCTCATCAGTCCTGGAACTATATGATAGAATGTCCAAAACATTAAAACGTTTCATTTAAAAAACGAAAAAAGCATAGTGTACCTTTCCTTTGTATAGTGTTTGGTCATAAAAGGATATTTCTTTTATCCCTCGAGTATTTGCTCCCGGGCGAATTTTTTTCCAGTTTCTCAGAGAAACAACAGCCGATGTGGCACGGCTTCCCTGCATGTCTAAAGAAGTTTATTTGAATAAATCACAAGGGCTTCATTTATACATTCTAACAGTTACCTACCGCCAGCTTTCGTTTTCGAAGTTTGTTATTGTTTGAAGAAAAAACTTCCGAAAATGTTGCTATGACAGCAGTGCTAAATTTTGTTCTAAGGGCCATCAATAGATTACGTACTGAAGCGACGCCTTCATGTTTGGGTACCAAAGACCGTTCATATCATGCGAAACTGGAACCACGAAAAAATCACCAGTTTCATATTACGCCTGCTGGGTAAAGTAAATGGCACTGTCACTTTTCCTTACGGAAAAATATTCCGTAAGGATCCAGCTGTCAAATTTACCTTGGTAAATTGATCAAATTTTCCGTAAACCCATTCCGTATCAGCAGCGTTCTAGGCTCAAGGAAAAGTGACAGCTCCATTTACTTTACCCAAGAGGCGTTATTAGCGTTACGAAATTTTCTCTACTTGTTAGCTCCGCATTTCAGAGCGGAATCATTCCGTATCCTATCTATTTGCCCAGTACTTTCCAGCAACGTACTAGACTTGAGGGGCCCTACTTAGCCATGCGGTAATACGCGCGGCTACAAAGCAAGACCATGCTGAGGGTGGCTGGGTTCGATTCCCGGTGCCGGTCTAGGCAATTTTTGGATTGGAAATTGTCTCGACTTTCCTGGGCATAAAAGTATCATCGTGCTAGTCTCATGATATACAAATGCAAAAAAGGTAACTTGGCTTAGAAACCTCGCAGTAATTAACTGTGGAAGTGCTCAATGAACACTAAGCTGCGAGGCGGCTCTGTCCCAGTGTGGGGATGTAATGCCAATAAGAAGAAGAAGAAGAAGACTAGCCTTAAAGAATACCACTCTATTTCGGAGAACCCTGTTGTATGACCGATATTTTGGAAAAATTAGGAGACGTCGACGAGGATTTGCGACCTTCGTGACTAGGAAAACTTTATGAGGTTACAACGACACCTAAGCGAAGAAGCAAGGAAGGCAGGGAACAGAGTCCTGCTCCACACGTTCAATGTCATAATTGGGACGTTGCTAGCGGAGGTACGAGCTACGCCGGCTACACGATCCGAGAAGTTGGAGACCGTCATCACTTATAGAATAGTGGTATCGAATCTCTGTGCTCATTTGATAGTGACTGAGCATGAGTTATACTGAACAAAGCAGACGTTAATGAACGAAGTGCATACGTAACGTATGTAACCAGTAAGCCAGAAAATCGAAGGAAAGGGATAACTTGGATGAACATTCGTCAGATTTGGAATTTAGTAACAAGTCTAGCATGATTTGTAGAACTAGCAGGCATAAACCGAAGGACTGCGTCTTCTTCGAATTCAAGTATCTGTAAAACCAATGGAAAAGCGTGCTGTAGCAGCTACACCTTTTCAGACGGTGTCTTAACCCGCACGGAAAGTAGCGCTTCAAGGCGAGAACGAGAATCTATCGCATTTTTAAGCGCTGTAACAGGAGTAGTATCTGTTCAACAACATTCCCACAACAAAGTACTGCTCAGACCTTCAACTTCCTGGACGGAGATGTGTCTGAATCAACACTGTGTAGAAGTGGATCAGCTCAGCTGACCTGTATCACCACTGTGCATCTAGTGGAGCTACGGAGTCAAAAGAACCGAAAAAGTTTCTAAAAAGGTTCAATTCAATATAGCAGGAGTACGGCAAATCCAGCAGATCCAGCTAAGAGACGTGCAGACCGTGGAGAACTTGGATCTACCTCAATCAGTACGAAGAATTTCATTTTCATTGGGAGAAGTCAAGTGATATTTACTGTCAGCTGTCACTTATTGAATTTAAAAACATAAACCATGAAAGACATTTCACGAACTCTCCAAAGATTTTTAATTCATGAAAGAACATAAAATTATTGTCTCTACAATACAACCACTCTATTGAAATGATTTAGGAATTTAGATTTGAAACAAAGCAAACATTCGTCTTATGAGCGCTTGTAATAGTAACAGTCGTCGCAGTGCAAGGAGACTATACCGCAGAAGAGTTCCCAAGAGGTTGCAATCAAGAAGAAACATGTATCCCAGCCGATATCTCCCCTAGAGGGCAACAACGATTGCAGGTGCTACGACCGCTAAATAAAGTGAAGATACCCCGGTGCTACTTCTCAGGATACAGCCAGGAAGTCTACGAGTCATACGGTCTATGATCAGATCAGAGGCGATATCGTCAATTCGAGCCATCCCGTGTTTCGGAATTACTAGACGAGACGAGCATTGCCGATTGGAGATGGGTACCATCCGAGCAGAGAATGGCGACGAATCCACAAAATGAGGAAAAACCAGAAAGTACTTCGAGAACTGCCGCTAGTGTCTGCATTTCAATACCAGGATGAGTGTAAATAATCCATGGAAGTCAACACCAACAAAATAACCCATTCAAGACGAATATACAACCGAAGAATTCCGAAACGTCCACGTTAACGTGCAGATTTCGTTCGAGCCAATAATACACTTCCAACGGTTCCTAATTTGAGAGAGCCTGGTCAGAGTCGCAGTGTATCTATAAAGGTCCGATAATAACTGTCAACGCAAAAGAGGCGGCTTTGTGATCAACGTAGTTAGCGGAAGGCAACAAGAACCTGCAGTTGGTGCTCGGTTTACCGAGTTCTACCTCAGGTTCCAAAACGGGTCCCCAACGGTTTGCCCAGATTACGCTCTACATGAGTGCTTTCACATTCATAGGAGTGGTCTGTTTCGGATACTTGACGGTTCGTATTAGATGGACGAATGGCGTCATCATCGGAATTCTATTAGCAAGCAATCCAAAGGTTTATCACACGGCGAGACGCACCCATGAGATTTATTCGTACTAGGGGACAGATGTCCAGGGAGTTAATGCAGTACATCACTAATACAGTGTGTCAACCGATCTCTGCGTTCACTATCATCAAACAAAAACCCAGTGGAAATTCATCCCTCATATGGAGAAGGGCTCTGCTGTTTAGTAACAGATAGCCATTCTGACGACAAGGTTTTGCAACTGTGCTTGCCAACCTACTTACCCCTGGCGAGCGAAGCACGCGAAGCCGTTACGCCCAGCCTTCCTATTTTGCTTCAGAGCTCCAGCGGGGCTACAACCTACGATGGAAACGAATCGTTCTGCGGTCCAATTGGAATAGTAATTATGTTAAGTTATACTGGACAACATCTGGCAGCATTGGATCAAAAAATATCTCCCAGTAATGTCGTTCCGATCCAAATGGTTTGGAGAGGAGGGAAGTGTTCGAGAAGGCTACCCCGTGCTTAAAGATTGGCTAGTCTGGTAAGTCGTCGTACAGACTACGGAGGAAGTTCATCAACGATCGTTAATAATATTGGTCAAACTGAACATTCTGGAGATCCTGGTATAGCAGGCGACTCTGGCAGCAATCCGGATTGGGGTATGTAGGTTCAGTCTGTACATACCATGTCGTTCAGAACTGCCCCGATAACTTCGCTACCAATTGCTTAAAAAAATTAAATCATTCAGTCAGTGTTTCTATTTAACCTAAACATACGAAAAAAAACAATATCAAGTCACAAATACGAGAAAAACCTTTTCTATTCTTTATTCATGTGTTTTTTTAATGATCAGAAACGTGAAAAACTTTTTCTACATTTTTTTAAGAAAATTATTTTGAGCTTTTTAGTGGAATGTTTTCACTTGTCATAAGACGAGTTTGTATAATCCCATTGAATTCCACAACATAATTGTATCTTGACAGATACGTATTTCGACCTCAACAGTGTCTCGTACATGACTCGTCGAAATACGTATATGTCAAGATACAATTAAGTGGTGGAATTCAATGGGATTGTACAAACTCGTCTTATGACAAGTGTTTCTACATGGTAGTTTCTTATCCTATTATCTAAACACTTTAAAATTGTAAGAAAAACTCATTCGTTTTATATATAAGTTATTTACAGAAGAACACAAAACACTGAGGAATAAGTTTAGTTTTATTTTTTGCCTTTCTCGTATACTAAGTATACGTAAAGGCTATATGTTCACTCCAAAAACAAACTTTTTATAGAAGGCTCGGAGACCCATAGTGTTATATACCAATCGACTCAGCTCGACGAATTGAGGTGATGTCTGTGTGTGTGTGCGTGTGTGTGTGTATGTGTGTATGTGCGCACCAAAAGAGCAAAAAGTTTAGCTCACTTTTTTGCACTTAGTTTCAACCAATTTACTCGCAACAGGTTGCATTCGACGCAGTATACTGCCCCATTGTTTCCTATTGAAAATTGGCCGGATCGGACTATGGGCTTGGAAGTTATGGCCAAAATACTTTTTCTCATAAAAAAGCGCGTAAAAAAGTCTAGCTCACTTTTAATGCACTTACCCTGAACGGATTCCCTCACAAGAGGTTGCATTCGACGCAGTATCCTGTCCCATTGTTTCCTATTGAAAATTGGACGGATCGGACAATGGGCTTGGTAGTTATGGCCAAAATACTTTTTCTCATAAAAAAGCGCGTAAAAAAGTTTAGCTCATTTTGAATGCACTTACCCTAAACGGATTCCCTCACAACAGGCTTCATTCGACGCAGTATTCTGCCCCATTGTTTCCTATTGAAAATTGGACGGATCGGACAATGGGCTAGGTAATTATGTCCAAAATACTTTTCCTCAGAAAAAAGCGCGTAAAAAAATCTAGCTTACTTTTAATGCACTTACCCTGAACCGATTTCCTCGCAACATGTTGCATTCGACGCAGAATCTTGTCTCATTATTTACCGCTAGGTGGATTAATCTGGGTTTTTATTTATTTTTTTATTTTTTTATTATACCCACTCCCCATCTCTCTGACCTTTCGGAGACCAGTAGGATATTTTATTTTATTAAATGTTTGTAACGACCTTATAACATTTTAATGGCTTGAAGCCTACTCCGCCTAAGACAATTAAGGTTAAAGAACTTTTCTGTTCTAAATCGCCCGTACTGTAATAGCAGTATCTACTAAATGAATTAATTTGGGGTTTTCTCACATTGTATATTTCATTAGCAGACCCATTTTTAACATTAGAACATTTCAATTTCACTTTCGAACAAAAAATACAAAAATAAACCGATTTTCGAGTTCACAGAAAATCGTTCAAATGCGCTGGGTTGAAAACCGAAAATTCCTATTACATGGCAACCAAGCCATATCCGGAAAACTCCAACGTTCTTACTCACAACAGAGAGAAAATTCAGTCATATGGTGGTGGTTGCCCGAGTTGGATGTGTTTCAGACATCCTCTGTGAAGCCAAGCGCCAATTGAAATCTACACGAAAAAAAACGCGCAACAAGTTTTCTCCTTCATCACTCCTCTCGAGCAGGGTTGCCTTGTGGTTGGGGTTTAATTCGTACATCTGTAGTTACAATCAACTGGTTGGTGGAAATTTCAGTTCCCCCGTCGGAGTGCGAAACCCGCATAATGTACATGATAAATGTGTATTCTACTTTGAGTAATCGGATAGCAGCAGATGAACTTATTACAACTATTCGTGCTACAGTGAAATGAAAATTCAGCTATAATTGAATCACTGAGTTTTTTTGTGAAGTGCTTCATAGTTAAACAAAGTGGCTTAGACTTTTCACATGGTAGAAGATGACAGAATAAACAATATTTTAAATAATATTGATGATTATATACAATCTCAATTTTTAATTGACAACATTTTTGAACTTTCAAGCTGTCAAAACTAACATTATATTAACTAACAGTTATACTGCCCTTACGAACACAACTGTTTCATATTTGCTTGATGTCTCATCAATATGCGACAATTGTGCTTTTATGCAAAGTATAACGGTTAGCTAAACACAAATTCAAAATTGTATGATGAATTTTTATAGTGACTAGTAACTCTTATTAGTGTAACGACGTGTCGGTTCCATACCTTCAAAATGCCAGTGAATGCACTCTACTAAATCAACAGAATAGTGTTAAAAAGCTCTGTTTGCTCTAGACATAAAACAAATCAAATTAAATTAAACAAGAGGCCAACTAAGGTGTCGATGGAATCGTTGTATATGGTGTAAAGAAAATTAAATGCTATAAGGTAAACGGCGCACAAAACAATAACAAAGTGAAATTTCCGGCGCCATACATTGATGTCTCCGGAGACGAGAGTCGTGGATTTTTGCGATTAATTTGATTTTTATTGCGGAATGCGAGTGCACAGCATGATTGATGGACGAGATGAAGAAAAACAGGATATTGCTTGCACATTGCTGTAATCGATGAACAGTGTTGAGCTGTACGAGCGCTCGACATATTCCAGCAGCGAGCGCCACATGGAATAAAAAGAGATTAGTGCCACTAATGGTAAGTAAATTCGCCGAAATGTGAACAGCGGGTGAAATCTCCTTAGAGAGCACAATAGATGGTGCGAAATTTATCCATAGGTTTTTGCCAATAACTAGTTTTATATATGAATAAAATTTTACTTCTGATGACCACTACATGCACATCACTTTGTATGGAGATCTTGGAACATCAAACAAAACACGCATTTAGTGTGCCGTAAAAAAATCAAATTGCCCAAGTAACCGTGAGTCTATTGCGGCATGATTTGCATTAAGAACAAATTTAAGACTCATGCAAACTATTAATCCACAATAATAGATTAATTTAAGCGGGAAAGAACCCATCATCATTGTATCATAGTTATGACCTGTAATCAGAATGCATACCGGGGCACTTTTCAGCTTTATCTCAATTTTTATTGTATACTAGCAGACCCGACGAACTTCGTTTGGCCTAAAATTGATTTTTTCTCTGGTTAATTCTCGAGTTATGCAGAATTTGATGTTTCATTTGTATGGGAGCCCCACTGTGCAAAGGGGGAGGAGTCTCGAACCATCTTAAGAACCTTCCCCGGTCCCAAAAACCTCGGCATAGAATTTTTCACGCCAATCGGTTCAGTAGTTTCAGAGTCTATAAGGTTCAGACAGACAGAAATTCATTTTTATGTATATAGATATATAGATTTAGATTTATAGTTGGCATAGGTCATATACCTCAAATATGCAGTTCAATGAGGTCCGCATCATGGTTAGGAAGCATCCACAAATTACGTAACGCTCAGAGGGGGGTGGGGGTGACCGAAGTGTGACAATCCATAGAAAAAATTTCATTGATTCATACAAAAAGTGTGCCATAGGAGGGAGGGAGGGGTTGTAAATGTCCAATTTTTGCGTTACGTAATTAATGGATCTTCCCTTACTTGGGTATGTGTCAGTTCACTCAGATTCATATTTTTTATTGTTCGTAAGTGGCACATCGCCCATACAAACTTTAGAAAGCGTATATACAATCAAATCACAACCAATTACGCCCACATTTCAGGACATTTTTTATTTCCCTTCACTATCTCCAACACCAATGAAGTCACAAATGAAGTCCTCTGATAGTGGAAATAACTGTCTCAGCTCAGCACATCAAAAGCAACCAAAATTAGAGGAAATCGCCGAATGTTGAACTGCTAAAATTCTTGCCTATTGTTGAACACTCATAAGAAATGCACGTGGGTTCAATAAAAGGGCCGAATGACATTTGGCGAATCACCCAATTATTATTATTTCAAACATGAGCTGAGACATATGCAAAACAATTAAAGCAACAGTGTGTATGGCGTGGATATCAGTGGGACTTAATGTTTCGTTTAAATAAGTCACTTAAATCTATTATATAGAGGAACTGCTCCGATCTCAATCTCACTGTACATATATCCATCTCATCGCTAAACAAAAAAATACGGCACAAAATTCGTCGCTTCTTTTTGTCAACATGCGTGCTCACAGCTGAAAAAAATCACAAAAATAATAAACAAACCAAATTCCTTTCCATTTCTCTGTTTTTGATGGGATGGAAATAGGAGCTATGAAGTGGCGAACCGTTCCCCTAGATATAAAACAAAGTTGGCATTTGTACGACTGCGCATCACTTAAGAATAGGCAAATTTATATTCGTTTTCTTTTTCTATTACCGAGGAAAAAGGTTATGATGAAACTGGAATACTTTGAAAATTAAAACACAATCTTTTCGATTAAATGGTTTCACGTGCAATTTGAATGGAATTTTTAAATTTTGGCCGTCTAAATATATAAAACATAGTTGGCATTTGTACAGCCGCGCATTACTCATGGATTAATAGTCCATTTTTTTTGCTACTTCCTATGTTTGTTCACGAAATCATGTACGCCCAAATCGTAAATCGGTCGCGAGTTATCAAGCTTTGGGTTATTGTGCGTTATCCATATGCGTCTAAACTATCGTGCGTCTCCATTCATTTATGGTAACTGTAACATAGTCATATTATCTACACTTATTTCCAGGCATCGGAATTCTCACTCATATGAATAAAACCCTAGAATTAATCCCTTGAGTAGAGTGTGATTTTTCCTGTTCTCCTGTGAGGAAGTATTCTCACACAACATTTTTATCCGGATAGAATGTGAACGCCGGCTCGCCGGATAATTTAGTTTTAATCCACCAAATTTTCCTTCTCGTCGCTTCTCCAGATAAATTTTACAAGCACATTCAAAAAAATTGCGGGATTCGAACCCAAAACAATTTCGAAATGTTTAGAGTGTCCACTATAACCACGCCACCACATAAACTGATTGAATGTAGAAAGAAAAACTGCTGTATTGAACCTTCTACTTATTGTGGAGAGGCAAAGTAAGCAGCATTTAATTTTCGCGAAACATGGGAAGATGAATAACAATTTTTCGCACCATCGCTTGTGCCGGAGTGTATCGCATTGTAATTTATCCAGATAAAATGGATGGTGGAGCGATCTGTTGTCGCGTGAGTAAGTGAGAAATCTGAACCCTGCTTATTTCTCATAACGATCCGTAGAACTGTTATAAAGGGTGCAAAGCGCATCAAATAAAGTATTAGGTCAGTATTATAATGTTGTGAAAACTCATATGTGAATATGTACGTTATGTGGAAGATATTGATTTGGAAAATGTATTGGAAGTAACCACTTTCCCTTCGATGGGACTCGAACCCATGACCCATGACCTGGGTTTTAACTGTTCATTCCACTTCTTTATAATCTGATTCGAAAAAAAAGTGGATCTTTTAATCGTTCTTGGATATTGCCCATTTATGAAGCTCCTTTGCAGTTGTAAGGAAAACTGAAGAAAAAGAAAATTTAGGTTAATAGTGCACTGTACTTTTCCCAATGAAATCCTTGTACAGCGTCCAGTACAACAACTGAAAAGTTTTCAGAAAAATTTGGGCACGTCATTATAAAACCAAAAACATATAATATATTCATATAAACATAAAAAATTGTAAGATCCGAAAATTTAAAAATCGTGATCGCTCGAATGTTCTCACAATTCAGCTTGTGGCTTTTCTTGAAGATGGGGCATATGACCTCTTTCTTCTACTCCTCCTGTAGCTGTTCAGTAAGGTGGCTCAAGAAACACTTTTTCAATTGTTTTGATGGGCCGCCTACTTATTTCATTCTATTTGATGCTCTGGACAAAATTTCAGCCAAATCAACGTTTGTGCGATGATAAACTTATTGGAAGTTTAAATGAAAAAAAAAATTGAAATAAAAATTATTTCGAATTTTAAAGATTTTTTATGAACACCAAATTTAAAAAAAATGGTAAAAATTACATTTTGTGTTCAAACGGCCGCCATTTTGTCAATTTTTAACTTTTTCCCTTTCGCGTATACTAAGTATACGTGAAGGCTATAAGATTACTCCAAAACCGAACTTTCGATAGAAGGCTCGGAGACCCATAATGTTATATACCAATCGACTCAGCTCGACGAATTGAGGTGATGTCTGTATGTGTGTATGCATGTATGTATGTATGTATGTATGTGTGTGTACAAAAAAAATGTGAGACACACTTTTTTGTACTTAGCCTTATCCAATTTTCTTGGACGTGGAATCCATCCTAATTATACGCTACTGAAATCGGCCCAATCAACCATTGCGGAGTTATTAAAAAAACATTATTGTTTTATATCATTCTAAAATTCCATTACAAATAATAATTTTCAACGTTTATTCATATTTAAAATCTATTTAAATATTTGCGTTTCTTTATCTCTATATAGAAATTAGTTTGCATTTCCTTAAAGGCAATATAACTCACGAACAACGGGTTGTTTGATTATTAAAGTTCTCTCACTAATCGATTCCTTTTGGGATCCGCGGTGAAAATGTAACGGTTTGGTGTGTTTTGGAAAACATAATCATGCTCGCACTGAAGTCGATCGAGAGTGCGGTGCTGCAATAAGCCAAACTATCGACAGATTGAACGAAAAAATACAAACTTGAGGTAGGTCGGGTGGGTTCAACTTGTCTCTATATATAAAAATGAGTTTGCTTTTCCTTCAAGGCATTATAAATTACTAAGGGGTTAACCGATTTGTAAGGTTTTCTCGTGAGAATAGTGCACTAATCGATTCGTCTTTAGATTCTCTCTCTATATATACTGAGAGTTGGTCAATTTAACGAGAAAAGTTGGATAATTGTCAAAATACAACACTTTTATGAGTTCTGAATAAAGCTATTAGGCTCAAAGTGAAATCGATCTAGAGGCCCTTGCTGTTATCAACTAAACGATTGACAGTTTTATCGAGAGAAAGAAATAACCCAAGCAAGGTTGGGCAGATTTGCATAGTCTTCTTCTATCTTTTTTATACATGAAAATGAGTTCACATTTCCTTTGAAGCAATATAACTAACGGAAGCATGGACCAATTTGCAAGATTTTCTCATGTTTCATGTCCGTAGAGGACAACCGGTCTTATAAGCGTCTTGTACATGACACATTTGGTGCGGTGGCGAATCTCTTTCGACCGCAGTTTCTTCTGGAGCCCGTAGTAGGCCCGACTTCCACAGATGATGCGCCTTCGTATTTCACGACTAACGTTGTTGTCAGCCGTTAGCAAGGATCCGAGGTAGACGAATTCCTCGACCACCTCGAAGGTATCCCCGTCTATCGTAACGGGTGTACAGTTCTGCCACCTTTGCAAATGTTCGGCCGACAATGTCCATGTCATCCGCGAAGCAAATAAATTGACTGGATCTGTTGAAAATCGTACCCCGGCTGTTACACCCGGCTCTCCGCATGACACCTTCTAGCGCAATGTTGAACAACAGGCACGAAAGTCCATCACCTTGTCTTAGTCCCTGGCGCGATTCGAACGAACTGGAGTGTTCGCCCGAAATCTTCACACAGTTTTGCACACCATCCACCGTTGCTTTGATCAGTCTGGTAAGCTTCCCAGGGAAGCTGTTCTCGTCCATAATTTTCCATAGCTCTACGCGGTCTATACTGTCGTATGCCGCCTTGAAATCAACGAACAGATGGTGCGTTGGGACTTGGTATTCACGGCATTTTTGAAGGATTTGCCGTACAGTAAAGATCTGGTCCGTTGTCGAGCGGCCGTCAGCGAAGCCGGCTTGATAACTTCCCACGAACTCGTTCACTAATGGTGACAGACGACGGAAGATGACCTGGGATATCACTTTGTAGGCGACATTAAGAATGGTGATCGCTCGAAAGTTCTCACACTCCAGTTTGTCGCCTTTCTTATAGATGGGGCATATAACCCCTTCCTTCCACTCCTTCGGTAGCTGTTCGGTTTCCAGATTCTGACTATCAGTTTGTGCAGGGAAGTGGCCAGCTTACCAGCTGCTTTATTGGTCTTTAGCTGTTAAATGGCATCCTTAACTTCCCTCAAGGTGGGGGCTGGTTGGCTTCCAACGTCCGCTGAACTGACGTAGTCATCTCCTCCACTGCCTTGACTTTCACTGCCTGTACTCTCAGCGCTATTCAGATGTTCCTCGTAGTGCTGCTTCCACCTTTCGATCTCCACACGTTCGTCCGTCAAGATGCTCCCATCCTTATACCGGCACATTTCGGCTCGCGGCACGAAGCCTTTGCGGGATGCGTTGAGCTTCTGATAGAACTTGCGTGTATCTTGAGAACGGCACAGCTGTTCCATGTCCTCGCACCCAGCTTCTTCCAGGCGGCTGTATTCCAGCAGTCCTCAAGAGGGGCCCCATCGAGCTCACCCTCTTCCGTCAACGCTGCCTCGAGATGCTGCGCGTATGCAGTGGCGACATCAGGTTGCTTCAGTCGCTCTAGGTCGTACCGCGGCGGTCGTCGGTACCGAACATTGTTGATGACGGATAGTTTTGGGCGCAGTTTAACCATCACCAGATAGTGGTCAGAGTCGATGTTAGCGCCACGATATGTTCTGACGTCGATAATGTCGGAGAAGTGCCGTCCATCAATCAGAACGTGGTCGATTTGTGATTCTGTCTGCAGTGGTGATCTCCAGGTGTACCGATACGGGAGGCTGTGTTGCAAGTAGGTGCTGCGAATGGCCATATTCTTGGAGGCGGCGAAATCAATTAGTCGTAGGCCATTTTCGTTCGTCAGCCGGTGAGCGCTGAACTTTCCAATAGTCGGTCTAAACTCCTCCTCTTGGCCAACCTGAGCGTTCAAATCTCCTATGATGATTTTGACGTCGTGGCTTGGGCAGCTGTCGTACTCACGTTACAGCTGCGCTTAGAATGCGTCTTTATCATCATCAGTGCTTCCGGAGAGTGGGCTATGGACGTTGATTATGCTGAAGAACCGGCCTTTGATCCTCAACCTGCACATTCTTTCATTGATCGTCCACCACCCGATCACGCGCCTTTGCATATCGCCCATCACTATGAAAGCTGTTCCCAGCTCGTGTGTGTTGCCGCAGCTCTGGTAGATGGTATGATTACCTCTAAATCCCGATGAAGTTGAGAGATTTGCAGTTCCACGAACCGAGTTTCCAATCGCTAGTCCCTTTTCGTCGCAGTGGTCTTTGCCGATGGTTCCGGTCCGTACTCTATTGTTGATTGTTCGTTGCGTGAGTTTTTTTTTTTTGCTGGCTTGCAGAGCCTGACACCAAACCCCCTAAATTTCCGGAGGACCATGGTGCGCAGATTCACTTAGAGTCCCTCGCTGGCACTCGGACGATGATCAGCCGCCCCTAACATGGATAACAGACGCTGTTGTGAGCCGATCCTGACATGGAGAACAGACGCTCAATAAGATTTGCATCTCCGGAGAGGAGCGAACCCCCTCCCCCCCCCCCCTCCCCTGACAGCATACGACCATAGTTCTCTAAGGTTGCTCGTATCCCGGCCAGCACCGCGGGGAGGTAGGGATAGGAGTTGCTGGGTAAGAGGCTAAGGACCGCGAGATGGGGTCTATTTTATTCCTTCAGATACGCGAAGTACCAATGGTACGCTTTACCCAGCATTTGCCGTGCCACTGTGCCTGCTGTGTTCATATATATACGAAAATATAGAACAGTTTGAAGGAAAAGTAGGGCAAATGTAAAAATACAATGTTTTTATTAATTCTGAAGAAAACCATCAAGTGAACTGAAATCGATCTAAGAGTGCGACGTTTGTAAAAAAAAAACCGAATAAGTTCGGGCAAGTTGCCCCAAATACTATTAAAATTCTTTCGTTGCTCACATCATGTCTACACTTTAAAATTTTGATTCATACAAATCATGAAAAAATAGCTGGTAGGAAAAGTCAGTTTCATTTTCATATTGTTATAATCAAGTCACAATTTGAAACAAAAACATGTCAAATGAAATATGAGGGATGTTTTGCTGTTCATGATTTCATAGTTAACGTAACAACCATTGCATTGCACTTTCGCATGTATTTCGAATGATTTGAGGACGACTTTCGCAAATTTAAAACATTTCAACCCGTAAACACTCAAATAATATTTGGAATGTGCAACGTATCGATGCTGCAGCCAAATTCGCTGAAATTTTGAATGGTTGATATGTCAACTATGAAACCATGGGCAGTATATATTGACTCCGCGCTTTTTACGTTGTAAACAAGTTGAATAGATTGAAGCATGTCGAAAAGTCATAATTGTATTGCTAATACTGATTTAGCACAAGTTGTGTTGCTTGGGCAGGAAAATGTTTATGGAAAATTGAAAATTAATTCCACTTAGCAAGTTTTCATAGATCCTATCGAAGCGCCTATTCTTGCCTTTGTACCAGCATCACCGTGCTGTACATACATAGCTGTATCATGTTGTTTTTTTACAATGGCAGTCTGTGTGACGTACATAAGTAAGTTTCGGTGGGGTTAAAGTACGTTCCTAACTTTACAAAAGGTAACAAAACAAAAGACGATCCACACATAAATATATTCATTGCTTATCCGAGACTTCATAGACATTTCATTTGATTATAGTTTCGTACTTCGCATGGAGAGTGGTTATGTGTGCTCTTATAATCATCATTAATTGAATTTATAGTCTTTTGCCACAAAACTGTGTGGAAAACCCAGTATAACGTCAAAACAGAGATAGACAAATCTTTCTACCAAATTTAACCATTGGATATTTGACAATGGATTACCGATTGCAAATTTGATTGAATTAATCGAAACTGCATCCTGGTTGCAGAGATCTAGATGATATTTTACAAAACAAAACAATTTCGGCGAAATTGTATTCACCTCTCCTGCGTTGGAAAAAAATGATGTGCGGATGATGTGATGTGGATTTTTACGGCAACCGGTGAATGATGTTCGATGTTTACATTATTCAGTTTTCTGTTTGTTCACATAAACCTACGCGTGCAATCGAATAGCCGACGGTCCCGATTTAGAAAACGGAAAAGCGTCGAGAGATTGAATTTCACTTTGCCTAAATAATCTCTTTATTTTATGAATAATAAAACACCATTCAAGCATATGTCATGCAATTTTTAGCGCACAATATTTATACTTACTCTATATCATAAATACCGAAACAGCTATAATATTAAGTTGATAATAAGTTAATAGATTCACGCAATGCTGGGTAGACACATTTGCACGGTACTTTACGGAGAAAGATCTACCACACTGTACTTTAGTTCTTACTGAGTATTCTTGTTTGTTCTTACGAGTGCTGGATTGAAGAGTACGGGATAGCTATAATTTGTTTTTAAATGAAATAAGGTACCCCGGGACAAGTGAAAATACGGGGTAAGTGGGTACTATGGCTGCCGATGAATCGATGGACGTATTTAATGGTCACAATGTTCTAGAAAGATGAAGCAGCACTATCAACGAATTCACCCGACACTAAAATATTTGGAATCAAAACCTTTTGAGGCACCATACTAATACTACTGCTTGATCATGACTTTCAACTACCGGGAAAATCTATTACTTTTATTTTAATTCAATGGATTTCCAACAAAAAGTGGGTGGTTTCTAAATTTTTTCGTTGATGTGGAAAGTGAATAATTTGAGCAATTAAATAATTGTGTGACATCGAAAACGATTTAAAAGATTTAATTAAGGCCAAAATCTGAAATTTTCACTTGCCCTCTAACATCCATGGGACATATTTGAACAACATTTTCGATAGAGACATTTTAACTGTTTTTAGATTGTTGTCTCTTAAAAATAACTATGACATTCATACATATATCATATGGATCTCATACATATATCATATGAATCTGAATAAGATTCAGTTTTATATCGCTGGTTTCGTTGTTAAAAAGTATTGTGTTAATTACCGATTGTGTATTTTACATTTTAAAAATTATATCCCGCATGTAAAAGATCAATGGTTATAACTAGGGTAGCGGTACCAATAGTGGAGGTATTAGTAGGTCTACAGAAGAAAATATTTTTTAAAAATTGATAATTATGGGAAATTTACAGCTTTAATATCTTAGCCAATAGATGAACTAATAAATATGCTAACAAAAATGAGATTGATGTCATTTAACATCAACAATAACCAAATATTGCTTGCACCACTATGGGTACACTGTTCCTTTAGTGGAGGTAAAAATTAATTTTGGTTCCCATAGTGGTGCTATCCATGGATTTCTTATGGGACTAGCCACTATTGGTACAGTTGCACCACTATAGGTGCAAGGGAGTCGATTTAATTAAGGAAAATCATTGTTTTCAATAGTTTTTCAAGCGAAATCTTAAGGTAAGTTGCATTTAACAGGATGTTTAAATCACAACGCATCAACTGAAACCATCGTAAACGGTATATTTATGATAAATCTCATTAAAGCCCCACTACCTCCACTATTGGTGCTACCTCCAATAAGGGTACGGTTACCCTATACAGTCGCGATTTGCTGGTTGGGCTACAACCTCGACACAACTAAAGAATTCGGTTTTTTAGTTGGGTCAACCATTTGCCATTTGAGTACATGCATTTCGACTTGAACATCACAAATCATGTCCAGTGACGCCAAATTCCTTTTTCAGTGTTTAGATTGCATTTTGACGTATGATTGCTTTTAAATTGGGTCATGGCCCAACCAGCGGAGGCCCAACTGAAAAGTGAACCAAGTGTTTAAAACCCAATCAGCAAATCATGACTGTATTCTATTTCTCGCGCTTAGTTTCATAGGGGCGTAGCTGTATTGATCGATTTCTCTTAATCGATTTTATATTTTGTTAATAACTCAATTGTTTCAAAAGCTACAACCGTGATTATTGATTCTGGTCCAAGATACAATCATCCTTTATCACACCAAACCATAAAATCATCGATAATCTAGCACAATTTGACACAATAATAAAAAAAAACATCGACGAAGAGAAATCGATCAGTACAGTTACGCCCCTATGAAACCAAGTGCGAGAATTTATTCTACAGTAGGTCAACGGGTTTCGTCGTGTATTTTGTTATTTTTAAACTTCGCATCAGATTTACAGATTTTTAGAGAAATAAAGTGCTTAACACATAAATTGGCAATTTCGTTCTATTACAAATTACCAACACTGCGCATCACCTGAATAGAAATGTTTCTTTCGAAGTACTGATTTATTTAATAATATGAGTAATAAACAGAAAATTATTCATTCAAGACATTTGCTGAATCTTTCCACCTAAAACATTCGGCACAAAAGTAAGCTAATGGAAAGCAAAACAACAACCAATTAAACAGTAAAACGTCTATTGTCTTGTTTTCATATCTGCTAACATTATAATCCTTTTCTTTTACAACAACTTTTGTAAAAAAAAAAGCTCGACAAGCAACCAACCCATGATCTAAAAAAAAAGAAATCAGAAATTATATGACCATTATATCTACATTCTTCAAATTAGTTTCGTTCGACAGTATAAAGCTGAATAGGTCCCACTTGCCCCAAATGTCGAACAATACTCGCTGAAAAAAATTCTCGAAAGTAATCCGAAGGGAACAAGAAGATGAGGAATGCAGTGAGCATGGTGGACCATCAAGTAGAAGATGATTTGCGGGTCCTTCGTAAGCTACGTGGCTGACATGTAGTCATGAGCAGAGCGGAATGGAAAAATCTGTTGTCTACTGTGCAGGCCAGGACATGTTGGAACCAAAAGACTCTAGGTTTATTGCGGCCAAGACATTGTGGAACCGAAAGACTCGAGGTTTTTTGCGCTTGAGGTATGTGATAAGAACAAATTGATAACATCATGACCAAGGGACTCTGCAATGTTCGCCCTACATGCTTGAAAGTCCAAATAATGGAGGTATGGCCTCCATATTGGAGTCTACCGAAGCAAGATTGGTGTCTACCAAAGATGGGCTTCGCCCCTATCCAAATGTCAATTCACCATTTTGCAGCTTGGCTAACAATTGCTACCACATCTGTTTGTTGGATCTGTTTGTTGGCTGATGCAATCAGAACCGACTAATTATCAGTTCATCGATTAAAGCAAAAAAGCTAATATTGTACGATTATCGGATAAACAGTACGATACTTGAAAGCGTTAAGATGGCTTCCGTAGCCTCAACAAGGAAATAAAGGAAGTCGACAGAAATCCGACCTGGGCCCAGATCAAAAATAAAGCGAGCAGCCGCCCAGGATGGAGATCTTTTACGTCAGCCCTTTATTTCTTAAATTGACTCTAAAAGACTGTACCGATCCATACTGCTTGAATTCCCTGGGCTTGTACGACCTATTGTTGATACCGCTTTGGTTATCTAGATGCCAAATGACGCATCCGGGTATCCAAGGATTGAACGGGTTCTGCAATGCATGTTCGGTTGGCATTGCGTAATCGAACAAATGAAAACATCAAAACCAAGGGAGTGGTCAATGTTCGACCTATTTGCTTGATGAAGGTATGGTCTTCACACGAAAAAAGTCTGGTGCTTTTAACCCTTCTGCCTTTGTGGAAAGATCAAAAGTTGGAAAGGAACTTCGTCAAGCTTGGTGTCGACCAAAGATGGGCTTTACCAGCGTTATGTACCAACGATAAATACTCGAGAAACGAGTATGAGTGTTCTGTTGGAGCAGCTTTCGAAGTTTTAAAGTAGCATCTACGGGGAATAAAGACAGATTCTGGAGGAAAAGGAAGCAGCGTTGGCGTTCGCACTGCACTAAGGGTCTCAGGTGGGTGAGCGTTGGGACACATGTGTTGCCCTTGTGCACAGAAGAAATGCTGTAAGGTAGTCCCGGGGGAGGGGGATTCAGGGTATTAGAAAAGATAGTAACTCATGTAACCATCCGCTACTTGGGTGGGTTTGGTTGGTCGGCCTTCCGTCAACCCCACTCCCTGAGTGATAATTTCAGATGTCTGTTTGCAGATTTGCCTTCATGCCTCTATAAAAAAAATAGAGATGGAGATTGTCCGGAAACCGAGACAACAGCCCCGTACCGAGACAACAGCCTATATTGCGCTTGAAGGTATCATGCGGAGAACCGGGAGTAGCCGTCTGAGTACGGTTCTGAACAAGATCCAATTTGTATGCTATGCAGATGATATGGACATTGTCACTCGAACATACGAACAGGTGACATTCGCCTGAAACGTGAGATAACAAATGTTGGTCTGGTGATGAATGTGAAAAAGTTAAAGTACATTATAGTGGGCAGAACCAAGCGCAACACTGGCCGTTTAAGAAGCAGTGTTACGATAGACGGTGATACATTCGTACGAGGTGGTCGAGCAATTCATCTTCAATGGATGCTTACTGACAGCTGATACTAACGTTTGTCTTGTAACACCAGAGCACATCATCAAGGAAGTCATCCCTACTATGGGCTCCAAAAGAAACTGTGGTCTAAAAAGTTTCACACCCTCACAGTATCATGTGCAACTCGGTCATAGAAGGAAATGCTCCTTTGCGAACATGAGAATTGGACCATGCTCGAGAAGGACTTGACTTGATGTTATTCTATTTGGCATTTGTCGCAATGTCCCAATATAAGAAATTCTATGAAGTTCATTGGTACTATATCAGAGAGGCAACTTCAGAATCATTTGCAACATTTTATTTCGAATCTTTCTTAATTTAATTATAACTATTTTTCAACTAAGTGACCGTACCGAGAGTCGAACTCGCCATCTCGGAATGGCAATCCTACTGGAGACCCCTTTTCTTCCTGCTAACCATTACTTTCTAGTTGAAATTCCTTCCATGTTCCCACTTTGACTTCTTTTTCTTATCAGTTATTTCTTTATGTTTCCCAGATGTAACCTCTCAATAGAACAACCTGACCCCAAATAAAAAAGTTATTCTAGCAATGTATGAATGTATCAAATAAGTATGCCTAAACAAAACAACTGAAATTGAACACTGCCAAATGGTTCTAAAATCATTTACCGCGGAGAAAAAAAAACTCTGTTTTTCATTTACGATAGAAATTCAATATCCTTGTTATTTATCGCCGCCGGAGATTTTCTCTCATTAGGGAGCAGCAATGTTAAACGAATCTTTTGATATGCACACAGAGGGATTTTTCTTCCCCTATGCAAACAATGTTAGTCCCTTTTCCACGAATGAATGAGAAAACTATCTGAGCAATATGTGTTGTTCAACCATATATTTGTCATCCTTGTTTATATGGCGAAGAGCTCGACTGAGATTGCTAAGGATGCTGGTAACAATTCTTGTAATGCTAATCAAGCACAGCGTTAGGTGTAAAGAATAGAGTTGATAACTGCAGCTGAAGGAAATTTTCCAAGAAGGAAAACTCAGGCTACATTTCTGAGCAACTGATTTTCATAGGGATGGAGGTGTGCGACGGTAAAAATGGTAAAATAAAACCATCAAAGCTTTAACGAAGATGTCGATATGGTCTATTGAATACAATATGAGGGAAAATAGCCCAACGGTGATGATACGATATTTTTACATTTTAGATTATGTATATACCAGAATGTATACCACCATGCGACCATGTTACCTTTTCGTGTATAAGAATAATACTAAATGCATATGAAAAATAAAAACATCCTTATTGAAGGTGTAGGGTGAATGTCCGATTTTGGACCGCAAGAGGAAGTGCTTACCAATATTTGCTTATATCTATCAAATGACCCGTTTGCTGCAAGCGGAAATCAGTCCATTTCATTAATAGAAGCCTAGTTTATGAAAAAGAAATGTGAAATGTGCAACAAATTGCTGAGAATCGCTACTTTCTGAAATGGAAATATTCTTCGTTTTGGACAGTGCAACGTGTTTTGGACCCCCTAATGTACACCTTTTGGATACCCCCTATTTATTTTGATCAAAGCCGAATTATTAATTAATTTACGCTGGTCATTTGAGCCGAAACAATGCCTTATCTTTCGATTGATATGTATCACTGAAAAGATTCCAACTGTGGCACAACAAAACAAATGTGTAAACAAACATTGGAAGGCGAATTCCAGCTACAGCATGCATTTCCTGAGAAAACCACGGCATGTATCCGATAGAATAGGCTTTCCTCTACCAGGTAAGGGAATTAGTTTTGGAGAAAAACGCTTGCATTCTACGGAATAAACAAAACAATGTTTGTTTACAAAATAAGTTACGCCCAAATCGCAAATCGGTCCCGAGTTATTAAATAAAAGTTTTTCTATGCCTAGGAAGCCAATAATATTTCCCATTAAAACACGCTATATCGGACCGAGGATCAAACTGTCTATCCTCGTATAAGCAAGCATACGCCTTTGTTTGCATGGCTAACTGGAGGCCCCAATTTTTTTATTTTTTATTTATTTATATAATTTCAGAACGCATTGACATATTTCAAAATACAGCATTTCCGCATTGAGTGTTTCGTACATGTCTCACATACATACATTTTTATACACAGTAAGCATATCATAGTTAAGGTGTACCTCGTATATTGGACACTAGTTATACTCATGTTTTTCTTTTGAAATCTCTATTAGATTGTTCAAGGTCGGTGTGATCCTTCATTTCAATCTAGAACAAAAATCACAAAATCATAAGTATTACTACTCCAGGCCACGCCCATCTTCACCGTTACTTGGAAGGGGAACGAAGTGTTGATGTAGTACTTACTTAATGAGAGGCCCCCGACTCAGCGACACCCTCATAAGTACCACGGAGTTGTATATTAGGAAAGGTATTCGTTGGGTCAGGATTTGCCTGTAGCTGACAATGTGACTATGGTAGATCATACACCGTAACACAACAGTCACGCAATTCATTTGAAGAAAGTAATTATAGCAGATGGATACGTATTAGATTGCTAATGGCGCTTCAAACCTTGTGATCCACATTAGGGTGGCTCAAAAAACACTTTTTCATATTTTTTTATGGGCCGCCCTCTTATTCGATTCTATTTGATGCCTCGATTATCTGAACAAAATTTCAGCCAAATCGATCAACGCTTGGGTGGTGCTGAACTCGTTGAAAGTTTATATGGAAAAATGTATGCAGAAAGATCCAAAAACAGTGATTTGCAGTTGGACGGCACAATTTACGATCAAGAAGCATGACACTCATTCAGTTCTTGTAGAATTAAATACAGGGGCAGCAGGGACTATGTCCAAGGGCTTGACGATCCCTCCCCAGGCCATCTGCGAGTTGTGGGGCTTGCCTAGGATGTGGTGGGGTTTGGCAGTGGGCCCTGTTAAACCTCTATAAAAAGCTGCATGTATCCGCAAGTAGGCCCCACCAAAGCGACCGTGTGCCGCTCAAAGCGCACAAGCCCAAGTCCTGGTGTTAGGTGGGACGCTAAACAGCCCTGACACGACGGCCCTCCGACGAGACAGGAGGTTTGCGCTGGCCCAATAAGCCGCCTAGAAAACCAATCATTACGAACAATATAAGAGATAATGCGACTCGATATAATCGGCAAAGACCTAGGCGACGAATACAGGATCACGATTGGAAGCTTGGAACATGGAATTGCAAGTCGCTAGGTTTCGCAGGTTGCGACAGGATGATCTACGATGAATTACATCCCCGCAACTTCGACGTCGTGGCGCTGCAGGAGATTTGGTGGACAGGACAGAAAGTGTGGAAAAGCGGGCATCGAGCGGCTACCTTCTACCAAAGCTGTGGCACCACCAACGAGCTGGGAACCGGCTTCATAGTGCTGGGTAAGATGCGCCAACGCGTGATTGGGTGGCAGCCAATCAACGCAAGGATGTGCAAGCTGAGGATTAAAGGCCGTTTCTTCAACTATAGCATCATCAACGTGCACTGCCCACACGAAGGGAGACCCGACGACGAGAAAGAAGCGTTCTACGCACAGCTGGAGCAGACATACGATGGATGCCCACTGCGGGACGTCAAAATCGTCATCGGTGACATGAACGCACAGGTAGGAAGGGAGGAAATGTATAGACCGGTCATCGGACCGGATAGTCTGCACACCGTATCGAATGACAACGGCCAACGATGCATAAACTTCGCAGCCTCCCGCGGAATGGTAGTCCGAAGCACATTCTTTCCCCGCAAAAATATCCACAAGGCCACATGGAGATTACCTAACCAAGAAACGGAAAATCAAATCGACTTCGTTCTAATCGACGGTAAATTCTTCTCCGACTTCACGAACGTCCGCACTTACCGCCAGTACGAATATTGAATCCGACCACTACCTCGTTGCAATATGTCTGCGCTCAAAACTCTCGACGGTGTACAACACGCGTCGAAGTCGGACGCCGCGGCTTAACATTGGGCGGCTACAAGATGGTAGACTAGCCCAAGAATACGCGCAGCAGCTGGAAGTGGCACTTCCAACGGAAGAGCAGCTAGGCGCAGCGTCTCTTGAAGATGGCTGGAGATATTCGATCCGCCATTGGTAGCACCGCAACCGCTGCACTTGGCACGGTGCCCCGGATCAGAGAAACGACTGGTATGACGGCGAATGTGAGCAGTTAGTGGAAGAGAAGAATGCAGCATGGGCGAGATTGCTGCAACACCGCACGAGGGCGAACGAGGCACGATATAAACAGGCGCGGAACAGACAAAACTCGATTTTCCGGAGGAAAAAGCGCCAGCAGGAAGATCGAGACCGTGAAGAAACGGAGCAACTGTACCGCGCTAATAACACACGAAAGTTCTATGAGAAGTTAAACCGTTCACGTAAGGGCCACGTGCCACAGCCTGATATGTGTAAGGACATAAACGGGAACCTTCTTACGAACGAGCGTGAGGTGATCCAAAGGTGGCGGCAGCACTACGAAGAACCCCTGAATGGCGATGTGGCAGACGAAGATGGCGGTATGGTGATGGACCTGGGAGAACGCGCGCAGGACATAATTCTACCGGCTCCGGATCTCCAGGAAATCCAGGAGGAGATTGGCCGGCTGAAGAACAACAAAGCCCCTGGGGTTGACCAACTACCAGGAGAGCTATTTAAACACGTTGGTGAGGCACTGGCTAGAGCGCTGCACTGGGTCATTACCAAGATTTGGGAGGAGGAAGTTTTGCCGCAGGAGTGGATGGAAGGTGTCGTGTCCCATCTACAAAAGGGCGATAAGCTGGATTGTAGCAACTACCGCGCAATCACATTGCTGAACGCCGCCTACAAGGTACTCTCCCAAATTTTATGCCGTCGACTAGCACCAACTGCAAGGGAGTTCGTGGGGCAGTACCAGGCGGGTTTTATGGGCGAACGCTCCACCACGGACCAGGTGTTCGCCATTCGCCAAGTACTGCAGAAATGCCGCGAATACAACGTGCCCACACATTATCTATTCATCGACTTCAAAGCCGCATATGATACAATCGATCGGGACCAGCTATGGCAGCTAATGCACGAACACGGTTTTCCGGATAAACTGACACGGTTGATCAAAGCGACGATGGATCGGGTGATGTGCGTAGTTCGAGTTTCAGGGCATTCTCGAGTCCCTTCGAAACCCGCAGAGGGTTACGGCAAGGTGATGGTCTTTCGTGTTTGCTATTCAACATCGCTTTGGAAGGGGTAATACGAAGAGCAGGGATTAACACGAGTGGTACAATTTTCAATAAGTCCGTCCAGCTATTTGGTTTCGCCGACGACATAGATATTATGGCACGTAACTTTGAGAAGATGGAGGAAGCCTACATCAGACTGAAGAGGGAAGCTAAGCGGATCGGACTAGTCATCAACACGTCGAAGACGAAGTACATGATAGGAAGAGGTTCAAGAGAAGACAATGTGAGCCACCCACCGCGAGTTTGCATCGGTGGTGACGAAATCGAGGTGGTAGAAGAATTTGTGTACTTGGGCTCACTGGTGACTGCCGAAAATGACACCAGCAGAGAAATTCGGAGACGCATAGTGGCTGGAAATCGTACGTACTTTGGACTCCGCAAGACGCTCCGATCGAATAGAGTTCGCCGCCGTACCAAACTGACAATCTACAAAACGCTAATTAGACCGGTAGTCCTCTACGGACACGAGACCTGGACGATGCTCGTGGAGGACCAACGCGCACTTGGAGTTTTCGAAAGGAAAGTGCTGCGTACCATCTATGGTGGGGTGCAGATGGCGGACGGTACGTGGAGGAGGCGAATGAACCACGAATTGCATCAGCTGTTGGGAGAACCATCCATCGTTCACACCGCGAAAATCGGACGACTGCGATGGGCCGGGCACGTAGCCAGAATGTCGGACAGTAACCCGGTGAAATAGTTCTCGACAACGATCCGACAGGCACAAGAAGGCGAGGTGCGCAGCGGGCAAGGTGGATCGATCAGGTGGAAGATGACTTGCGGACCCTCCGTAGACTGCGTGGTTGGCGACGTGTAGCCATGGACCGAGCCGAATGGAGAAGACTCTTATATACCGCACAGGCCACTTCGGCCTTAGTCTGATTAAATAAAATAATAGATAATAAGAATTAAATACAGAATGTTGGGCTGAAAACCGCGAGAAGATTAGAGTTTATTAGGCAAAGATATTAGTATTTTACTGGAGTGTTGTAGGGGTGAATTTATTTCTTTTCAAAGGTAAAAGAAACGAAATTTGCTCAAACACCACTTCAAAGAAATGCTAATAACTTAGCCGGGCAAACTCTGATCTTCTCGCGGTTTTCTGCATAACATTCTGTATTAGACTCTACAAGATCTGAATGAGTATCATAGTTCTTCATCGTACGTTGTGCCGTCCAACTGCAATTCACTGTTTTGGATGTTTCTGCGTACATTTTTGCATATAAACTTCCAACGAGTTTAGCACGGCCCAAACGTTGACCGATTTGGCTGAAATTTTGTCCAGAGCATCAGGACATCAAATAGAGCCCAATAAAAGGGCGGCCCATCAAAAAAATTGAACAAAGCTTTTCCCATCAACATGTTTAGTTCAAAACGGTACTTTATGTGTCAGATGTTCATGTTTTTCATTACAGTAGCCCAATTTTCATACTTGTGGACAAGCAAACCAAAACAATAGATTTGACATTCAAAGTACCGATAAAACATTTTATGCAAAAATTCGGGTTACTATGGTCGAATCATCTTGATCACAAATGCTGTATGGGATAACAGCTGGAATTAGTACTGCAAAAAGTCATGATCGTCATAAGACAGAGAGCAATGCCATTCATCCTTCGCGTTTCTATAGATATCGAAAGGGGCAGATATGTAAACTTCGCGTGACATCTCTAATTGAAAATTGATGGACAGGACACCGCAGAGCTTTTCGATGACTACTTCAAGAGTGTTTATCGAAGCGATCCCGTGAATGAAATTAATCCTCCAGACGCCGCTGCCACGGACTTTATGGATTTATCACGCGATGAAGTGGAACAAGGATTGTTGGAGCTAGACATAAGCAAGTCGGCGGAGCCGGACAAAATCTCATCTAAGCTCTTTAAGGAACTCAAGGATGAACTCGCAGGACCCCTCTCTTTTCTCTTCAATTCTTCGTTGTCATCTGGTTACTTCCCGCAACTATGGAAAATCTCGCACATAACTCCTATACATAAGAAAGGATCTCGTTGTAATGCGGAAAACTACCGTGGTGTCGCAATTCAATCCACGATGCCAAAATTGTTTGAACGACTAGTTTATTCCCATCTCTACGAACGAATCAACGAACATGTCTCGACAGCTCAGCATGGATTCTTGAAAGGTAAGTCTGTTGTGACGAACCTGTGTGAATTCAGCTCCATGGTTACGGACTATATGTCTAAAGGCTATCAAGTTGACTGTGTCAATACGGATATGAGTAAGGCATTCGATGTTGTTGGGATAGACAGTATAATGCGCGCGGTAGCCGATTTTGGCATCGGAGGAATGTTGTTCGAATGGATTAAAACATATTTGTTGATCAGAATTCAGTAGGTGAGAGTTTGCAACAATACATTGGCTCCCTTCGATGTTAATTCAGGAGTTCCACAGGATAGCCATTTGGGCCCGCTGCTTTTGTCATAGTCATGAATAAACTCTCGCCATTTATGATTAACGTGATATTGTTGATCTATGCCGACGACGTAACAAATTTTATGCCTGTAAAAGCCCTTGATTACTGTATCTTGTTGCAAAAAGATCTTCGCAATTTTGAAAGATTTTTTTAATAGGAATGGACTTCGTGTCAATGCAAGCAAATGCTCGGTGATTACCTGCTCCAGAAGAGTAGGTGAGTGCCAACATCATTTACCTACCGTTTGGGTCATGCAATCCTGCAACGAGTAGATAGTGTTCGAGATTTGGGCGTAACAATGGATCAGTCACTGACATTTAACGAACACATAAACAGACTCATTAAGGACACATTGCAACTTTTTGCTCTCACCCGACGGTTTGGACGTGAGCTTACTGATCCACATGCAATTCTCACAATTTATGTTAGCCTCGTTAGGACTAAACTGGATTTTGCGAGTGTGGTGTGGCGGCCACAATATGAAGTTCATATTCAACGGTTGGAGGCAGTACAGAGAAAGTTTTTAAGATTTGCTGTGAGAAACCTTGGATGGAGAGAAGAGTTACCGGAGTATGAGAATCTCTGCTCGTTATTTGACCTCGACACCATCAGTAGCAGACACAAGATTGCTGACATCGTCTTTTTCTGTAGCATCTTGAGAGGGCGAATTAGTAGCCCATATACCGCCGGAAATAAGTATAAAGACAAGCATGTTTTTCATACATTTTCATCATGATTGAGGATCGATATCTCGATTCGTAGCGATTCGATTTGGCTGAAATTTTACTAGGCACCTGTTTTTAACGTGAACTTTCGATCTTTGAGTAAATTTTATACATCTCTGTTGATTTTGATCTCAAAATCTGGAAATAGTTATAAAGCCACCACTTTTTTATATGGAGCTCCATACAACGGAACTGTCTTTATAATTATTTCCAACAGAAACGCGTATAACCAGAACATATGCATAAATGTAACTATCATTGAATAAAAATTCAAGTCATTTTAGGCTTGTTGGCAAAAAATTAGCCCAATCGAATGACTAAGAATCGAGATGTTGACTTAATATGTCCATTTTGTATGGAAACCGAGCTTGTCTTTATACTTATTTCCACCAGTGTATATCTATAACCGGCTCAACTTCAACACTAGCCCGGTTACTGTTCGTCGTCGGAGGGTCTTCGATCCTCCATTTAGATCAAGGAACTACACGCAGCAGGTTCATGACTGAATTCAACAGACTACAAGATTACTATGTCTGAAACTTGATTATGCATATGTACAACATGTGATAGATTTAGTTCGGAAAAGGTATTGGAGGGTAACCGCCCCTTCGGTGGGGTTTGATCCCACGACCCCAGTTCGCATGACAGGTGCTTTCCCTACTAAGCTACGAAGGACCTCCGTCGTCCACCGCAGCTTAGCGGGTACTGATGAAACCAAATTCCCAGCACCAGGTACCAGCCGATTTCTCGCAATACATTTTCAGAACTAACTCTCTCAAATGTATTTTTGTACACAATGTCAACCAAGTAGGATGAGTATTTAATATTGTCCGGCTCCTACACACTTGCTTCATCAGCAACGGCGCTCAATGAAGTAGGGTTGTGTGAGGTTGTGCCAGTTTGGTCGTCAGATCCCAACACGTCCACACAAGCGAAGAGAGAGCGCCGCTCGAGATCTGGGTTGTGCGGATAGAATCAATTTGGTTGTCAAAGTGAAGCCAAAATTTCTATTGTGCCGAGGCCAAACATTGAAGATTGTGGTTATTTTCGTTTTAGATCTTATATTGAGAAGTATTGTTATTATTTATAAAAATATACTTAGTTTGAGTTTTGCATTCTTTGTAACAAATATATTCACATTATAGTTCGAGTGGATAATTAGTAGGAATGCAACTTAAAACGCACTCGTTACGAGATTTCACGAGATTCAGCAGCTGATTGGGGCAGGAATGTATTTTAACCATCGTAAAGTCATGTAGAGTCTCGCGCATTTGTGCGCCATCGTGCAGCATGGAAAGAGAAATTCGAAAAGCGGGAAATGTTTGACAGCCAGAGAACTGCAATATAATTCTGATTATGGGATTGATTTCAAAATATCCCGCTACTCGCTTGAGAGCAGAATAGCGGCTCTATCCGCAGCACCCAGCTCGAGATCAGTACATTCAAAGTTAATTGCCTATATGCCGGGTATTAAGCCACCCGGAGTGGAAATTAATGACTATGTCTGAAACTTGATTATGCATATGTACAACATGTGACTGTACTGAGACGACAAGATGTAATTTCTACAAACATGACAACAGATGTAATTCGTGATAGATTAAGATTATTTTTAAGAGGACAATTGTATATGTGACAACAATTATGTGTAGTAGGGTAACGGGCTTACAGCCTATAGTCCAATAAATCAAATCAAATCAAATCAAAATGAGAAATTCCAGTACTTGTTGGAATAATAAAAATATTACAGATGTGCGTTGCTGCCGTTTTGAGTGGTGTGCCCTTGAAAACGCGAGTGCATTTGTTTGCTTCCAACGCTTAAAAATATGAGACTGCAAACGGACAACATATGTGACACATAACACAGCCACCTTTGATAACATGCGCATGTTCTCCATGGCAAGCAACGAATAAGAAGGTCCACAACCAAACTCTAAAAAACTAAATAAAAATTCATTTAATCATCGTACATCCCAGCAAACCAGTAGTCGTATTAGGATGTAAGATTAAAATTATGTAAATATCCAGATGAAGATAGAATCGTATAGAATGCAATGCGAAATTAATACAAATTGTATCCAGTTTCCGCGGCAGTAGTGGCCGCCAGCTTGCCTGCGGGTTAGTCTCTGATTTGACATTTGTGGAGGTCAACTGCACCCACCGCTGACCAATGCGCCATATAAGAAGGTGCTGATTGAGTAGATTCAAGTCTTCTTATATGCCACACCCAAGTAACCAAAAGTTCCTTTAAGAGTACGTTTTCGGCTTAAGCAGCTCAGTGAAGCTGATTAGTCTAGTCTAGTCTACACTTACACAGCCATCACTTGGAAGAATCCTGGAAAGTGATAGATTCGACTACATCTATCACTTTTCTTGTCAATATTTATGCTTGAAGCACATTAGAAATGTAACTCAAACATAAAAGCGGCCAGGCCTACTGTGCAGCGTTGTTCATTTTAAGTGAAAATTAGTACTTAACTTGATTTCACATTTAAGTCATAAAACGGGAACATCTCGTACCAACCGCTCCGTTTATAGTATTAGGTTATATTTTCGATTCGTTGGAAGTGACTTAGTTAAGAGGATTAATGTACACTCCTTAAGTCCTCCACATCCTGGGATGGGACACAGTTTTTAGTCTAGTGCCCTGGCCTATACAAGCCTAGGTTTAAGCGCCATTACTTGCTCTCTGGCACGAAAAAAAGTAGTATACCAACAAAGTGGTTACAATAGCCCTAAGAACATATATTAAATTGAATATAATGTCTGCATCTCATTAATATAAGTTGGGAAATAGCGAGTTAAGTACATATAAATGTGAAACGAGCAGAAATAAAATAAATTGGAAAGAGCTCACCGAGGTCCTGTTAGGCTCATCGCTGGACGGCTTTCGTTTAGCGACTGGTCATCAATCGGCTTCGGATCTTTGTTGAGCACCGTAGATGTACCGCTTGGTGGTGCAATTTAAACGCCATCCTGTTCCTCTCCCTCATGATCCTTTTTTTCTGAGCAGCGTCGGTCAATAATTTCACCAATTCCTCGCTGACAACAAATCTTTAGAACGATGTGATGATAACACCCAAGTTGATTCCGCTTTCCTCGTCCAACACTTTAAACATCTTGCCACCGCACTCCAGCAAACAGTGGGTAGTCATTTCACTCGGGGGGGGGGCTCCAGCTTTTCATTCATAGGAACGGAAGCTTTACATTCCTCCATCGGATCCTTCATCGAATGCGGGGTAACTTCCTTCCAGTTTGTAGTATACTGCCATTTTATCAACAAAGCTAAAATTAGACGGAGCGATAAATTTTCATGTCCGTCTTGTAACAGAGCACACTACGATCTCCAAGCAGCTCAGTGAAGCTGATTAAGCGAAAAACGTACCTTTAAAGGAACTTTTGGTTACTTGGGCATTGATTAAAATGCTCGAACGGTGTTGTTGACCTCCACAAATGTGAAATCAGAGATCAACCTGCAGGCAAGCTGGCGGCCACTACTGCTCACGGAAAACTGGATAAGATACCAAATTGGGATATTATTATGATCTTCATGAAGAAATTATATATTAGTTTATTTGATGTCAAGATGAAGTAACTGTTATTTAACTCCTTACATAAATGAAGTTATGAATAAAGGTATTGCGAATCATTTTCACTCATATCATTAGTTTCAAACGTATGAAGTAGAATAGAATCATAATGTATATATTCTACGGATGATGTATTTCCCGTGAAAAAAAAGTTGTCATGTAGGTATAAGAAAGACTTGAACCGTTTGTTTGAGAAACTGCATATGTAACATTTTTGGCCAAAATGAGATTTTTATATATTCTGAATCCTTGTCCAAAAATACGTATTCTGGCAAAAAAACGAAAAAAAAATTTTTGTTCAAGAATGTATGAACAAATTTTCGTTTGTTTGAGAAACTACACATGTCCACGTACTTTGAAGAGCAATTGTGGAGTAATGCTTACATTTTTTGCACTGAAAGTGCCTCAGGGTGTTGAGTTTTGCCAAAAACTATTGATCTGTATCGAAGAAATCGAAAGATTCGGTGCAAGTTTGTTGAAAAACAGTTTTTTGTTGTTTTCTCGAAATAGTGTAAAATGGACTTATGCAGTTTCTCAAACAAATGATTCACTTATGCAAAGAACAATAAAAAGCACGGAGTTGTTCCATTATAAATACCAATAGCACATGCGAGAAGAAAGTCTTAAAAAATAACATATGTAAATATTGGAATCAAATTGCTTGAAGGTTAAAATGAATCATATGTGAAGCAGTTAAAACATTATAAATCAAGTCGCATGGAACCAGATTAAGATATAAATCCCCATTCTATAATGCGATGTGCAGTTTTTCGTTCGCAATGGATCTGTTCCTATGGCTTTGAGGATTGTTGAAGGACTAGCATCTCGAAGATCTTCGAATCGAAACTGGGTATGTCCGTTATTTCGAAATTTGTAAATGAAGAATAATTAGAAGAGAACTTATAAACACATTATAAGAATTTAAAAAGGACCAGCGGCTTTTCTTTCGCATTTTTTCGTTCGTTTGGTTTTTTATTACCTTATATTGTTCAAAAAGATGCAAATATTTCCATACAGGTCTTTTACGTATGGCTAGTTTCAAGTTGTTAAAGTTACGATGTTGAGTTATGAATTGATGCATACGAAGTCATATAAAAGGATAAATGTAGTTAAAAACGAAGTTGTATAAAGATCTTTTCACTTCATATGAAATCATATAGCAGTTTAATTGTAGAAACTGGATCTAGAACTAAGCTAATTATTGAAAATAGTTGTAAGTAATAATTGTATCATATGAGAGAGAACACAAAAGAGTTTAATTCAAACGGGCTTTTCCCCATTCGTAATAAACAAATAAATAAACCAAATTGAATTTGTTAGCATTAGCATCAAGTTACTATTTACTCTTCATATGATTTATTATAAAAAATGGCGTAATCTGAATAGGCTATAATGGAAGTTTCAACTCAGTAGTGTAGTAGAAACGACATTACGAGTGACTTTATGTATTGGATCATTTTGATCCATTCCTGTATCTTCCCCTGTCAAATAGAATTACTTTTACCAAATATTTAAAATTTGTACTGTTTTGCTATTATTGTCAGGATTTTTTAGTTTTTTTCCTTACTTAACTATAGTTCGAAATAAAACTTTACTCTCAAATCACGTATTTGTTTCACATCGTTTTTGTTTCAATATTATTATTTTTACAAAAAGAAGTAAACTACAGATAAAAATTGTCACTATAATTCGTTTTTTTTCTACTTCCCAAGCATTTCGGGTACATAACTGCCCAAAGGTAAGATGTTTTAAACAGTTATGACAGCGACATCCTTTCTCTGTAGCAAATAACCTTGTTTTACATTATAATCTACGATATGTATATAACGATAAAAAATGGAACAACTCATCCCACAACCCATTTTACCATATTTTACCCTACAAAATAATAATTCGGGAAATGAGCGAACGCGATTAAATCCGCCTGGAAATTAATGTTGCAATGCAAAGCAGTGGAATCCCACACACCACCAAATTTCCTTTGCACTAAACCATCTTCGAGAAATTTCCAAAGATGATGGAAACAACCGGAAAACATGATATTGTGTACAAACATCGTTACAGCCGCTTGTTCAATCTGCGCTACAGATTTTTGCAACTTCTGATCGTCCCCTAGCACCAAAATGTGTACCTACATGCGGTAGATCTGACGCGAGACAGAATCCGCTGTTGTAAATTAAATTTACCGTGTGGGAAATTAGTTTTTGCCGTGTTCCACGTTTGCAAGCGAATCGCCGCACATATCAACCGTGAGAAATATTGTGTGATTGGATGTTTAATACTATTTTCGACGAGGATAATTTGCAAAATAATGTGGTTACTCGAGTTATGGAAGCGGCGCACAGAATGAGGGAATCCAATGAATTATTTTATTTTTGGATATTTTAATAAAATGACGGTTCATTATTCTAACCTTTACGATACCAGCATAAGAAAAAAGACTGAAATTTATTTTAAATTTTCTTTCATTTCGCCAAACATCAACCGATTTTAACAAAACAGGCATGGTTGGACCGTAAATTTAATATATTTTCAGGAAATAGTTTGAAGATATTAATTTTTGTAAGGGAATGTAACTCGTGCCATTCCACAAGAGTTTGGTTATCATCATATGGCCAACCTTGAACCGGTTCCGCTGGGTACCCAATGAGAAAATTTACGGAATTGAGCATGTTTGTGAAGCAAAGATTCGACAAAATTTTGACAAGGCAAGGGAATTACTGTTGAAGACGAATTGAAGACGAATTGAACGTCTAAACACCTTCGTACAATTCACTTGAACAAAACAGAAAGTTGAAAATGATCAACTTTGGCAAGCTAATTTAATTCAACTGAATTGTTCAATTCGCTTGCCCTCTCAAAATGTAGCAAAACCATTGTAATTGATTGAACTTATAAGTTGAATTCGTGTTTATTCTTTTTAGTCATTTCTAGCCATTTTAGACACACTTCTTGGAATCAAGCATTGACCGATTTGCACGCAACAAGTTGCATTCGTCGGCCCCATTGCAATAAAAGTGAATCAATAAATGTAATGAAACCCATTTACATATCATACTTAAGAATTTCGGCTCCGCAAAGTGTCACACACTACTGAGCCTATAAAATAAATGAAATGGTTTAAAAAAGTTCGTGATGTGTATGCCTAGGCACGTTGTATTCGCGGCATTTCTGCGAGCACTTTCTAGTTTGGTGCTGCGTCGCTGAAGTACTTACTGGAAAGGGTTGCCACTCGCCAGCAATCAGCAACGTTTCAGTCGAGCGACGTATTTGAGGCAATTCCATACATGTTCTTGTTTTTATCTATTATTATTATTTATTTAATCAGACTAAGGCCGAAGTGGCCTGTGCGGTATATAAGAGTCTTCTCCATTCGGCTCGGTCCATGGCTACACGTCGCCAACCACGCAGTCTACGGAGGGTCCGCAACTCATCTTCCACCTGATCGATCCACCTTGCCCGCTGCGCACCTCGCCTTCTTGTGCCCGTCGGATCGTTGTCGAGAACCATTTTCACCGGGTTACTGTCTGACATTCTGGCTACGTGCCCGGCCCATCGCAGTCGTCCGATTTTCGCGGTGTGAACGATGGATGGTTCTCCCAACAGCTGATGCAATTCGTGGTTCATTCGCCTCCTCCACGTACCGTCCGCCATCTGCACCCCACCATAGATGGTACGCAGCACTTTCCTTTCGAAAACTCCAAGTGCGCGTTGGTCCTCCACGAGCATCGTCCATGTCTCGTGTCCGTAGAGGACTACCGGTCTAATTAGCGTTTTGTAGATTGTCAGTTTGGTACGACGACGAACTCTATTCGATCGGAGCGTCTTGCGGAGTCCAAAGTACGTACGATTTCCAGCCACTATGCGTCTCCGAATTTCTCTGCTGGTGTCATTTTCGGCAGTCACCAGTGAGCCCAAGTACACAAATTCTTCTACCACCTCGATTTCGTCACCACCGATGCAAACTCGCGGTGGGTGGCTCACATTGTCTTCTTCCTCTTCCTATCATGTACTTCGTCTTCGACGTGTTGATGACTAGTCCGATCCGCTTAGCTTCCCTCTTCAGTCTGATGTAGGCTTCCTCCATCTTCTCAAAGTTACGTGCCATAATATCTATGTCGTCGGCGAAACCAAATAGCTGGACGGACTTATTGAAAATTGTACCACTCGTGTTAATCCCTGCTCTTCGTATTACCCCTTCCAAAGCGATGTTGAATAGCAAACACGAGAGACCATCACCTTTGCTATAACCCTCTGCGGGTTTCGAAGGGACTCGAGAATGCCCCTGAAACTCGAACTACGCACATCACCCGATCCATCGTCGCTTTGATCAACCGCGTCAGTTTATCCGGAAAACCGTGTTCGTGCATTAGCTGCCATAGCTGGTCCCGATCGATTGTATCATATGCGGCTTTGAAGTCGATGAATAAGATGATGTGTGGGCACGTTGTATTCGCGGCATTTCTGCAGTACTTGGCGAATGGCGAACACCTGGTCCGTGGTGGAGCGTTCGCCCATAAATCCCGTTTGGTACTGCCCCACGAACTCCCTTGCAGTTGGTGCTAGTCGACGGCATAAAATTTGGGAGAGTACCTTGTAGGCGGCGTTCAGTAATGTGATTGCGCGGTAGTTGCTACAATCCAGCTTATCGCCCTTTTTGTAGATGGGACACACGACACCTTCCATCCACTCCTGCGGCAAAACTTCCTCCTCCCAAATCTTGGTAATGACCCAGTGCAGCGCTCTAGCCAGTGCCTCACCACCGTGTTTAAATAGCTCTCCTGGTGAGTTGGTCAACCCCAGGGCTTTGTTGTTCTTCAGCCGGCCAATCTCCTCCTGGATTTCCTGGAGATCCGGAGCCGGTAGAATTATGTCCTGCGCGCGTCCTCCCAGGTCCATCACCATACCGCCATCTTCGTCTGCCACATCGCCATTCAGGTGTTCTTCGTAGTGCTGCCGCCACCTTTGGATCACCTCACGCTCGTTCGTAAGAAGGTTCCCGTTTATGTCCTTACACATATCAGGCTGTGGCACGTGGCCCTTACGTGAACGGTTTAACTTCTCATAGAACTTTCGTGTGTTATTAGCGCGGTACAGTTGCTCCGTTCCTTCACGGTCTCGATCTTCCTGCTGGCGCTTTTTCCTCCGGAAAATCGAGTTTTGTCTGTTCCGCGCCTGTTTATATCGTGCCTCGTTCGCCCTCGTGCGGTGTTGCAGCAATCTCGCCCATGCTGCATTCTTCTCTTCCACTAACTGCTCACATTCGCCGTCATACCAGTCGTTTCTTTTGATCCGGGGCACCGTGCCAAGTGCAGCGGTTGCGGTGCTACCAATGGCGGATCGAATATCTCTCCAGCCATCTTCAAGAGACGCTGCGCCTGACTGCTCTTCCGTTGGAAGTGCCACTTCCAGCTGCTGGGCGTATCCTTGGGCTAGTCTACCGTCTTGTAGCCGCCCAATGTTAAGCCGCGGCTCTCGACTTCGACGCGTGTTGTACACCGTCGAGAGTTTTGAGCGCAGGCATACTGAAACGAGGTAGTGGTCGGATTCGATATTCGCACTGCGGTAAGTGCGGACGTTCGTGATGTCGGAGAAGAATTTATCATCGATTAGAACGTGGTTGATTTGGTTTTCCGTTTCTTGATTAGGTGATCTCCATGTGGCCTTGTGGATATTTTTGCGGGGAAAGAAGGTACTTTGGACTACCATACCGCGGGAGGCTGCGAAGTTTATGCATCGTTGACCGTTGTCATTCGATACGGTGTGCAGACTATCCGGTCCGATGACCGGTCTATACATTTCCTCCCTTCCTACCTGTGCGTTCATGTCACCGATGACGATTTTAACGTCCCGCAGTGGGCATCCATCGTATGTCTGCTCCAGCTGTGCGTAGAACGCTTCTTTCTCGTCGTCGGGTCTCCCTTCGTGTGGGCAGTGCACGTTGATGATGCTATAGTTGAAGAAAACGGCCTTTAATCCTCAGCTTGCACATCCTTGCGTTGATTGGCTGCCACCCAATCACGCGTTGGCGCATCTTACCCAGCACTATGAAGCCGGTTCCCAGCTCGTTGGTGGTGCCACAGCTTTGGTAGAAGGTAGCCGCTCGATGCCCGCTTTTCCACACTTTCTGTCCTGTCCAGCAAATCTCCTGCAGCGCCACGACGTCGAAGTTGCGGGGATGTAATTCATCGTAGATCATCCTGTCGCAACCTGCGAAACCTGGCGACTTGCAATTCCATGTTCCAAGCTTCCAATCGTGATCCTGTATTCGTCGCCCAGGGTCTTTGCCGATTATATCGAGTCGCATTATCTCTTATATTGTTCGTAATGATTGGTTTTCTAGGCGGCTTATTGGGCCAGCGCAAACCTCCTGTCTCGTCGGGGGGGCCGTCGTGTCAGGGCTGTTTGAAGCGTCCCACCTAACACCAGGACTTGGGCTTGTGCGCTTTGAGCGGCACACGGTCGCTTTGGTGGGACCTACTTGCGGATACATGCAGCTTTTTATAGAGGTTTAACAGGGCCCACTGTCAAACCCCACCACATCCTAGGCAAGCCCCACAACTCGCAGATGGCCTGGGGAGGGATCGTCAAGCCCTTGGACATAGTCCCTGCTGCCCGCATCTTGTTTTTATCTGCTTTGACCATACCTTGTAGGTGGCGTTCAGTAATGTGATCAACAATGAGTTGCTACAATCCAGCTTATCACCCTTTATTGTAGAAGGGACACACGACACTCCTGATCCAGAACGTCATCCCACTCCCGAATACGGTAATTAGCAGATGCCTCACCACCATATTTAACCCTTTTAGGTCCAATTTTTTTAAGCGGTATTACCCAGTAAATTTGATATGTTCTATTTGTTTTCGCGATAAATAATGGAGAACTGACAAAACAAGTTGAAGAATATTTCTTCGGGATGTACTAGATCATCCAGTTGGGGGCAGCAGGACTATATCCAAGGGCTTGATGATCCATCCCCAGGCCATCGGCGAATTGGGGTTCCTGCCTAGGATGTGGTGGGGTTTGACAGTGGGCTCTGCCAAACTTCTATAAAAGGCTGCATGTATCCGCAAGTAGGCTCCACCAAAGCGACCGTGTGCCGCTCAAAGCGCACAAGCCCAGAATGCCGGACAGTAATCCGATGAAAATGGTTCTCGACAACGATCCGACGGGAACAAAAAGGCGAGGTGCACAGCGAGCAATGTGGATCGAACAAGTGGAGGACGACTTGGTTGGCGACATGCAGCCATTGACCGAGCTGAATGGAGAAGACTTTTATGCACTGCACAGGCCACTCCGGCCTTAGTCGGAAAATAAATAAATAGGTGTATCGATGCTTTAGCCAACTAGGTATCTAGGTAGGTAGGACTTTTAACATAAATTACCTCCTTTTAATTAATTCTGGGTGCTTTTTATTCATTCTTCTCCATTTTAGTGGAGTTTTCAAGATTACCCAACGAGTCCACACTATAACAAGTTCAAAAATTCCGTCCGGATTGGCAATCCTACGCCTTTTCTCGCAATGCTTAGGAAAGGTTACGATAAACATCAAAATTAAACAATGAACAATCTGACACTTCAAACTCTTAAAAACGTATAAAAAATAAAAATTAAACAAACTATTATGTGGCCATTACCTCAAATATAATATAAATAAATAAAAATGTTAGTGGAGAGGAAGAACAGTTTTGATGTTTTAATTATAATTAAACAGCCAAGCATGCACAAATTGAATATGGTTCACCAGTCACGTCTTGTGTACCAACCAACATCCATTGCGGAAGTATGGATGCCCAACTGAGACTCATGTGCAAAGCTTTAATTAAATGGGATTGGGAGACAAATATATGTAGGGGAGCTGTTCCATTTGCCATCTCACTGTAACAATTACATCGCCATCCCGTATCAGAAAAATAACAATTTTGTCGGTTAAAAAAATAATCAACAAATGAAAATGCTTTTCATTCCTTTGTTTTAAATTGGATGAATATGTGGCTTGTATTAATTCCACCACTTAAATGTAACTTTACAGATACGTAAGTGTCGTGACCTAGACTGATTTCCAATACCACAATGCAGTACAGTGAATCACTTTTTAGCGATACTATATAGACCTGATTTTATCTACTACAGTAAGCTATGAATATTTTCTTATGAATATGTGACTTTTAACCGGAGCAGTAACCCTACATAGGAAAACAACTGAACTCATCGCCGAAAATAGATAACAGTAATTGAGAAATTACCCATCTATATAACGCTCTTTAGTTCGATAGTTTTCTACGGACACGAGACTTTGAACAATGCTAGTGGATGTGCACTTGTGGTCTTGAACGAAAAGTGCTGTGTATTTATCATCTTTGGTAGTGTGCAGAAGGCAGACGGTACATGAACAAACCAAATAAACCATGAGCTACTGAGGAAGCCATTCATCATACTACCAGAACTGGATGGTTACAGTTGACCAGTAAAATAATCAAACGGATACAAGAATGCAAAATGTGGAAGACCTGATCAAACCCTTCATAGAGCTGTTTGACGGAGCATCACGCCAAAACATGTTGGACCAACATCTAGAGTTGACCAGAAAAATAATCAAACGGTTGCTTACTTTGTATGGATGCGTTGTTGTTCAAAACGGTTTGACAAAGGGCCGAGTTGAAAGATCTCCATCTTGAGTTGTTTGGTTATCGCGGGGTCAACCTGTTGCAAGCATGGTTTAGCGTTTCGAAGTCGACTTACACAAACTTATATTGCATTGATGATTCGCCGCCATGAGTTTCCTCTGGGTCTGGTTCGTGCTGCGATGTCCTCCAGGGTTCCAGTCTAATGCTTGTTTACAATATTTGACTGTGTAGACTGTAGAGTTGTGGCACGAACCAAGTCACTATCCCGATCCCGAATTTTTTTCAAACGGCTATACATTACGAGCAATATCGGTTAAGCATGTTTGAAAAACGTTAACTCGGATGTCGAGTTAACGTTGTTTGAGATCCAGTTGTAAGGCCACCAGGCCCGAATTATATACCGCAGCCATCTGATAATGAACACCTGCAGTCGTTGAGTGTTCTCCACTGATACACACCATGTTTCGCTAGTGTATAACAGCACAGATTTCACGTTAGAGTTGAAAATTCGTATTTTGGTGAGTTCACTTATCTGCCTGTTTTTCCAGATATTTCTTAAACTCGCAAAGGCAGCCCTTGCTTTCTGGATCCGTGCGCCTATGTCGATCTTGGTACCGCCGTCTGACGCCATTTGGCTACCAAGATATTGGATGCTTTCAACATTCTCCACTGATTGCCCGGCTACTGTGAAACTGGAAGGAGTCACCGTGTTTACATCCAACGATTTGGTTTTGTTGACGTTGATGACTAAACCTACCGAGGAGGAGCGCTCGGCAAGGTCGTTGAGCTTACTCTGCATATCAGAGCGCCGTTGTGCGAGGAGTGCAACGTCATCAGCCAATTCGAAGTCGTTTAAGTGCTCCATGGTTATAGGCTGCCATAACAGCCCGCGTTTTGGTTCACGGTCAATCGCATCTACCAGAATCTCATCGATTACGATGAGGAACAGTAACGGTGATAGAATACATCCTTGCCTCACACCAGCTACGACCCGGATAGGGTCGGACAGGACCCCATTGTGCAGCACTCTACACGAAAAGGCCTCGTACTGTGCTTCGATGAGTCCGAAGATTTTCTCAAGAACCCCCTTGCGTCTCAGGGCACCCCACATATTCTCGTGATTGAGACGGTCGAAAGCTTTTTCGTAGTCAATGAATACCAAGTAAAGGGACTCTTGGAATTCGTTGACCTGCTCCAGAATGATGCGGAGCGTGACAATATGGTCCACACAGGATCTTCCGGCACGGAATCCAGCTTGCTGCCGCCGGAGAGTCGCATCGATCTTCTCCTGAATCCGGGCTAGGATAATTTTGCACAGAACTTTGAGAACGGTACACAGCAACATAATGCCTCGCCAGTTATCGCATACAGTTAGGTCACCCTTTTTGGGCACCTTCACTAAGATACCTTGCATCCAGTCGACCGGGAAAGTTGCGGTGTCCCAGATATTTCGAAATAAACGATGCAGTAGTTGAGCGGATGTCATGGGGTCAGCTTTTAGCATCTCGGCTGATATGCGGTCGACCCCTGGGGCTTTATTCGATTTCATGCTTTGGATGGCTGTTTGAATCTCTAGCAGTGATGGAGCTTCGGTATTGACGCGTGTTATACGTCGGATCCTAGGCAGATCATGCCGAGGTGGTGATGGCCTGGCTGGCACTTGAAAAAGTTGCTCGAAGTGCTCGAACCAGCGTTTCAGCTGGTCAGTTGGGTCGGTCAATAACTGATCATTCGCGTCTTTCACAGGCATCGTTGCATTTATCTTCGCCCCGCTTAAGCGTCGTGAGATATCGTAGAGGAGGCGAATGTCCCCGGTTGCGACGGCTCACTCTGCTTCGTCGGCCAGAGAGTCTGCCCACGCTTGCTTGTCCCATCAACATGAGCGTTTTACTTCACTTCAAACGGATACAAGAATGCAAAATGTGGAAGACCTGATCAAACCCTTCATAGACTGTTTGGGGTAAGTAGCATACACACGCTAAAACATTGACTCCGCCCCAAGAAAATACTTCAGTTGCTAGTTTATATGGCCATGCGTTAAGTTGTTCAAACAACCGTTTGACAATTGGCACCTCAGTTGAAAATAAAATCAGTTGTCTTGAGTTGTTTGTTATCCGGAGCGGAGTCAAGCATGGTTTAGCGTTTGAAGTGAAGTTACACAAACTCCCATATATTGAAGGATGGTTGGTGTTCAAGTTTCCGTTTTGGTCGTTCGTGTCTCCAGGAATCCTCCAGGAATATAGACAAGTTGGTACAAATGTAGTGGAAAATAATGTTTAAGAAACGGTAAGATGATATAGGGGAATAATGCTTTCCATCTCTTTTATCTCTCCATCATTTTAATACACTATAGAAACGCGCATCACCGTTAGGTGGATTATTTTTTTCTGCGATAATATTGTTCAGTGCTCACATTTCTTCTCAAGCTTTTGGCTTTTGCATAGAACACTCCCAGCACAATATTTTCCATACGTTTTCGCTATCGTTAGCTTCATCATCCTCTGCTAAAATCAACGCTTGCCCATCAGTAAGCAATGCTGTTATAACTAGGTTTAAGAGTGCCTTTTCCTGTAAAAGGCAGGTGCCAATTACACAAAGGGAAACCCTCTAACCAAAAACATATTTTACGGATGCAAGGTTTTGGGTACAGTCCAATGATAACAGCGTTGGTTAAGGGTTAGACAAAAAGAGGGTATTGTCGATCATTGTAAACATACTGTGTGATGAATTCCATCGTCAAGCGGTGTAACGTATGACACAAAAAAATATGATTCAAATTATTTGTTTTCCCAAAATTAGTCAGCATTAATTTAATCATTAATTCATAATAATATATGTTTCGCAACATGTAGAATAGTTTTTCCCGAAGAACCCATGTTTTTGGAGCCTCTATTTAAAAAATCGAACTAAAAACGGAAAAAGAGCTGCTCATGTGAACCGGATTGAAGAATTGGCCTAATGTTGGTTCAAAATCCGTTGGGTCAGTTTGACGACACAATATCTAAAAAACGACCAAATTTCACGAATTTCCTAACCATTTGCTAATAGCAAATAAGACAAATTAAAAATAAGTAAATAAGTTTTTCTTATTTTATTTATTTTACTACCGTTATTATTGGTGACAATGGATCTACAGCGTAATATTAGGTAATTGCTCACATTGCCTGTCTGGAGATAGGAAAACAAAATCATTAATAAAGGTCTCTTACAAGTTAATTTTCTTGTCATCAAATATATTAAATTCAGGCATTTTAAGTGTGCTAAAAAAGTGACACATTCTTAGTCCCTTTTGAACCACTCCACCTTCGATGCAGGTATTTATTTTTTATTGTCCACTCCCTTGACTATTCGAAGATCACTATCGGTCTAAATAATTTTCATTTATTCTATGAAAAATTAACAAATGTGTTTAATAAACCACAATCTCCCCTACGCTTTTCTCTTATATTCCGCAGGCCTACCAGGAGCTAATTATTCCACTCATCCAGCTGGACAATTTTGCACACTTCATCGGGTCCATAACCACGAGACAGTTTGGTCAGCCCCATCATAACGCTGTCCTGCAATGGAAGGCGAGGTTAGCGTTCTACTCGTGATAACAGTGATAATCGGTACGGTGCTGATGACATCGTTGCTCGCGTGCTACATTTGTGTGTTTAGACAGTTGTGCTGTTCTAGCGAATTAAACCTAGACCGCAACTATAGCCAACGAAGTTCGAAAAGGACATACACTCTCCGTGACAGCACGAACATGGGAGAAATCACCAACATCACCAGCCAGCAGACGGAAATTGAAAAGGTCTAGCCTAGGCCGAGCGAGGTTATTACTTCGCTCTGAAAACCTGCCCAGAGAGAAAATTAAATCACATTAAATGCAACGGTAATGACCGTTTTTGTGTAACTCTAAAATGGATTAGATTTGTAGTAATCAAAGCATAGCATTTATGGGGGAGGTCCCTCAGCGCCGGGCACCTTCCAATACTTTGCACTTTGAGAAGTTCTACGAACATCTTATGAAGTACAAAAGAAAACTATTTTGAAATCTAACCTTGATTCACCAGCGCATCATAAAATTATCATGTTTTTAATTTTACAATTGAATTACATTGACCATTTTAAAATATATCAAACCTCTACAAGAAGTGTAGAGATGATAAATGAATTTTAATAAAAATATGTCCAAATTCTCAAATATGATTCATATGAATCATAATCGATAATATTGTGTGTCTATGGAGTGCCAGTCAACATAACCCGGATAGTTTGAGAATTTTACGGTAAATTGCTTAGGTGTCACGCACTGGGTGATCCCACGTTACATATTAGTGTTGAATTTATTACATACTAGCGGTATGTACCCGGCCTTGCTCGGGATTAATGAGTAGAATTTACAATTCAAATACGAAATGTTGAAACCGATTGCAGCGCCCCACTCTTTATTAATTTTGTATAAGAATATGTATATACAACTGGATTGTATCTCGATGCGTTCTATAACTTGTTTTGCTTCACAGAGTGACTGTACCTACTTTGGCTACAAATTCAAATAAAATGCCAAATTTTCTACAATGTTCTTGGTGCCAAAAGGGATTTTTACCATATTAAAACTGATCGCTTTTTACATAAAAATATGTTATTCTTTTGGGTGCACAAGTTAGGAATTAATATGACCAAAATTTTTACACACTACAATAATTTTAAAATTATACCTCTCAAAGTCGTTATACTCTTACTCAACGGTCCTTTTATATCGAGTGAAGGAGAGTTCACTTCACATTGATGAATAAATAGATATACGATATTCAGGAGCAGGTACCATAACGTGTCTATAAGACTTTCGCTAGTCAAACACGGGTCGTAAAATAACATAATCCAAAGTGGAAGCAAAATTGAACTTTCGATTGAAAAGTAGTTAGCGAGCATACACAAAAAAGATTTAAAAAAATGATATATAGATAGATTAAATATAAGAAAGCCCTTGAAACAACGCTACTGAGAGGATGTAACTAATTTTTATATCAACGCTTAATAACTCTAAACCAACTGACATGGGTGAATATAATTGCTCTCTTTATTATAGTTCTGTAAACAAGTGTAATAGGAATAAAGAAAAATTAAGTGTATCTATTGAAATGTGTAAAGAAAATGTAAGTTGAAACAAAAGAGTAAAATCGTTTTTTCTCATTACAGCAAATATTGTGAATTTCTTGTGTGAAAGTTGAATAGATAAAATTGAACACAGTTCCGTTATCACATGTTAGACAAATTACAGCGCCGCACAGAAGAAGTTTTATGCAATTGTTTCGGTTTACTTCACAGCCAACCAAATTTCAACTTTGCAGCTTTTCTGGCTTTTCCTGACTAATTCACTATTATATAAGGCATGTATAGACGACAGATTCCAAAAAGAGTTAAACATAGGAGATATCTTGCAAATCGGAGATACCGTGCATCACAAGCCGTACACTTAAGCACCTTGAAATGAAAAAGTCATTAGAATATAGGAATCGAATGTAAATAAAACGGTTTTCATTGACATAGGAGCATGAAGGCTTCTACTTTTGAAGTGTTTCACATTTACTCATTTAAAACTACGAAAAACATAACAAAATAATTAATAAAATGAACTACTCCTGACTCGAAATCCGTCCACCGTGGACGGATTTCGAATTAAAGGACCAAAATCCGTACAGCTATTTTTTAACTAAATATTTAAATTGAAACAGTCTGAATGACGAAACTACCACTGTAAATAGTTCGATACGCACCTTGAGAAGCGATTCCTTCGATTTGTATTCCGCTTGTCTTATGTAATGCTTCGCAATTAGCAAAGAAACACAGTTACTTTTGGTGCAATAATGCTCTACCCGAAAACAAAATGGCGGCAAAAACTACGCGTTTGGTGGGTGAAGATTTGTTTTTGATTTTTGTTGTTTTAATTTCAAAGCCTTCTTTCCATTTCTATGCCCTAAAAGCATACTGCCAAGTATCTGAACAGGACAAGATAAATTATTTCTACATTAATTATCTTTAACCCCCTTTAATTTATTGATATCTCATAAGGTGGACGGATTTCGGTGCTGTACGGATTTCGGTCCCGCACGGTACTTAAAATTACTCGAAACATCATTTTTACTACATTTCTTAGCGAATATCACACAATCACAATCGATTAGAGACGATTGAGAAAAATCACTTGAATTTGAAAAACTGAAATCCAACGATTTCTCGTTCTTTCGACTCCTGTGCTATGACAGACTTCTCTTGAAGACTGCTGGAGTTATATACTTGAAGCAGCCATCAACGACGCAGAGGAGAACAACGTCGCTTGTCGGAATTTTACTTCCGCAAACGGGTCCAACGTAAAACGAAGGCACGGGTCCTTGCAAAGATCGTAACGGGATCAGTGGGTACAAATAGCGCTTAGTAGCACTGTTGATGGCACGGCAAATGCTGGGTAAAGCGTATCATTGGTACTTCGCGTACCTGAAGGAATAAAATAGACCCCATCTCGCGGTCCTTAGCCTCTTACCCAGCAACTCCTATCCCTACCTCCCCGCGGTGCTGGCCTGGATACTAGCAACCTTAGGGAAGATCGGGTAACCAACCCCGGTGGGAACTATGGTCGTATGCTGACAGGGAAGGGGGGGTTTGCTCCTCTCCGGAGGTGCAAATCTTATTGAGCGTCTGTTCTCCATGTCAGGATCGGCTCACAACAGCGTCTGTTCTCCATGTTAGGGGCGGCTGATCATCGTCCGAGTGCCAGCGAGGGACTCTAAGTGAAACTGTGCACCATGGTCCACCGGAAATAAGGAGGAATGCTCCTCCGAAAATTTAGGGGGTTTGGTGTCAGGCCCGGCAAGTCAGCCTTTAAAAAAAATATACGCATCGAAAAATCAACAAGAGAGTACGGACCGGAACCAATGGCAAAGACCACTGCGACGTAAAGGGACTAGCGATTGGAAACTCGGTTCGTGGAACTGCAAATCTCTCAACTTCATCGGGAGCACACGCATACTCGCCGATGTGCTCAAGGACCGTGGATTCGGCATCGTAGCGCTGCAGGAGGTTTGTTGGAAGGGATCAATGGTGCGAACGATTAGAGGTAATCATACCATCTACCAGAGATGCGGCAACACACACGAGCTGGGAACAGCTTTCACAGTGATGGGCGATATGCAAAGGCGCGTGATCGGGTGGTGGCCGATCAATGAAAGAATGTGCAGGTTGAGGATCAAAGGCCGGTTCTTCAACTTCAGCATAATCAACGTCCATAGCCCACACTCCGGAAGCACTGAAGATGATAAGGACGCATTCTACGCGCAGCTGGAACGTGAGTACGACAGCTGCCCAAGCCACGACGTCAAAATCATCATAGGAGATTTGAACGCTCAGGTTGGCCAAGAGGAGGAGTTTAGACCGACTATTGGAAAGTTCAGCGCTCACCGGCTGACGAACGAAAACGGCCTACGACTTATTGATTTCGCCGCCTCCAAGAATATGGCCATTCGCAGCACCTACTTCCAACACAGCCTCCCGTATCGGTACACCTGGAGATCACCACTGCAGACAGAATCACAAATTGACCACGTTCTGATTGATGGACGGCACTTCTCCGACATTATCGACGTCAGGACATATCGTGGCGCTAACATCGACTCTGACCACTATCTGGTGATGGGTAAACTGCGCCCAAAACTATCCGTCATCAACAATGTTCGGTACCGACGACCGCCGTGGTAAGACCTAAAGCAACTCAAGCAACCTGATGTCGCCACTGCATACGCGCAGCATCTCGAGGCAGCGTTGCCGGAAGAGGGTGAGCTCGATGGGGCCCCTCTTGAGGACTGCTGGAATACAGTCAAAGCAGCCATTAACGACGCAGCGGAGAATAACGTCGGGTATATGGGTCGAAGTCGACGGAACGATTGGTTCGACGAAGAGTGCAGACATATTCTGGAGGAGAAGGACGCAGCGCGGGCGGTCGCGCTACAGCAAGGTACCCGGCAGAACGTGGAACATTATAGACGGAAGCGGAGACAGCAGACCCGCCTTTTTCAGGAGAAGAAACGCCGCCTGGAAGAAGCGGAGTGCGAGGAGATGGAACAGCTGTGCCGTTCTCAAGATACACGCAAGTTCTATCAGAAGCTCAACGCATCCCGCAAAGGTTTCGTGCCGCGAGCCGAAATGTGCCGGGATAAGGATGGGAGCATCTTGACGGACGAACGTGTGGTGATCGAAAGGTGGAAGCAGCACTATGAGGAACATCTGAATGGCGCTGAGAGTACAGGCAGTGAAAGTCAAGGCAGCGGAGGAGATGACTACGTCAGTTCAGCGGACGATGGAAGCCAACCAGCCCCCACCTTGAGGGAAGTTAAGGATGCCATTCAACAGCTAAAGACCAATAAAGCAGCTGGTAAGGATGGTATCGGAGCTGAGCTCATCAAGATGGGCCGGAAAAGCTGGCCACTTGCCTGCACAAACTGATAGTCAGAATCTGGGAAACCGAACAGCTACCGGAGGAGTGGAAGGAAGGGGTTATATGCCCCATCTACAAGAAAGGCGACAAACTGGAGTGTGAGAACTTTCGAGCGATCACCATCCTTAATGCCGCCTACAAAGTGATATCCCATATCGTCTTCCGTCGTCTGTCACCATTAGTGAACGAGTTCGTGGGAAGTTATCAAGCCGGCTTCAATGACGGCCGCTCGACAACGGACCAGATCTTTACTGTACGGCAAATCCTTCAAAAATGCCGTGAATACCAGGTCCCAACACACCATCTGTTCGTTGATTTCAAGGCGGCATACGACAGTATAGACCGCGTAGAGCTATGGTGTGCAAAAATGTGTGAAGATTTCGGGCGAACACTCCAGTTCGTTCGAATCGCGCCGGGGACTAAGACAAGGTGATGGACTTTCGTGCCTGTTGTTCAACATTGCGCTAGAAGGTGTCATGCGGAGAGCCGGGTGTAACAGCTGGGGTACGATTTTCAACAGATCCAGTCAATTTACTTGCTTCGCGGATGACATGGACATTGTCGGCCGAACATTTGCAAAGGTGGCAGAACTGTACACCCGCCTGAAACGTGAAGCAACAAAAGTTGGCATGGTGGTGAATGCGTCAAAGACAAAGTACATGCTTGTGGGCGGAACCGAGCGCGACAGGGCCCGCCTGGGAAGCAGTGTTACGATAGACGGGGATACCTTCGAGGTGGTCGAGGAATTCGTCTACCTTGGATCCTTGCTAACGGCTGACAACAACGTTAGTCGTGAAATACGAAGGCGCATCATCTGTGGAAGTCGGGCCTACTACGGGCTCCTTGCAAGCACTCGGAGTATTCGAGAGACGGGTGCTTAGGACCATCTTTGGCGGTGTGCAAGAAGACGGTGTGTGGCGGCGAAGAATGAACCATGAGCTCGCCCAACTCTACGGCGAACCCAGTATCCAGAAGGTAGTTAAAGCCGGAAGGGAACGATGGGCAGGACATGTTGCAAGAATGCCGGACAGCAACCCTGCAAAGATGGTGTTCGCTTCCGATCCGGCAGGTACGAGACGGCGTGGAGCGCAGCGAGCGAGATGGGCAGACCAGGTGCAAAACGACTTGGCGAGCGTGGGGCGTATCCGTGGATGGAGAGATGCGGCCTCGAACCGTGCATTGTGGCGTCAACTTGTTGATTCAGTGTTATCTGTTTAGATGTTAACTAAATAAATGAAAAAAAGCACTGTTGAAATTAAAATAGCTTCGGGTAGTATAAAAAACATCCTTCCGCAAAGAGAGAAAATAGAACCGCACAGCACGAAAGCACGATGCGGTCTGATGAAAATGCCTGTTTTTTCGCCTCCACATGACGATCACAAAAACTACCAGTAGGGGAGCCCAACTTTAAATATGACTTTGCTAAATATATTTTCAATCTCAGTATCCAAATTCAATCTTTTGTTTTGTTTTGGATTGGATTTGGATTGGATTTGGATTGGGATTGGATTGGGATTGGATTGGGATTGGATTTGGATTGGATTTGGATTGGATTTGGATTGGATTTGGATTGGATTTGGATTGGATTTGGATTGGATTTGGATTGGATTTGGATTGGATTTGGATTGGATTTGGATTGGATTTGGATTGGATTTGGATTGGATTTGGATTGGATTTGGATTGGATTTGGATTGTATTTGGATTTGATTTAGATTAGATTTGTGTGGATTTTGATTGGATTCAGATTGGATTTTGCCAACTTGTCATAAGACAAATTAGTACTAATTCGTTTTATGATAAGTGAAGACATTCAACTAAGAATTTTAAAATAATTTTCTTATCAAATCAGGTTTTGATTTGGAATCGATTTCGATTATTTTGGAGTGGATGAATATTGGATTCGAATTGAAATCAGCTTGAATTTAGATTAATATTGGATTAGATTGCACTTAAATTTGATTTGGTTTGGCTTTTACCTTTTACTTTTAAATCTATTCTACGGTTTGATTTTCTTACAATTCAAATATTATTTTCCATGAAGTGAGTCGTTTCGTATTCCTCGAGAGTAAAGGAGGAGCAGAATGTAGTAGATAAAATCGGGCCTATAAAATATTGTAGAATAATCTTTTGTAGTGTGATTCTTCCGAACGTTATATTGTAAGATATTTTAATTTCTTCCAGCATGTAAAGAGTTCGAAATCATCGTGTCAAAACGAAGTGAGAATCAGTTTGCTGAGTACTATTGTTGCGACGAACGAGACTTGAAATCTCGCTCGGATTACGACAAATATTTATTTGATTAATAAATTAATTAGTCTTTGTACGTAGGGAGCTTGTTACAGTGTTGGTAATTTATCAAAATAAAATGCAACAGTTTAGAATAAATGACCTGTACCTTTCGGTAAATCACTACTTGGGATCTGGGTGGTGCGGATAGAATCAATTTGGTTGTCAAAGTGAAGCCAAAATTTTCTATTGTGCCGGAGCCAAACATTGAAGATTGTGGTTATGTTCGTTTTAGATCTTATATTGAGAAGTATTGTTATTTTTTGGGGAAAAATAAAAATAAACTTAGTTTGAGTTTTGCATTCTTTGCAATAAATATATTCACATTATATTTCGAGTGGATAATTAGTAGGAATGCAACTTAAAACGCACTCGTTACGAGATTTCACGAGATTCAGCAGCTGATTGGGGCAGGAATGTATTTTAACCATCGTAAAGTCATGTAGAGTCTCGCGCATTTGTGCGCCATCGTGCAGCATGGAAAGAGAAATTCGAAAAGCGGGAAATGTTTGACAGCCGGAGAACTGCAATATAATTCTGATTATGGGATTGATTTCAAAATATCCCGCTACTCGCTTGAGAGCAGAAAAGCGGCTCTATCCGCAGCACCCAGCTTGGGATTATGGGCCCGATTCCCGGCCCACTGCATTGAAAACTAATAGTTTATACTGTTTGGAAGCCGCAGGATTACTTCTAGCCGCACCGTGCTGCCAAAAGGCCTGGAGCCTTTTTCAGTATGAAAATAATGCTTCATCGTTTATAGGAAAACTGTCTAATACGTTGACGCTATCATGTTATTTATAATTCTCTCGATTTCAAAAAGCGAAAACAATATAGTTTTTAAGTATTTGGAAGGAATTTGGATGAGTGAATAGGTATGTCTTCTGAACCAAATAAAAATTATTATGAATAATTCCGTATGGCACGCCGTACGTTGTCGTGGAACGTGCATATTTTTGTTTACGTCGCATTTTCTACTGTCCCGAGAGAGAGTGAGGGATTAAGATATTGAGAAAAAAAATCGTTTTAGCAACATGCAACGCATAGGCGTAACTAGAGTCTCGGTCTAGGGGGGGCCATGGCACCATCTGGTGGGATGTAATTTTCAAAGGCGATTTAAAGCACTGTGCGCATGGATTGCAATAGAAATTGTTTGACTAAGTTTATCGCTCATTCGTCCTAGAACTAACATAAAAAAATAGCGAATAATACAATTGATTTCCAATGATGCTGTGATTACTTCAAAATGCTGTGTCTGTGTCAACTTGTCTTCTCCATGTTACTAAATGTGGATAAGTGTGTAATCTAAGATGCATTCGAATTATCTTCGAATTATCTATAAATGAAATTCGATATGAGTATATTTCTGAAAGTTTTCAAGCATTTCCATGATTACTTAATGCATAAAGATCTCGATTTTTTTGAAACTTGAAATTTTTGAAACTCTTTAGATGTGGAATAAATTCCACGAAATTCTGTCATAATCAATATACGTATTCATGCAATTCCAAAATGTATGCTATGTGCTGAAATAGTTAAGTACCGATGAACACAAATTTGGAATCCTAAGGTGTTTTTTATGAGTCATAAATTCCATGATTCATAAAATTATGAGTCATAAATCAAATTCCAGAATAACATAGGGTTTTTGTAGTTACTGACGTTAGGAAGAACCTTTATTATGGTTTTCTGAATAGGTGAGAGATTTCTCTGCAAAAATCAAAGAGACTTGAGAAGCAACCAAATCGATCTGAATTGTGCTGCAAAAGAAATGTTTTCTGATACGAACTGGTTTCTAAATCTATTTTTTTTATCCTATAAAACAAATTCTGACTAATGCAGGCACAAAAAAGTTTTCCGATGATCCTTATGAAATCGCCAAAAAATTAAATGGAACAAGATCTTTTAAGGATTATAAAAAAATTTCTTTAATGCAATCTCTGTTGTGAGTGCGAAGGTTGCCTATGTTTTGTCCTAATACTTTCAATGGAATGCGTTGTTGATTTGTAACAAAGATTCTTAAGTTTTATAATTTTATATCTTTCTGTGCCAGAATTATATAGCGAGAGCAAAAAGCTCCATAGGAATTTGATCAACTGTTTTGCGGCATACCTTGCGATTAACTCGAAGATTTTCGAAAGAATGGTCGTTCTAAATTTTATTGACCGGATTTGTGTACATGTGCTCATTTTGATGTAGTTGCTTCAGTCTTTTTTGAAGCGGATGGTAGTTTAATAGAACAGAAATATTTATATCTTAATACAATTATGTTTTTATGTTTCTGCGACCAGGATACTAGTCAAACAAATGCAGAACAAATTTATTATTTTAAGCTAGCAACTGAATAAGAAGCGGCATTGATTTTAGCTTAAAATTCGAGAAAATGTTCCCGGGGGTCCAACTTAAATATTTCGATGCTTTGCTGAACAAATGGTCATAGATGTGATAACGCAACAAAAAATATGTTTATAGAATTCATAATCAAAATTAAGAAATATGTAGGAAATATGTAAATGAAATAAAAACTGACTAAGTTGGAATTACTTTTCAAAATTTTCTGGGGGGGGGCAAAAGTTGGTCTGGAGGGGGCCAGGCCCCCCCGGCCCCCCCTTATTTACGCCAATGGCAACGAGTAGCTTGGGAACAGCTTGGCCTGAAAACAACCATAAAACAGAGTGTATGTAATTAAGAGTGGCGACACTGTCAGAATTGGAACAAAATTCATCTGTCATTCCCACACAAAATCGTGTTCCAAACGAGCAGGAGACCTGTCAAATGCGGCACATGTCGCCACTCTTAATTACATACACTCTGCCATAAAGCATTGACTCTGTAAAACGACACTTTCAAAACAAAAGGCATATGCATTGCAAAGGTATCGACTTGATGAGTCGCTGAATTATGGGTCTAAAAAAAGATATTTTAGTTACCAGATAAAGATTGTCGCTGTCGTCGCTGTCCGGAACATCTTTTGCTGGCGAGGATAGGGGAGCTAAATGTCAAAGAAGGAAAATCCATACGATTTGACAGCTTGGTACCCAACATGTTCTGGACAGCAGAACAAAGGGAACCGAAGCGACAATCTTTATCTAGTAACTATCTTTTGTCTAAAATTATATACGGCATAACGCAACGATTTGATGGAATTGAGCATGGACCGATGACATGTGTCATACACATAGTACACTAACGTCCATTACAAATGTCCTTATGCCTAGCGAGGTACATTCCTGAAGAACCATTACCATTTCCAAAACGATGACCAATGCCCCGAAACTATATGAATGAAGTAATCGGTTGCAAAAAATAGAATTAAATTTCGATGCAAGAACGCCGATGACCATTAATTTGGTAATTTGTCAAAAAAATTGAGGGCTGGAACATAAGTGTAAAAGTTAAGATGTACTTATGTGACCCAGACATAGAATAAACAAGGAAGGGTGAACCAAAACCATTTAATTCTTAGGGAACAGGCAACTGCAAGTAAACGAAAAAAAATACCCGCTTCTCTAACTACAAATCCTACATAAATTTATGTATTTCAAATTATGCAAATCCGTAAGCCTATTTTTTCTCTGCAACAAAAAAAAACACTGTCATCATATTAATAATGGAAAAACATTTGTTATAATGGAAATCTTTATATTGCTTCACATTCTTTATTTACATTGTTCGATCAACAAAACTTTGGCAGTTCAACATCCAATTTTTTATCACTCTCATCTCAATTTCAAGCTATAACGGCACCGAATCAGGGAAGACTTCACAGAATATACCACTGACTTATCGTTTAAAATTATTAGACTCATATCTCAAGTCATCACCCCAGCGTTAATTGAAAAATTTTCTACTTATAGTCTAGATATTTTGTTCTGGCAAAACAATACTAAATCCTGCTTTGTATTCTGATGTCAATTTTATACAGATTGAGATCCATCTGTCTTTTACTAGTATGTCTCCTTAGTACCTAACTATGTACAATATTCTTATCTATTTAAATGTTAAATTCGTAATAAATCATACTATTTACAGAATACATTTACATTCATTGACTCAATCTGCCTGGACATGCTCGCGATCGGTCGCAAATTTCTGTAGGTCAATTATTTCACATGTGTTTACGTTCGGTTAGCTTAAGCCGAATTTCTTCAAGCGATTTTAACGAGATTTCGTAAATACTCGCAGCATTCTCAGTTATTTTTTTCGTTGGTTCTGTTTTAATCAATTTAATGCAGAGAAAATATATATCAGTATCAGTCGACAGTGAAGCGTAGATTTGTATTTCTGAAAAAAGGCTGTGATTGGTTTCGTGGACCCCATACATACATAACAAATATAACTATAGAAGAAAATTAATACACCCAACCAGCGGATAGCAGATTTTATTACAGTTCTGCATAAGAACCTTACAGAAATTGTATAATAATTTGGCATATACAATTTCGGAAGATTTTAATACAATTGTTGTATTAAAATAATACAAATTTGTATTATTTTAATACAATATCGGTATAAAAAGTATACAGAATTGTATATGCCATGATTTTTTACAATAATTGTCAGATTTGTTTTCGCAACCCTTTGATTTTTGTTTTCAGGCGTTAGTCGCCTTTTGAGATATAGACAAAAGCGGAGATAGCAGACCCCCTTTTCCAGGAGATGAAACGCCGCGTGGAAGAAACACGCAAGTTCTATCAGAAGTTCAACGCATCCCGCGAAGGCTTCGTGCCGCGAGCCGAAATGTGCAGGGATGACGGACGAACGTGTGGTGATCGAAAGTTGGGAGTAGCAGAGTACAGGCAGTGAAAGTCAAGGAAGCGGCCCCAGCCCAACATTGAGGGAAGTTAAGGATGCCATCCAACAGTTAAAGACCAATAAAGCAGCTGAAAACTTTCGAACGATCACCATCCTTAATGCCGCCTACAATTAATCCCAGATCAGTGGCGTAGCCAGAAAATAGGTCTGGGAGGGGGGGGGGGTTTCCGAACCAGGGTTGTATATTTTCGGCAGCACTGGATGAAGGTGATGTTTTTTTATATCATGTTTTTATTTTCTTCCTGCTTTGAAATCAACATCACATTCCCGGAGAGGCAGAAAAGTAAACAACAGAACTCACATCACCCACTTCACCGTGAAGATGAAATCTACCACAGCAAAATGTACACATTCACCCAGCAAATTGAAAAAATTCACCACGCGTTTAAATGGGCCACTCACAGTCATATGGTAAGGAGCGAACTGAGCAGCATGTCAGAGTGACTTGTGAGTGGCTGAATGCGAAATTGAAAGGTCGGTGTTGGAAATGATTTTTCGGCTGCACCCAGTCGCACTCACCACGGCGGCGAAGAAGGCGACTGCAGATTATACTGAGATCCACGTTTTTCACTGCATTGACTGTGAAATATTTCTACCCTGTTCCGAACATTGTTTTAATTCGAGAATGTTCGAAAAAAAATTTCTTCTAAAATTTTTTTCTCTGGGGGGGGGTTATGTCCAAAACCATCCCCGTAGCTACGCCACTGTCCCAGATCATCTTCCGTCGTCTGTTATTATAAGTGAATGAGTTCGTGGGAAGTTATCAAGCCGGCTTCGTTGACGGCCGCTCCACAACGGAACAAATCTTTACTGTACGTCAAGTCCTACCAAAAATGCCGTGAATACCAGGTCCCAACGCACTCTATGTTCATTTATTTCAAGGCGGAATACTAGCCGGGTGTAACATACGGGGTGCAATTTTCAACAGTTCCAGTCAATTTATTTGTTTTGCGGATGACATGGACAATGTCGGCCAAACACAGCAGGGCCCGCCTGGGAAGCAGTGTTACACTAGACCGAGGTGGTCGAGGAATTCGTCTACCTTGGATTCTTGCTAACGACTGATAACAATGTTAGTCGTGAATTACGAAGGCGCATCATCTGTGGAATTCGGGCCTACTACGGGCTCCAGAAGAAACTCCGGTTAAAAAAGATTCACCACCGCACCAAATGTGTTATGTACAAGACGCTGATAAGACCGGTAGTGCTCTACGGACATGAAACATGTACAATACTCGAGGAGGACTTGCAAGCACTCGGAGTATTCGAGAGACGGGTGCTTAGGACCTTTGGCGGTATGCAAGAAAACGGCCCAGCTCTACAGCGAAGTATCCAGAAGATAGCTAAAGCCGGAAGAGTACGATGGACAGGGCATGTTGCAAGTATGCCGGATAGCAACCCTGCAAAAATGGCGTTCGCTTCCGATCCGGCAGGTACAAGACGGCGTGGAGCGCAGCGAGCAAGGTGGGTTGACCAGGTACAAAACGATTGGCGAGCGTGGGGCGCATTCGTGGATGGAGAGATGCAGCCTCGAACCTTGTATTATTACGGTCAATTGTTGATTCAGTGTTATCTATTTAGAAACTATAAATAAATGAAATGACGTTTTGTGACGCAGGATGGTGTGAATGTGCTGCCTAATATATGGGGATTCAAGAAGTGGACTATATTGGTAATAGAGTATATTTGGTTCCATGTTAAATTTTATTCTTTTCACTTTTCAAGAACATTATTGGGCCACGCATAACCGACTGATTAAATTAAAGTGACGAGTTTGCACAATTGTTCTCCTTTCCTATTTGCGTTTAGATGGAAAAGGATGTAGATGTACATATTTTCTACAATCGGAAAAGATTATGTTTTACTTGAAACTTTATACGCGCTGGATTATAGAAAATTGCTTTTGATCTGGAAATATGTTTGCAACCTAATTAAAAATGATGGCAACATACATAGGTGGTGCTTATTGGAAGTCAACGACTTCGGGCTGGTCATGAAATACCAGACAGTTTGAAATGTAATTTGAAGCCACAATCGAGCTGGCACGTTGTACCTTCCGGACTGAATCAGACTATAATACAAATGTAAGGGGGTTAAAATGTACACGCACACGCGCACACATACAAACCATGTTCATCCATTTACTCAACATGTTAACAACTATATAAAAGCTTCTGTTGTGCGTTAAAACGAAAAGAAAAACACAGATGAATACTATCACATCACAAAGATTATCAATTGGAAAGAGTACGGTTCATAGACTTTCTAGTACGGAATGATGAGTTAGCTTTCTAATCGCAATAAAAGTGAAACCCCTATGACTAGCAAAGAAAAGAAAACATCGAAGTTTGCTATTGACCGCACAGTGCTTGCAGCGCTGCACTTTAGCTCATGTTTCGGATAAAAAGTGATGGAAGGCGCTTCTTCGCTCGGTTTACATCGATCACCTTTTAGTTCGAATTCGGTATTGCACATTTCTTTACAGGGAGGGCATACCACTACTCCCTTGTGCAGCCAACCTCCTGCTATCAGTTGAATGCTCAATTCTTGCCCCGCGTAGAAACACTCGTAGGAATGGTTTGCAATTATGATATGCAATCGACCTCTGTCACACTTGTATTGGTAGCACCCAGATCCCCAGTGCTGCCATTCGCGCGTCTGTCCACAGGATCGCTCCTCCCACATATGCTCGCTATGATCGAAGCATTTCGATTCAGGTCCGTATGATTCCAACGCGAAATTTTTCTCTGCTTCTAAAACAGAAAAATAGTGTATGTGAGTAAATGGGGTTTTCCATGCCGAAAAATTTCGAAAAAGAACATAAATAAATAAAATAAATAGCACCAGCCATTCTTATGAGCGGGGGATTTCATAATTTCCGTACTGTCACTTTTAAGTTTAATTCGATTTTAATTCACGAATCGGACCAAAGCCTTAGGGTCTGTCTCATTTGGAGAATTAAACTGAAATTAAACTTAAAAGTGACATTTCAATAATTATCGAATAATCCTGCTCGCAGAGCAAGATTACTTTTGACAGATATCGAATCATTTTGTATCGATGTCTTATTGGAATTGCTGGGTAGCACCAGCCATTCTTATGGCCGGGTGATTTTCTAATTTTCGAACCGTCACTTTTAAGTTTAATTCTCCAAATGAGACAGACCTTTAACACGACATATGCATAAAAACACTCAGATTCACTTACTTGGGTTGTTATCTGTAAACTGACACTGCGATCCACGCACGACAACGTTTCTACTGCGCCACGTAAACTCCTGAATGTATGGACAGTGATCCGCTAGTGATACTGAACCTCCGTAATAGGCCTCCTGTCCAGTTGGAACATGTGCCAACGAATCAAAATTCTGATACTGTTTAGGTAGAGGATTTTCATGTCGTATCAAATTGCACAGTGCCACAGAACTACGGTCATCGGTACATTCAGTCTGAAGTGGATCGCGTTTTACCTTTGCGCAGAATGGATGAATAGAGCGCCCTCTGTAATCAAAGATAAATGCAGTATTCAATAAAAAAGTATTTGGTCATTTATGTGATAAATCTAAATAATTACTTAGCAATTTCGGAGAATCCTGTTATAGAGCTGCATGAATAAATAATAATTTTTACAGTTATGTACTTTAAATATATAACCATTTATATTAAAAAATAATAATACCTAATTCCTAAACTACGTTAGCGACTAAATAAATAGGTATTTTACCCCATCTTTCTTTGCCAGTGAAGATGGGATAGTCGCCACGCAATCTGTCTTCCCTTAATTCTCATTGAAGCTTGGCAAAAGAAGTAGTTGTTCAATTTCTGCCGATTTCTGAAGAGTATCGATATAATCCCGAAGCTACCCATAAGCCATTCAAAGAATATAGAAAGAAATCTCTTTCTGTTCTCTTTTTACATTCGACGAGGCAGTAAATCTCTAGCCGAATATTGCAACAGCATTGACACCTCTAAAAAGGCAACAATCGATGAATGCAAAAGTATACCAAAGTTAATTAGTTTAATAAGCCTAACTAGATACGAAGACGGCTTAAATGAACAGCTTTTCAATAAGAAGTCAAAATAAAATGTAATGTAAATAACGTTTTGTCTTCGTTATATCATAAAAAAAAGAAAAACACATGTAAAGAAATAATCTATGTTGCAAATAATGAAAGTTTTCCTCTACTGGGTGTCGTCCGCCAACGTATTCGATGACTGAATAATAGGGGCGGAGTCCTCTCCACTAGATGTTACTGCACCTCTAACCGATGAGAAACAAGCAACAAGGGACGGCGAGGCGACCACATCGTCTCCCAGCAGCAGCAAGGGTTGAGCAATCCCCTCCAGCCAGATTTGCGAACAGCGAGGTGAGCACATCGTCCCACAACACAGCAGCGGCAAGGGTCGAGCAATCCCCTCCAGCCAGGTCGGCGGACAGCGAGGCGAGCGCATCGTTTCCCAGCAGCGGGAAGGGTCGATAAATCCCCTCCAGCCAGGTCTGCGGACAGCAGACAGCGAGGCCAGCATATCGGTTCTCAGCAGCCCTCCCAACTTGAAGAGTTGATGAAATAAATTTCTAAGGAATTATTTACCGAGAAAATTGAATTAATAACTTTCTGAACTTTTCTTCATCCAATAATGAATATGAACATGAATAAAACTCAATCTGAAACTTCCCAGACATCGCGTCTTACCGTTACGACAACTCATGATTAGGGTGACCATATGAAATTATTCCAAAGGAGGGAGTAAATCCAAATCGTAGTGAAAAAGGAGGAGCTTTGGTTGAAAGAGGAGGACATGGAAAACAAATTACTGAACACAAAATTTCCTGTTTTTGACTTTATCAGATTTTTGCAGACTAAATTTTATTGAAAAATGGTTTTTCTATAGCCAGGCAAATGTGATACACAAAATCAAAAATGAAAAAAACGAACTCACCATCTTCACAGTGAGATTCTATTAAACATGCTTCAAATAAGTGAACGAATGTTGGGTATTAATGAACCGGCATTTTAAGCAACATCCCACAATATTTTAACACGAAAAATTAAATATTTGAAAAGACAGTATCATCGTATACAATACTTTACATTTAGCAGTTGACCAAAAAGATGGCATCTATACTGGGTGTTTTTCGCCTCACATATTCAAGGCAAAGTAGCTTTCTAACAATTTGGATAAAATATCAAATGATTGTTCCAATGATTGAAAAGTCTAAAAAAATGTTTCAGATTTAAAAGCAATTAAACGCAAATGTATACAACCATGCGTTTTTTTTAATGAATCGCTGTTGTAGTATTTTATTCTGCAATAATCTAGTAAAAAAAACTCATCATAAGTTGAAGTCCTGCATTGTTAGTGTATGCAAAAAGGAGGGCAACCGAATTTTTTTCTTTGTTCCCAAACCTATGAAGCAATTTTCCGGTCTAGAAATTTCATGCAAGCATACTTTGGCTCTTCATGCATCAGTCCTTGAGGTCTCAGGACAATATTTCTTGATTAAATCTGATTTATGATGAAAACGCGAACAGTACATCTTCCAGTCCAACCAGCTGGGGTGCGGGTAAGATCGACACCATATGAGGGTAAAACCAACACATCAAGTCGTTATAGAATCGAACGTCAGAACAATTCTAAATTATGTTACAACATAATTGAAAATGTTTAACAACATTCATTTTGATATTTGTGTATGAAATTCATGTTTAGGGGTCACTCATAAACGTTGGTTGAACAAAATGTTATACATTCAAAATCATCACCACATATTTTAGTTAGTTTCTTTAGTGGGTCGGGTGAAAAATATATAGAGTATAAGAATGTTAGTAACAAATTTACTAACTACTGTAATTATTGACCTACATTTAAATTTCACTTATTTTAAAAAGTTTTTTATAACGGCGAATTAAAATAAATGCGTATGGTGCAGTCATGACAAGAAATGAAAATGATTAGTTCGGTAGGTGACAAGCTACATGTTTACAGGGGTGAAAATGGATCACGAAAGAATAACACTAGAAAACGGATTGAATATACATATCTAAGAGCAAAATAAGCCTAAAAATACGGTTATTCTTTGAGCGCTATTGTTATCCGACCTGCAGGTTTTCCTTGATGACTCAATATTACCCCCTATACCTGTTGTATCGCCCAATAATAATATTGTGTGTAATCAGTCTATGATCAAGTTTGGGCGTAGCCAGGACTTCGATTAGGGGGGGGGGGGCAAATTTTTTAGGTCATGAATAGGTACATGAATATTAGTGCTTGGTACTTTTTCCTTCTAAGCTCCAAACACTTTGAAACCAAATCCACAACCAACAGTAAAGGCTGAATCTCAACAGCGCGTTGCGCGTCAGCGTTGAAGTCAGCGTTTTGTACTAAAACGTAATGCCAATAAACGTGACGCATTCACGCCCGGATTCTTCAGGAATGCCTCCAGCAATTTCTTCGGCAGTGTCTTCAGGAATTCCACCATCAATTTCGCCGGGAATTGACCGAAAATTCCACCTTTATTTACTCCAAGAAATCCTCCACGAGTTCTTTTATAAGTTCTGCAGGGAATTCTTCAGATAATTCTTTCGTGCTGTTTGTAATAAAAAAATCTGAAAAATTGCACCGTGGAATTCCTAAGAATATTCCATGGAAATTCCGCAGAATTGTCAATAAACATTCCAGAGAATTTCGTGAAAAATCTTCGAACTTCCTGTGTAAATTCCATATTTTTTTCCGTGAAAGTTTCGAATAATTGCTTGTGAAAATTTCAAAGAATTTCTCCAGGAATTCCACCGAAAATTTATACAGAAATCATACCGAAAATAAAATCAACAATGAAATTTTTGGAGGAGTTCCTGGATTAATTCCCAAAGAAATCCCGAAAGAATTCCGGTGGAAACTTCAAGATTTCCACTGGACATCCTGCAGGAGTTTCTTCGAAAATTCCTCCGGGAGTTCCTCCGGGAGTTCTTCCAGGAATTCAACCGACAGATCCTCCAAGAATTCTTCCGAGAATTATTCCGGTAGTTCTATCGGCAGTTCCTACGGGGGCTCCCTGAAAATTCTTCCGGGAATTTCTCCAGAATTTCCTCCGGGAATTATACAGAAATTCCTCCAGAAGCTCCTCTGAGAATTTCTCTGGGAGCTCTTCAAGGAATTCTCCGGGAGGTCCTCTGATGATGATGATGATGATGGTCCTGCTACATACCCCTACAAAGGTTTCAGCTAGATGAGATTTGTCTATAAGATGAATTCTCCAAGATCTTTTTCCGAGAAGACTTCTGGTAGATTCACTGGCACTTCCTCCGGAGGTTCATTTAAAAATTCTCCCGGGAGTTTCTTTAGAAATTCCTCCGGGTGTTCCACCAGTAGCTCTTCCAGGAGATCACTCAGGCTTTTTTTCAGGAAATCATTTAGGCTTTCTTCAGAAAATTAGCTGGAAATTCCTCCCGAAGTTCTTCCGATAGTTTTTCTGGGAGTTCCTCCGGGAGGTCCTCTTGGAATTCTTCTAGGAGTTTCTCCTGAATTCCTCTGGGAGTTCTTAAGGGAGCTCCTCCGGCAGCTCCTACGTGAATTTTGTATGATTTCTCTGGGAGTTTCACCGGCAGTTCCTTTGAGAAGGAACTCCCGGAGTAACTACCGGAGGAACTCCCAGAGGAATTTCTGTAGGAATTCCCGGAGAAAGTATCAGAGGAATTTTCGGAAGAACTGCCAGAGAAACTTCTAGATGAATTTATTGAAGAACTACACGAAGAATTTCCGGAGGAAATCCTGGAGGAACCCTCGTAAGAACTTCTGGATGAATTCTAGGACAAACTCCTGGAAGAATTCTTAAAGGACCTCCAGGAGGAGCTCCCAGAGAAATTTTGATAGGAACTTCTGAAGGAAGGAATGTCAACCAAGTAGGATGAGTATTTAGTATTGTCCGGCTTGTGTGGTCAGGTTGGGATCTGACGACCAAACTGGCACAACCTCACACAACCCTACTTCATTGAGCGCCGTTGCTGATGAAGCAAGTGTGTAGGAGCCGGACAATACTAAATACTCATCCTACTTGGTTGACATGTGTACAAAAATACATTTGAGAGAGTTAGTTCTGAAAATGTATTGCGAGAGATCGGTTGGTACCTGGTGCTGGGAATTTGGTTTCATCAGTACCCGCTAAGCTGCGGTGGACGACGGAGGTCCTTCGTAGTTTAGTAGGGAAAGCACCTGTCATGCGAACTGGGGACGTGGGGTCAAACCCCACCGAAGGGGCGGTTACCCTCCAATTCCTTTTCCGAACTAAATCTATCACATGTTGCTGTTCTTTGTTTGTTCTGACAAAATCCTGGAAGAACTCTTGGATGATATCCTGGAGGAACTCTAACATTAATTTCCGAATGAAATTCTGAAAAAAAATTCTGGTGTAAATTCCGAGTGAAGTCCGGAAAGAATTCTAGGACAATTTCGCGGAAAAAATCCCGGAGAAATTCCTGATGGAAGAGAAGAATTTCCGGGGAAACTCTTGGACGAATTCTTGGAGAAATTCCTAAAGAAATTTCTAGAGGTATTCTTGAAGGATATTCTGAAATAATTGTGGAAATAATTCCAAAATGTAATTCTAGAGGATTTCGCTATTGAATTCATAGAGGTATTCCCGAAAAAAAAGTCCTGGAAGTTATCCCGGAGGAATTTAAGGAAGAGTTCCTCGAGGAATGCCCGGAAGAGTTTCTTATAGATTAGCAGATGAAATTATGGAGCGAAATCGGAGGATTTCCGTCATAAATTACTGAAGAAACTTCTAGTGGAGTTTTGGGAGGAAATTCCGTATGTATTCTTGGAGGAACTCTAGAATGCATTCCTGAATGAAATGTCGCAGATTTTCCTGGAAGAATAGCCATCTAGAAGTAAAACTTGAAGGGAAGAAAAGAAATCTTCAAGAAACTTCCACATGAATTTCCTAAAAAAAATAGTTGGATGTTTCTAGATAAGGAGAAATTACAATTACAGGAGAAGGATTTTCAAACGATTTTCAGAGGAATTTGTGGATAACTTTCCGGAGGAATTTAGAAGTTCCCAGGGGAGCTTCTAGAAAAATTTCTAGGAGAATTCTTGAGCCCGAAATGTTTCGAGTTATTTTGAAATTTCTTATAGTATGGATCCTGGATACCCTTATAAGTTTTTTGGGAATCTTTTGAATTTCAAAAACCTATTTCTGAATCTGATTGGATCATAAAGCGCACATGTTTAAGCGAATTCATTTCAGTGCCCGTTCAATCTTTTCACCATTTATGGGGGGCGACGCCCCCCTCTGACTACGTCCTATATTACCGCCTCGTTTTCCAATACTTGAATTATATTATGCTTGTGATGAGTTTAATAAAACAGAGGTATTTCGTGATTTCATGGCAGGTGTCCAATTTACCCCAACTGATAACATAATAATGATGAGATACATTTGGATGTTTATAATTAGAAAAGTCAACTATTTTTCCACAACATACACAAAATGATGTTCAATTATGGATCAGAGATGGATTAAATACTGAAAATTACCAATTTATTGTCGAAAAAGCTTATACACCGATGCCAAAATTTTTCATAACTCACCTCCTCAATGGTGATCAATGCTAATTGTCTGTTTATTATGACTCTTACACGTCTCCGCCAGTTACAAAATGACTAGAAATACAAGAAATCAAACGTTTATTCAAAGTGTGTCGAAGTTTTGTCCGATAATCACTTAAAATCAGAGATTTGAAGTGGTGTCGGTTTTACCCGCAGTGTCGGTTTTACCCACAATCCCCCTACCTTCTAATTCCAAAATAAATATAACACATTGGAAATATTTAGAAACTAAAAACCTGGACTATGTAGATAGATGACTACGTCTCCATGAAAACGGCAGAATCTATAGAACAGAAATAAACATCCACAATAATGCCGCTGACGAATATCAATGCAGCAATTATCGTGAAAAACAACCCTAAAATGAACAAATCAGATCTCGAATCCCAAAATTACGAATACTTTGTGGGATGAGTTAAATTTTACGATGGTAGAGTCGCCAGAGGTAAAAATCAAAGAAATAACCATTTCGTTACTTATATTTCAATAGAAGCATCCAAAGAAGAATTGAAAATCTTCGTCAACACAAGCGCGAAAAAAAATAACATTTCACGTGACAATGTTCATTGAAAACTGTAAAATCGAAAATGAAATTCGAGAAGCGATATATCAGTGGAACTAGAGGCCTGAATAAGAGAAATGCGGATAGGTATCTGCCGTCAATCGGACCGTAAAAAAACAGCAGCCAATCGAGCAGGAGACCTGTCAAGCGCAGCCAAAATGTTGGCTCAAATACTGAAAACGGCTAAATTTGTTTTTATGCCATTTTTAAATAAACAAATTAGAATTCATTTAACATTAGTTTGCAATAATATGTGCAAGTCATTTATAGCTTCTAAAATGAAATTGCATTGTTTATTGGATTCTATTGTCATGTGATATGGACACATTAAATAGCGGATTGTGAGATTTTATCTACATAAACAATTTCTTCCTTTTCATGTGTTGCTCTTTGAGGAAGGAGATTGAATGCAGTGTTGGCAGAGTCATATTTTCTATCCGCGTTTCTCTTATTCAAGCCTCTAAGTGGAACCACTCATAGTAGACATAAATCCACTTCCTTCGATCCACTTCAGATCCACACCATCGCCCTTTTGAAATGTTGGTGCCGAAATGTAAAATTTATTTTTTGGGTGTTGGTGCATTAGAATTGAAGCAATCGTGACAATCCTCAAAACAACTCAAAAGGCGCTCACAAAATCAATGCAAATAGCGTCGAGATGGAGAAGTGTTCCTTGGGTTTGATGACGGAGCAAATGAACACTATTAAATACGCTTTTCACGATGATCATATGAATCAGGAAAGGGAATGTTAAACTATTACTTTGCCAATGACAACCACATTCTCATCTTTTGTAAATTATGGGACAAACTCAACTCCCAACAAGCGTCTGTTCCAAACTGCAACAGAATAGGACAATAAAAGTTCACAACAATTACCTCGCCAAATTTGATAAAATTTATTCATCAACAACCCTGCCTCATTACTCATCGGTTTTTAACATACAATTTTAAGTAGACAATCCCTTACTAACAATTTTCTAGTTTGGTACCTTCACTATAATGCCGTTGTACACGTAAGGGAACGTCCACAAATTACGTAACGCTTAGAGGGAGGAGGGGGGGTTGAGTGAAGTGTGACGATCCATACACAATTTTCAGAAGCTTCATACAAAAAGCGTGGCATAGGGGGGGGAGGGGGGGTTGAAAAAGTCCAATTTTTGCGTTACGTAATTAATGGATCTTCCCTAATGCCATCAAAAGGGGTAAATATGCATATGACGACAGTAAAACTATATCATAATAACTTGTATCAGACGCAATAATTTCAAATTAAATCCACCATACCTTGCATTGTTTGCAGTTATCCAATCTTTGCAGCTCTTCATCGCAAAATTACACCCTAGCCCACGACCCCAGGTGAGAGGTGAGGCCATACTGTAATTTGCTTTGTACCATCCCGAGTCTTCCATCAATGCCAGCGTAATTCGTGAAAAAGCAGAACTCTGTGTATGGGTTCCAGTCATGGCTTCATTCTAAAAAAAAACAATCAAATATTATTATACAATCCCCGTATGTTACTTACCATTTCAAACTACAATAAATACCTCTAGCACTCGCTTTTCCCAATGGGTCAAGGCTGTACCTTCTCCGCCTTGATCTTCGAGCTCGGCTCCTTCTAGTTTCTGACAGCTGAAATGGTCTCGTACCTCTTTGGATACTCGAGGAGTTACCATCATGTCTATCGTTCTGCTGATATAGCCCCCTCGTACCGCCCATTGTTCACGTACAACCTTTCTGATTGTTTGCTCACTCCACTGGTGGATTTGCAATCTATAATATATATAAAAATTAAAAACGGATCTTCTTTATTGGATATAAGGTTGACATCGAGAAGAATCGACTATGATTTATAAATGTGACATATCTCAATTCCGGAAAATTAAGCCATCCCGCGCAAACTCACTAAAAAGGTATCATGTAGATATATCAGAAACGTACGTAGTGGACAAGAATGTAGGAATGAATTGGAATCAAATCGGGTACAACCAATAAAAAAATAGAGTTTTTAGTATAAAAGTTTTATGTGAAGCAAGTTGTAACGTAGGGGCAGTGGTTCGATTAGGGGCACCCTTTATGCCAACATTTCATAGCAATGGAAAACTTAGCTTAGCTTAGCTTAGCTTTGACTGACTACACCGGCCGCGCAAAGCAGAACACAATATTTCGGCCGATCGCGCCATCGTTCTGCTGTCCGAAACAAGAGAAATCTCGCACTGAACTGATTTTTATTACCGGCCGCGCAAAGCAGAACACAATAGGGTAAGACGGTATAATGCGCCCCACCTGGCCAAAACGCCCCTCTTTGATTTCTAGAAAACTATAACTAACTAAGGGTCAAAATCAGTTGGTACCTATAAATATTTGTAAAACCATCGTACTATGTGAATGTGGAAGTATTTTTGTATTACATAATGAAAATAATAGCAAAATACGAAAAAAGACAGTTTTGATGTAACTTTTCATGTTTGTTTGCTCAACATTCTGGAGCGACGCTAGCATATTGTCCGCAAAACTTGCACGGGAACACTCAGTTGGGCAACAAAATAACTTTTCTCAGTGGTTAATATGATATAAAATTGCTTCCATCTTCAAAAGCGTAACGATTTTTGAAAATATGTTTTACTGGCCAAAACGCCCCAGGGTAGGCAGGACGATATGCCCTTACCAACTGGACACAAGCGCGGCGAGCTTGCAGCAGTTGCTTTCAAATTATATGGAAATTATTGAAATGTAAATAAAACCTGATTAAATTGACTTATGTTGGTTTTAAATGTCAAGCACATAAGGATTTGTAACCTTTTATTATGGGATTGATAAAATACTAATGAAGGGCTTTGGAACGTCTTTGGCTAAGGTGGGGCGTATTGCCCAGGCACTTTTTGAAATCCATTTTTTCACGACTTTTCAAAAAAGCATTATTACGTGTTATCTGTAATATTTTTATATGACTACTCACGGGCAATGCATTTGCGACTTCTTGCACTACCAAATAACACAAAGTTTGCATAAATTGCGATGAAAAGTAAAAAGTTATCAAGGTTTTGCCTTAGGGGGGGCATATTATACCGTCTTACCCTATTTCGGCCGATCGCGCGATCGTTCTGCTGTCCGAAACAAGAGAAATCTCGCACTGAACTCAACAATTCATAGCAATGGAAAAAATGATTTAGTAGATTTGAACGTTGTTCTGCCCATTCAAAATTCCCATACCAAACTTTTATTCTGGCTAACAAACTGTAAACCCGTCAGAGGTTATAACGAACAGATTTGCTAAAGCAATGAAGAAAATCTATTCAGTCGTTCTCAAGTTATGCCGAAATGAGCACATCCCGAGCAAAGTCTAAACACATAATGAGAGCATATAAAAGCATATTTTGATTACGACATATAATTAAAATCATAATTTGTTGTCAAATATAAATCATCATGATTGATTACTTAATTTGATCTCATTTTGCAGTTGATTTGTAAATTTTATGATCTGACATCAAACTTAGTACTTATTTAATTATCGGAACTAATATTAAAATTTGTTTTCGATTTGCTTTCATCGATAGCAGGAATAATTTTCGATTTGATGTCACAGTAAGATGTTTATGCTATGTATATGTTTTGTTATTTTTACCGTTAAAACGACCAAAAAGATATCAAATTAATTAATTATAATCGGCGATTTCACAACATCAAAACGAAATATCGATTTGCTCGGAATATCAATTATTTTGTATATACATACTGCAGCTAACCACAAGTCGAGCATATATGTATGGGTTAGGGACAAAAGGTCGAAAGGACAAAAGGTCGAAAGACAAAACGTCGCAAGACAAAAGGTTGAAGGGACAAATGGTCGTAGACAAAAAGTCGAAAGGGACAAAAGGTCGAAAGGATAAAACGTCGAACGTGACAAAATGTTGAAAGGACAAAATTTCGAAAGAAAGAATCGATCAATAAGATCAAAAGGTAGAAAGGAACAAAAGGTCGGGAGGACAATAGACTATAAACTGAAACGGAGAGAATCAATCTCGCACCAGAGTTGCCCTACACAGTTGTCAAAAACTCTGCTCTTTAGTTTTTCACAATTTCTAACAATCAAAAAAAAATTATTCAGTGAGTACAACTAATAGATGGATGTTCGAGTTTTCTAAATATCACTTTGATCTGTCAAAATGGCGCACGCCGCACATCAAATGCATTGGGTGTGTATTACACGCAAGTGTATTTTTAATATGCGCGCCTGCTTTAATGTGCGCGCCTGCGTGACTGCTATGGAAAACCTAGATATTCATTTATTATTTGCACTCATTGAATGAATTTCATTTATTAGTTAAAAATAATGAAAAATAAAAGAGCAATTTGTATGCCAACTGTACAGGACAACCTCGAGGACAACTTTGTTTTGCGCAATACAAGTTTTATTCATTTCGTAACATTCTTCTTCATCTCTAACAGAAATATCCAGGTATTCATAATATTGTTTCATAATATTGCTATTCCAGAGAAAACTTTCCTCTTTAAGGTTCAATTTTTAAACTATTGCAGCTGTCACTTCATACTTTTTCTCTGTTGTTTGGCATGGCATTCTACGATGACAACGCCAAATATCAGATTTTTTGTTTCAGTGTATTGAAAATTTTCAGGCTTGCGGAAGAACTTTAACAGCTGCGGAAGAACTTTACGGAATCCGCAAAACGGAAAATTTTGAAAAGATCCGCAATAATTCCTACTTCATTGAAAATTGCTCATTCTTCAACTTTGATTGATGAGTGTGTTATTTTTGCTTGAGGTTAAATACATTTCACAAATTCCTTTGGAATACACCACACTTGTTATCAACTTGTTCTTGATCGACCTTTTGTCCCTTTCGACCTTTGTCCTTTCGACATTCTGGCCCTTTCAACATCCATATACAGAGCGAATTCGGCTAATACCCTTTAAAACTTGGATAAAAATGGCCATGAAGCACTAAAACCAATATAAATCCACCTAGCAGTAATGATACCTTTCTCGTGCACTCAGGAAGATAATTTAAACACATTAGAAAACAAGATAAAATAGCACTATAGATAGATAGGGTATAGAACCATTTGGGCAGCACCCCTATTCCCGGCAGCAAAGTCCATTACTCGAGCACATTACAACCGAATTACTTGTTTTTTAGTACTTGGTTAGTTTCCGTCGATATCTAGTGATGTACAAACAATCAAGCCATTTGGTTGGAACGCGGTCGAGTTATCAGCGTTGCGAACGGGAATAGGGGGTGCTGCCCAAATGGTCCCGCTCCCTAGGTCCTAATATTTCATTGATTTACAATAATATCCCATTTATTTAGATACAGCACAGAAGAAAAAAGTATTGAAATAATTCGCTGCATCTCTTAGGAAAAAATATGATTTTTCAATAATTTGGGAAGACAAAGTTCGATCGGACTAATTTTCAGTATCAAACCATTTCTTCTTATGCCACTTTATAAGAGGTCTAAAATAATTTTGTGTTAATTTTCACTTAGGGTCTGTCTCATTTGGAGAATTAAACTTAAAAGTGACAGTTCGAAAATTAGCAAATAACCCGGTAATAAGAATGGCTGGTGCTGTCCAGCAATTCCAATTAGACATCGATGCAAAATGATTCGATATCTGTCAAAAGTAATCTTGCTCTGCGAGCAGGGTTATTTGATAATTATTGAAATGTCACTTTTAAGTTTAATTTGATATATGATGTGTTAATAGGGTCTGTCTCATTTGAAGAATTAAACTTAAAAGTGACAGTTCGAAAATTAATAAATAACCCGGTCATGAGAATGGCTGGTGCTACCCAGAAATTCCAATAAGACATCGATGCAAAATGATTCGATATCTGTCAAAAGTAATCTTGCTCTGTGAGCAGGGTTATTCGTTAATTATTGAAATGTCACTTTTAAGTTTAATTTCAGTTTAATTCTCCAAATGAGACAGACCCATAGTACAAAGTAGGAGTGTCTAGCGCAAATAAACGAGGGGGTTAAAAGCAGAAGGGTGTAAGTGGCATTTTGATGAAATTTGAGTTCTAACTATTTTATTATAAAAATTCACAGAAAATTAATATAATTTTTAACTTTCATACAATTTGTATGAAACGAAAAATATTGAAAAACTTTTTTCCTTTTTTCCCAAAATTTAGTTTTCGCAACTTATAACCTTTTGCGTTTGACCCAATCAAAAGACAGTTGTCAGAAAGATAGCATCTGCCTTCTGTCAAAAGATACGCAGGGATGCCCACAACCGAACAGTGCCCAAGATCGACCCACTTCCATAATAAGTTTACCCATTTTGTTGTTCATGTTTTATAGCGCTTTTGATGAAATTATATTAGTTAGTTTAGTTTAGTTTATTAAAGACACTTTATCACTTCGATGACATTCGTGTCCGGATGAAATTATATGTTTAGTAAAAACAAAATAGCAAGAGCCATTTTATTTTCGAATCATTCTTACTTTTCATTTAAATAAGGTTTTCCGGTATCTGGCTTACGTGGTGTTCGTGGGTTTCCCTCGTTATCTCTGAAAAATGCGTATAAGCTTACGGAAAACCCCAGAGCGTGCAGAATTTCATGCTTCACGGTAGATAGAAGCGTTTGTAACTCCTGAGGTTTAGTGCTAATGCTTTCTGGGCAAAGATTTGCATGCCCTGCTATGGGTCGATCAAGCGCCGCTTCCTGTTGACAATGAGCAGCGTATGCCACCGTTAAACCCTTATGGCATCTTTCCGACTGTCGTGCGGAAACATAAAATACGAAATCTGCGTTCGAAATACCGGCTCCTGCAGTAGTGGTACTGTCCTCTCGGCAATCCTGACCGGTTGAATTGCACACTCGGCAAACCTGGAAAAGGATGATGAATATTTTACACGTTGACATTGGACGCAAACTTATTAGTAGTCACATCCAGATGATCCTCGGGCACTTGAACTTCGCCGCATAGTGTCACTGATTTACAGGAATCGATGCAGTAGGTCAGTGAATTCTTAACGAAAACCTGACTGCTTTCGCACTTTCGATTCAGTCTTATAATCTCTTTTGTTTGGCGCACCATCAGCGCTTGTTCCCAGAAGCGTACCGCCTCTGGCAGAATTGTGTCCTTGAGAAATACACGAAAAATGTTTTGAAATGATGATCCAATTGACGTAATTTCAAGCTGATTTCATCATTTTTTACTTACATTTATTAGAGCAAATTTATCAGAATCCAATCGGTAAACTGATTCATCGTACACTAGTAGAATTCGAAGCGGCTGATCAAGGCTACGTTTCCGTATTACATGCAGTGGTTCCAGTCTTACGCCATGTATCACCTGAAAGAGAAACAATATTAATTTGAGCATGATACGTAATCAGAGTTATATTGTGTAATGATAGGTATATTTGGCTGACTATTGCAATTCGACATAACCGCCACTTATAACCTAGTCCCCAAGCAGGCCCTATCAAAGCAACCGTATGCCGCTCAAAGCGCACTAGCCTAGTCCTGGTGTTGGGTGGGACTTTAGGACCGGCAAGTACAATCAACAAAGGTCTATTTCATCGTCTAAAAGTGTCTCGGCTTTCAGCACATCGAACCCTCAACTAACACCGCTGCAAAGTATACATCCGTCGTGTCATGTTTCTATCAATGAACTCCACTCAGAACCATGTCAAGCGCCTGCTGCTCATCGATTCAGCCACCCACTGGGACGCACAACTGCTGCCTGCATTGAGGAAGCTCCCTATCCACTCAACACAGTCGAGCTATTGCTGCCAGCGACCAACAGCCGTCCCGGTCCTGTGTTTGAGACTGGAAACGGGAGCTTCCGATCTCCATCTGTCGGCAAGTATGGTTACCCAGTAAACCTTCCAGCATCTGATAGTGCTTCGCTTTCCAGTGCATCTGTCGTCCTGCCAACATCATCCGTCATCACAATCTACTATCAGAACGTTGGCGGAATGAACGGGCTTCTGGACGACTATCACTTAGCCGTTATCGATCTATGTTACGATATAATCGTTCTGACTGAGACCTGGCTGGATTCTAGAACCATCTCAAGTTATGTTTTTGGGCATGGTTACCAAATATTTCGCTGCGACCGCAATTTGAACAACAGTAGGAAATCCACAGGAGGAGGCGTTCTTATCGCTGTAAGCTCCAGACTAAAAGTGACTGCTATTGAGGACAATACCTGGAAGGCCGTGGAGCAAGTCTGGGTCGCTATTCAACTCGTCGATCGTCGATTGTTTATCTGCGCACTTTACATTCCTCCAGACCGGACGCGTGATTTGGAGTTTATCGACACACACTGTCAGTCTCTCTCATTTGTGTCGAATGATGCCGCTCCGTGCGACGAATTGATGATACTTGGTGACTTCAACTTCGCGGGAATCGCATGGAAACGAATTCACAGCGGTTTTTACGGCTTCGACCTTGAAAGATCATCTTTTCACGTTGGTGCCACGAAGCTTTTGGACAATTATAGTATGGCTACCTTATCTCAAATCAATGGAATTGTAAACGAGAACGGTCGTTCGCTTGATCTCTGTTTTACTAGCGCTCGCGAAACCGCTCCAGTTATCTCCAAGGCACCGGTCCCTTTGGTTAAATTTGTCGCTCATCACCCAGCTCTCGTAATTACCGTCGAGGAAACCGCTGGCCGTGATTTTTCTAGCACTGTGGCTGCAGTGACCTACGATTTTCGAAGGGCCGACTATCGCAGTGTTGTCGAAGTTCTTTCAGAGCTGGATTGGGATCGAATTTTGGATCCGATCGATGTCAACACAGCTGCACAAACTTTCTCTCATGTCTTGGCATACATCATCGATAGGCATGTCCCGAAAAGAATTGTCCAGTCTGACAGTCGCACTCCGTGGATGACTAACGAACTTCGCTCGTTAAGAAGGAATAAAAAGGCTGCTCTAAAAGGTTTACTAAATTCCGCTCACTTTCTTTGAAACGATACTATGTCAGCATAAATTATCAGTACAAGCGCTTAAGTCGGTTCCTTTTCCGACGCTATCAAAGAAGGATCCAACAACGCCTAAAAACTCACCCGAAATCTTTCTGGAATTACATAAATGAACAGCGCAAGGAAAGCGGATTGCCTTCATCCATGTTTCTCAATGACGAAACTGCTGACACGCAACAAGACATTTGCAACATTTTTCGGCTAAATGTTCCAGTGTGTTCGAAAAAGAGCTACTGTCCGCCAACTCCATCATCTCCGCAGCCCAGAACGTCCGCTTGGCTAACCAACAGCTGATTAGCATTGACGTGAGTGCTTATTACTAAAGCCCCATCTTGACTCAAGGGTTCATATAAGCCCGGTCCTGATGGGGTGCCATCCTGTTTTATTAAAAGAAGTATCGAATGGCTACTGGCTCCAGTTCAAAAGATTTTCCAGCTTTCAATCTCCAGCGGAGTATTCCCTTCCTGTTGGAAAATAGCCGAAATGTTCCCTGTATATAAAAAGGGTAACAAGCGCGATGTTAATAACTACAGAGGAATTACATCGTTATGCTCCGTATCGAAGCTTTTTGAACTTGTTATCATTGATTACGTCAGTGCACACTGCAAGCAACACATCAACACAGACCAGCATGGCTTTGTAACTGGGCGCTCCACAACTACGAATTTACTGTGTCTAACCTCGTACATCACGGAAAGTATGAACACTCGGGCCCAAACGGATGTGATCTACACAGACCTTTCTGCTGCGTTCGATAAGCTGAATCATGACATCGCGATCGCAATACTGGACCGATTAGGTATCGGTGGGGATCTTTTGAAATGGTTTCGCTCGTATCTTACTGACCGCCAATTAACGATCGCATTAGGCGACAACCGATCAACGTACTTTCGTGCAACGTCGGGTATACCACAAGGCAGCCATTTAGGACCGCTGATTTTTATCATGTACTTCAATGATGTCCATCACGCTGTTAAGGGTCCACGATTATCATTTGCCGATGATCTCAAGATGTTCCTACGTATCTACTCGGTTACTGAATGTCATACTCTCCAAGGTCAAATCAATGCTTTCGCTGATTGGTGCACTACAAACCGAATGGTTGTTAATCCGGCAAAATGTTCCGTTATCACATTTTCACGCAAAAAGAGCCGATTATCTTCAATTACCATTTGCTGGGAACTACACTCGAACGGGTGAATCATGTGAAGGATTTGGGTGTTGTTTTAGACTCACAACTGACATTTTCACACCATCTACAAACGTTGTGGACAAAGTGTCTATATAGAACCTTGGACTATGTCATGAAATTAGCGAAGAATTTTATGGACAGCTGTTGTCTGAAATTGCTGTACTGTTCTTTGGTGCGCTCTACAATAGAGTATTGTTCGTCCGTAAGGAGCACGAATTACAACAACGGCGTAGAACGTATTGAATCTATTCAACGGCGTTTCCTGCGGTTTTCGCTTCGAAGACTAAACTGGAGAGACCCGCTGCATCTTCCTAGTTACGAAGAGCGCTGTCGCTTGATTGCCT